>NC_066532.1:11594469-11754469 GCF_024679095.1 Eriocheir sinensis | reverse complement strand
GTCTGTGTTACATCGACTCGACTGAATGGGTAAAACGTTATTTCTAGTTCTTGAGTTGGTTTGCAGTTCAAAGAATTTGGAATAATCGACATTATTGAGCTTTTTCAGGTACTTGAGGACTTGAATCATATCCCCTCGTAGGCGTCTTTTCTCCAATGTAAAGAGATTGAGTCGCTTGAGTCGTTCCTCGTACGGTTGAGCCCTTAAGGTTGGAATCATCTTCGTGGCGCATCGTTGAATCCTTTCCAGTAAATCAATGTCCTGTCTGTAATTAGGAGACCAGAACTGTACTGCATACTCGAGGTGCGGTCTTACCATGGAATTATACAAGGATAGCATCACGTCTGGCATTTAACACTCGAAGTTCCTCGCTATGAACCCGAGCATAGTGTTGGCTTTGTTGTATGCTTTTTTACAGTGATTCGAGTGTTTCAGGTCACTGCTGATAGTGACTCCAAGATCCTTTTCCTCCTGCATCGCTTGCAGAGGTCTCCCATTCATGATGTATGTGTGGTTACTAGGAATGTGAAACTGAAATAAGTGGGCAGTTAACATAAGTATTTAGGAAGTCACTAGACACAGGGGTGGTGCCTGTTTCATGGAGGAAGGAAAACGTTATTCCAATATTTAAGAAGGGAGACAAATCTTCTATGGAGAACTATAGGCCAATTAGTTTGACGTCAGTTATAGGTAAAATGATTGAGTCAATAATAGCTGATAGTATTAGGGACCATATTGACAGACACAATTTAATTCACGACTCACAGCATGGGTTTACTAAAGGAAAGTCGTGCCTCACTAATCTTTTATCCTTTAACAATAGAGTAAACGAGGCAGCTGACAATGATGAGAGCTATGATGTAGTTTATCTTGATTTTAGTAAGGCCTTCGATAAGGTACCTCGCCAGAGATTGTTGAATCAAGTCAGGGCTCATGGGATAAGAGGGAAGGTATTTGATTGGATTAAGGCGTGGGTTAGCGACAGGAAACAGAGGGTTACCATTAACGGTAAAAAATCCGAATGAGGTAATGTTACCAGTGGGGTTCCTCAAGGCTCAGTTTTAGGCCCGCTTTTATTCATTATTTACATCAATGACATAGACAATTGTATAACTAGTGACATAGGTAAATTTGCAGATGACACCAAAATAGGACGCACTATTAGGACAGGGGAGGATGCTAGAGCACTGCAGGAGGATCTCAACAAACTGTCAGCTTGGTCAGAGAAATGGCAGATGAATTTTAACATCACCAAGTGTAGCGTACTTAGTGTAGGAACACGCAACCCATTACACGGGTATAGTTTAGACTCCACAGCGATAGGCAGGTCTGAGTGTGAAAGGGATTTGGGGGTGTTAGTGAACTCTGACCTAAAACTAAGGAAGCAATGTATTAGTGCAAGGAATAGGGCTAACAGGGTATTAGGCTTTATTAACAGGACGGTAACCAACAGGAGTGCAGAGGTCATCCTCAGACTCTATCTAGCGTTAGTTAGGCCACACTTAGATTATGCTGTCCAGTTTTGGTGCCCACACTACAGAATGAACATCAGCTTGCTAGAATCAGTTCAGAGGAGGATGACCAAGATGATTCAAGGGATGAGGAGCCTCCCATATCAAAATAGGCTGAAACATCTAAACTTACAGTCACTAGAAAGACGAAGAGTGCGGGGAGATCTGATAGAAGTATTCAAATGGGTCAAGGGTTAAAACAAAGGCGATATAAGTAAAGTACTGAGAATTAGCCAGCAGGATAGAACTCGCAGTAATGGATTTAAATTAGAAAAGTATGATTTAGGAGAGATATAGGCAAGCATTGGTTTAGTAATAGGGTGGTGGGGGAATGGAATAGACTCAGCAATTGCATAGTTAGTGCAGGGACGATAGCTGGTTTTAAGAGTAGACAGGATAGCTACATGGACGAGGATGACAGGTGGCAGTGAGGTGTGGGTGCAGTAAGGAGACAGGATACTGGAGCGTACGCCCGTACCGAAGGTAAACGAGGATCAAGCCTCTACCTGTAGTCCCTAAAACTACACCTCACCCATCGTGAGTAGTGGGGGGATTCTGGAGCTGCCCTGTGTAGGCCATCCGGCCTCTTGCAGTTTTCCTATGTTCTTATGTTATGATACCTCGCCACCGGGAAAATGCAGCAGTGCAGCGCAGATGACTTTGGAATTTCCCGGGCCACAGTCAGCAGAATCATCACCAAGACCGTGGATGCTCTCGTGACACAAGAGAATATGAGGTGGTTCATGGGCTTCCCTTTAAACCAGGGGGGAGCAGCAGAGAATGAAGACGAAGTTTGCCGAAATTGCTGGTTGCCTCGGTGTGGTGGGTGCTGTTGATGGCACCCACGTAAGAATAGTGGCCCCACATGAGCACGAGGAAGTGTACGTACATCAACCCCAAGAACTACCACAGCATCAATGTGCAAGTGTTATTTGATGCACAGTACAAGCTGCCGGACATGGTGGCGATGTGGCCATGGGTCTACTACGACTCACGGATTCTAAGAGAGAGTGGACTCTGGGATATCTTTGAGCAAAATCTAGCTGGCCCTGTGTTACATTCTCGGGGATAGTGGCTATCCCTCAAAGCGATGGCTGCTTACACCATACCCACGGCCACAAGGAGGACACCAAGCAGCTTACAACAGGCATGTAAATCTGAAAATCAAGTTTTAGGCCACAGTACCAGTAACTACAATAAAGCATATCATGAAACACCTCAGTTATGTGCAGGAACACATACGTGCGCTATTGGAATATGTTGAGTTGGGAAACCCAAAACTTAACCATCTTAACTTTGATTACTCATAATGTAGTTGTGGTGTTTAGTGTTCAGGGATTCCGGGGATAAGATACGCAAGATTGTGGTAATACTAATATGTACACAGACACGGGACGCGAGAGTACAGGAGCGAGGTGTGTACGGCGTCGTGTCGGGAGGTTGACTGGCTCTGGCTGTCCTGACCATCCGGCCTGGGTGGGTGTGTCGGTCAGGTGAGGTCGCGCTAATCCCCACACCTGGTCTTGTTCCTCCGGGAGAACACGTGGCCGGCCTGGGTGTGTCGGTCAGGTGAGGTCGCACTAATCTCCACACCTGCTGGTGTAGGAGAGTCAGGTCAGCCATTGAGTGTGTGTGTGTGTGTGTGTGTGTGTGTGTGTACCACAGTACTCCCCCTTCCCCCCCTTCAACGACAGAAGGAAAAGCGGCCGGGTCACCGATAACACGTGCACCGGACGACATGTCCAGTCCTCGTCACTGTCCCACCAGGACAGAACGGTGGGGGCGACGGAGGCAGCGGGGGTGGGGTAGGGCAGCGCCGGCCATAAGACGGGATCTAGGGGTTGATCCTCCCATGGCCAGCTGATCGCTGGCAGGCCGTGGAGGAGGCGTAGGTGACGACGGGAGTCCCGGTTCCTCGGCACCGTCGGTATCAGGCTGTGGGGGAAGTGGAGGTGGCCCTTGGGGCTCATCACAACTAGTGGCAGGCCGGGGCTGGAAAGGGGACGAAGGAAGGGGTGGGCGGGGCAGGGAGGAAGGTTGAGGGGTGGGAGAGCATGGCAGCTGCGAGGGGGGAAGGAGTGGCTGGGAAGGGGAAATTAGTGGAGGCGGATGGGAAGCCGGCGGAGGGAGAGAAGAGGAAACCGGGGATAATGCTGCGGCCGGTGCGGGAGGTGAGGGAGCCGGGGAGATTGCTGGGGCCGGTGAGGGAGGCGAGGGAGCAGGTGGAGGTGCAGGGGGGAGGGGGGGTTGAGGTACTGTGACGGTATTGGGGGCTGGGAGGCTGATGAGCAACGGCTGTGGGGGAGGACTGGGGAGTGGTTCGTTAGGTGGGATCGGTGGGTAAGCTGGTACCCCAGCAGGTTGTAGGGGCGAATGATGCAGGTGTGCCGGCTTCAGCCTGTCCCAGGACACCGTGTAGGGAAATCCGTTCTTGTCGACCGTCACATGTTTGAGGGCCCGGCTTAGCACTGGAAAAGGTCCGTCATAGCGGGAGTCTAAGGCGTTGCGGACCGTGTCCCTCCTGATGAAGACCGCCTCAGCTGATCGCAGGTCCGCCGGCTCGTGGGTAGTGGCCTGGGGTACTCTCCGCGGGGGCGTGGGGCGGAGATTGTCCATGGCAGCTTTTAGGGCAGGCAGGAAAGACAGGGAGTAGTCATCTCAGCTGGTGGGGGCGTATATTCTCCCGGGAGCCGGAGATCCTCACCATACACCAACTCCGCTGGGGTGTGATAAATGTCCTCCTTCAGTGTGGCGCGTAAGGAGAGGAGGATAATCGGGAGGGTGTTTGCCCAGTCGTACGGATCCGGCTGCGAGCGAATAGCTTCCTTCAACCGGCGATGAAATCTTTCAGTCATGCCATTAGATTGCGGATGGTAGGGCGTGGTTCTGTGGCGGGTGACACCGAGGAATCGCAGGAGGGCAGCCCACGCGCTGGATTCGAACTGCCTGCCTTGATCAGTAATGATAAGGTGTGGCGCACCAAAGCGGGCTACCCAGCTGGCGAGGAAATGGTAGGCGGTAGTCTCCGCAGTAATGTCGGGAATAGATATCGCTGCTGCCCACCGCGTGAATCTATCGATACATGTTAGGAGGTACTGGCATCCCCGAGATGGCACGATGTCGACGTGGACGGTGTGGAAGCGACACGCAGGCATCGGGATAGGTTGTATAGGGGTCTGAGTGTGGCGGTCAACATTGGCCATTTGGCAGGCTGCACAGGCACGCGTCCACATCTTGATTCCACGCTTAATACCTGCCCACACGACACGACGAGCTAGAAGGCGTTGTGTGGCCAGGATGCCTGGATGATCAAGGCCATGGTAGTGCTCGAAGATGCGGCGACGGAGTGGTAGCGGGATGTACGGACGGGGGGGGCCGCAAGAGACGTCGCACCACAACTTCCGGCGGGAGTTTGGCAGGGCGTGCTGCTCGAACTTGAGGGCGGTGGGTTCCCTTCTCAGTGCTTGGAGTTCGTAGTCGCGTTCCTGCGCCGCCGCTATGGACTCAGGGTCAAGGGGGCCGTCGATATTGATGACGGACACGCTGCTGACAGTGGGCACGCCCCAAGAGAGGGTGTCTGCCACCGCATTCTTTTCTCCCTTAATATGTTGGATGTCCGATGTGAACTCCGAGATGTAAGAGAGGTGCCTGGCTACCCGTGGAGAGTGGTTGTCGCCAGGCTGCGACATGGGCCGTGTGTGAGGGGCTTGTGATCCATCAAGACGAAGAACTCCCGCCCCTACAAGAAGTGACGGAAGTGGCGGATGGCCTCGTAGATGGCCAGCAACTCTCTGTCAAAGGCACTATACTGCCTTTGGGCCAGCTCCAGCCTCTTACTGAACAAGAGGAGCTCCAGGTCTGACCCCAAAAACTACCGGCCCATCTCCTTGCTGTCTGTGGTGGGGAAAGTGTTCGAGAGGGTCGTGGCAGACGTAGTCTGTCGCCACCTCAAGGACAACTACCTCCTCTCGGACCAACAGTATGGGTTCAGACCTGGCCGGTCCACCTCCGATCTGCTGATGCTCCTCACCAAGAACTGGCAGGACGCCCTTGACGACGGCCTGGACACTGTCGTGGTAGCCCTGGACATAGCGGGCGCCTTTGACAGGGTGTGGCACGGAGGTCTCCTTGAAAAACTCCGTGCTAAGGGCATCCAAGGTGACCTCCTTCAGTTCCTGGGAGACTACCTTCAAGGAAGGACCCTCCAGGTTGTCGTCAACGGGCAGACGTCCGACTCCTTGCCAGTGGAGGCATCAGTGGCACAGGGCTCAGTGCTAGGGCCCAGTTCTGTGGAACATATATGTGGACGACCTTCTCCGGCAGCTGCCAGCAGTCTCAGCTTACGCTGATGACTGCACTCTCTCCTGCACGGCTGCACCTACCCCAGACAAGACTGTGGGCGAGCTGCTGACGAGGTCAATCGGCAGCTGAAGGTGCTACAGGAGTGGGGTGCCCGCTGGCAGGTGACCTTTCCTCCAGAGAAGACCCAGGCAATGGTGGTCTCTCGATCCCCTACTGCCGGGCCAGCAGTGGAGGGGAAGCTAAGCTTTGGTGGCGTCCCCCTCCCACTCCAGAAATCCGTCAAGATTCTGGGAGTGGAAGTGGATCGAGGGCTACGGTTTGACAGCCACATCAAACACATTGCCCAAAAGGCCTCCCACAGAGTCTCCTGCCTGCGAAGGGTGGCCAGCTTCCTCGACAAAAAAGGGAGGCTGTTGCTCTACAAGGCCCAGATACGGCCTTACCTGGAGTACGCTGCCCTCTCTTGGATGTCGTGTGCTGCCTCGCACAGCGGGAGACTCGACGCCATCCAGAGACGGGCACTGCGACTGGTGGATGCGGCAGACCCCCAACCGGGCAGGAAACTCTCAGCTCCGTCGACTCCTTGGAACACCGCAGGGACGTAGCTGCTCTTGTGGTGTTTCATAAGGCACAAGTGCAGGGAGTGCCACATCTGGTGGGCTTACGCCAACCTCCGAGAGTCACCACGCGGGACACGAGAACGGTGCTATCCCGTGGTGACGCAGTGGAGGTGCCGTGTTCCCGTACCAGCCAGCACCAGCGCACCTTTTCGGGAAGAGTCTGCCGGATGTGGAACATGTTCACGGCCTGTATACCAAACATCCGGAAGATGAACACCCAAAAAATAAAACTGTCGGCCCACCACTGGAGGGGCTCACTCCCCACCCCACTGACACTCGTGGTGGAGCAGTGACACGAGTGTTTTTTTTTTTTTTTCACAGCTAAGGAGACAGCTCAAGGGCGCAAAGAAAAAAAAAGAAAAAAAGGCCCGCTACTCACTGCTCCCGAACAGAGGTTAAAGGAGTGTCCAAAATCAGAGGTCAGTTTTGGGAGGAGAGGTGTCCTGATAAACTCCTCTTGAAAGAGTTCAAGTCGTAGGCAGGAGGAAATACAGATGAAGGAAGATTGTTCCAGAGTTTACCAGCGTGAGGGATGAAAGAGTGAAGATGCTGGTTAACTCTTGCATAAGGGGCTTGGACAGTATAGGGATGAGCATGAGTAGAAAGCCGAGTGCAGCGGGGCCGCGGGAGGGGGGGAGGCATGCAGTTAGCAAGTTCAGAAGAGCAGTCAGCGTGGAAATATCGATAGAAGATAGAAAGAGAGGCAACATTGCGGCGGAATTTAAGAGGTAGAAGACTATCAGTATGAGGAGGAGAGCTGATGAGACGAAGAGCCTTAGCCTCCACTCTGTCCAGAAGAGCTGTGTGAGTGGAGCCCCCCCACACATGAGATGCATACTCCATACGAGGGCGGACAAGGCCCTGTATATGGACAGCAACTGTGCAGGGAGAAGAACTGGCGGAGACGGTACAGAACGCCCAGCCTCGAGGAAGCTGATTTAGTAAGAGATGAGATATGAAGTTTCCAGTTAAGATTTTGAGTTAAGGATAGACCGAGGATGTTTAGTGTTGAGGAAGGTGATAGCTGGGTGTTGTCAAAGAATAGGGGATAGTTGTTTGGAAGATTGTGTCGAGTGGATGGGTGGAGAAACTGTGTTTTTGAGGCGTTGAAGGACACCAGGTTCTTCTTGCCCCAATCGGAAATAATAGTAAGGTCTGAGGCTAAGCGTTCTGCAGCCTCCAGCCTTGAATCGTTAAGTTCCTGAAGGGTGGGTCTTCTATTAAAAGAAGTTGAATAATGCGGAGTGGAATCATCGGCGTAGGAATGGATAGGACAGTTCGTTTTGGAAAGAAGATCATCAATGAACAACAGAAAAAGAGTGGGAGATAGGACAGAACCCTGTGGGACACCACTGTTAATAGATTTAGGGGAAGAACAGTGACCGTCTACCACGGCAGAAATAGAACGGTCAGAAAGGAAAATGGAGATAAAGGTACAGAGAGAAGGATAGAAACCGTAGGAGGGTAGTTTAGAAAGCAAAGATTTGTGCCAGACCCTATCAAAAGCTTTTGATGTGTCCAGCGCAATAGCAAAAGTTTCACCGAAACGGCTAAGAGAGGATGACCAAGAGTCAGTTAAGAAGGCTAGGAGATCACCAGTAGAACGCCCCTTGCGGAACCCATACTGGCGATCAGATAGAAGGTCAGAAGTGGAAAGGTGCTTTTGAATCTTCCGGTTAAGGATTGATTCAAAAGCTTTAGATAGACAAGAAAGTAAAGCAATAGGACGGTAGTTAGAGGGATTGGAGCGGTCACCCTTCTTAGGTACAGGCTGTATGAAGGCATACTTCCAGCAAGAAGGAAAGGTAGATGTTGACAGGCAGAGGCGAAAGAGTTTGACCAGGCAGGGTGACAGCACGGAGGCACAGTTTTTAAGGACAATAGGAGGCACTCCATCAGGTCCATAAGCCTTCTGAGGATTGAGGCCAGAGAGGGCATAGAAAACATCATTTTGAAGAATCTTTATAACAGGCATAAAGGAGTCAGAGGGGGGATGAGTAGGAGGAATATGCCCAGAATCGTCCAGAGTGGAGTTTTTAGAAAAAGTTTGAGAGACGAGTTCAGCCTTAGAGATAGATGAGACGGCAGTGTTGCCGTCAGGACTGAGTGGAGGAAAGATGAAGAAGTGAAGTGGGAGGAGATGTTGTTGGCTAGATGCCAGAAGTCACGGCAAGAGTTAGAGAAAGCAAGGTTTTGACATTTTCTATTAATGACAGAATTTTTGGTTAGAGAGAGTAGTGTGCAGTGCGCTCACATATATTCTGTATTGTATGTTTTTTTTTTTTATAGTATATATATATATATATATATATATATATATATATATATATATATATATATATATATATATATATATATATATATATATATATATATATATATATTTTAGTTTATGTAGTTATTTTTTATATAGATTTTAGTCTGCCCTTTGAATAGGCAGCACACAACAGTGCACCTTTGGGTATGTAAATATTATACATGTGCCTATGTTTAAATAAAAAAAAGAGAGAGAGAGAGAGAGAGAGAGATACAGATATAGATAGATGAATAGATAGATAGATAGATAGATAGATAATACATAAATAGATAGATAGATAGATAGATAGATAATACATAAATAGATAGATAGATAGATAGATAGATAGATAGATAGATAGATAGATAGACAGACCCCCGTGTACACCTCCCACCGCGACCCGTTTGCCGTGTCGTGATTAATTCGCCGAATATTCGGGGACATGTCTCCGAATAGTCTTGGCCATTCGGCGGCATGTCGGAGACATGTCCCCGAATAGTCGGCGACAAATTTGCCAATAAAATTTAAATTTCAACGGTCAAAATTCGCCGACAATTCGCCGAACACTGCGAATCGGACGCCGAATTGTCTGCGACAATTCGGCGTCCATTTTGCATTCGTGCACATTCGGCGAACGGCCGCGAATTTTTCATGCAACATGAAACTTTCGTGGCGGTCGTGACCAACTGTCAAAAGTCGCGTGGTGGACGCAGACATGTCCCCGAACGGCCAAGAACAGGCAAGAAAGATGCCGAACTTGTTCGCGACACAGGATGACTTGCATATTCGCGCACATTCGTGAGCCAAAATTCGGCAGTGTATTTGGTGCTTTAGGGGAAGGGGAAGGAAGAAAGGAGGAAGGGATCGAAGGTTGAGTTAGGGGAAGGGGAAGGAAGAAAGGAGGAAGGGAAGGGAAGGTAAGGTTAAGTTAATTGAAGGAGAAGGAAGAAGGAAGGAAGGGAAGGGAAGGTAAGGTTGAGTTAAGCCCCAAATACACTGCCGAATTTTATCTCACGAATGTGCGCGAATATGCAAGTCATCCTGTGTCGCGAACAAGTTCGGCATCTATCTTGCCTGTTCTTGGCCGTTCGGGGACATGTCTGCGTCCACCACGCGACTTTTGACAGTTGGTCAAGACCGCCACGAAAGTTTCATGTTGCATGAAAAATTCGCGGCCCTCCGCCGAATGTGCACGAATGCAAAATGGACGCCGAATTGTCGCCGAAATGTCGCCGACATGTCGCAGACAATTCGGCGTCCGATTCGCGGTGTTCGGCGAATTGTCGGCGAATTTTGACCGCTGAAATTTATATTTTATTGGCAAATTTGTCGCCGACATGTCGCCGACTATTCGGGGACATGTCTCCGACATGTCGCCGAATGGCCAAGATTATTCGGGGACATGTCCCCAATTATTCGGCGAATTAATCACGACACGGCAAACGGGTCGCGGTGGGAGGTGTACACGGGGGTCTATCTATCTGTCTATCTTTCTTTCTTTCTTTCTTTCTATATATCTATCTATCTATCTATCTATCTTTCTTTTTCTTTCTTTCTTTCTTTCTCTCAATCTATCTTTTTATCTATCTATCTATCTATCTATCTATCTATCTATCTATCTATCTATCTATCTATCTTTCCATCTATCTATCTATCTACCTATCTATCTATCTATCTATCTATCTTTCTATCTATCTTTCTATCTATCTCTCTATCTGTCTATCTATCTATCTATCTATCTTTCTATCTATCTATATATCTATCAATATAAATATAAATATACATATATATATAAATATATATATAAATATAAATATATATATATATATATATATATATATATATATATATATATACGGAATAAAATAATACTATAATAATAAATAGTAAACAAGAAAATATGAAAAACAAGAAGAATCTGAATATATAAAATAGGTATGGAACTAACATTTTCATTTATTTCATAATTAATTTACTATTTATTACTTTATTTATTTCTCAATATCATTATTCTGCCATTACTTAATCTTTGTTTCATTTTCAGTTATTTAGATTTATCTCTTCTTTCAGTTACTGGTTTGTTTATTAATATTACGTAAACATTCATTCATTCTAAAATATTTATAGGAGAGCAAAACAAAAACAAGTCACATTTATATATTTTATTACACATACTATCATACATATTACCACACATATTACCACACATGGTATTTACTCGCCCACAATTCTGTCCTGCCAGGCCACTGCTCCCCGGGTGTTGTAGTAGTCCATGAGGTAGGCGCGGATTCCCGTGCTTTTATATGCCACATGGGCATCAGATGATCAGCTGTCAGAAATCTTGGCACTGTCGGAGAATTGTCTCCGACATGTCGCCAACACTTCGGGGACATGCGAAGATAATTCGGAGACTTGTCGCCAGTTATTCCGCGACAAAAAAAAACGTTAAAATTTCAGATTTTGAGCTCGGCGACATGGACGCCGAATAGTCGGCGACATGTCTCCGAACTGTCCCCGAATTGTCTTGAGCATTCGCCGACATGTCGCCGAATGGTCACGAACTGTAAGAATCTTGGTCATGTCGGCGAACCGGTCGCCGAATTTTTTTACGAACTGATTCGGCGTCAAGTTCGTGGCCAAAATTCGGCAGTGTATTTGGGGCTTTAGGGGAAGGGGAAGGAAGAAAGGAGGAAGGGAAGGGAAGGGAAGGTTGAGTTAGGGGAAGGGGAAGGAAGAAAACAGTGTTTAAAAGTTTTGATAAAAAGAGCATACAAAATCTGTTCCAGCATTTCCCAAAAATTACCCCCAAAATTTCCCAGGGGGAGCAGTCTGCCCTCCCTCTGGCTACGCTGACCCCGGCCGCTTGGTACCCTGATACGTCATGCGCGGGGCGAGCTACTTTTCTTCTCTCGGAAGCGGACTAACCCTGTCCTTTCCACTTGGGCGTCTCCCATGTTAAATGGCTTGCTTTCTTTTCAATTCTCCTCCCTTATTTCTTAACCGATTTGCTTCATTCAAAAAATATTTTATTCAGGAAGGATGAGGGAAGAAGGTGGAGTCCTTTATTGTTAATAAAAAAGGAAAATAATATTTTTTTTGTTCGATGAAAACTAATAAAATTAATAGACATGTATTTTCTAAAAATCAAAATGAACTTCAAAGAAAATCTATCAGACATGGTTTTGAGATATCAAGTGATGAAGTTTAATTATTTTTTGAATTTTACCTATTCCACCAAGGGACTTGAAATCCACAGGATATATACATCAGGATATGAAGAAAAAGCAGACATGGGTTCTGGGCTTACTCACTTTCATTGATTGTGTAAACAGGCTGCTTTGCTTACCCAAGGTTACGTCTTTTTTTACGGGGTCATAAATCCATGTATAGCCTACTCGAATTTTACCATATTTCAAAGTAAAAACCAGCTAGTGTCCTACTGTGTAATATCAATAAAATATAATTAAAAAAAGACATTTGAAGTGGATACATAGAGTATTTTGTTGGATTTATGAAGAAAAAATATGATATATATCGATTTTTCACTGGTAAATTCGAAAAATATTAGTGACTGCTAAAATGTTCCATTTTCCTAGCCAGTGGTGAGAGAGAACATAAGAATTTCAAGACAGACCAAGAAAAAAAAACTCCTAAAATTGAACACCGTTGCCAGATTATCGTACTCAGAGCATCGTATATACTGGTTTCTGACCAACTATTACCAAGAAGCACAAATAATTAACCATTTTAACAATAAATGTATGCAAAGCCGGTTATTGGGTGGAGGAGACAGTTTTTTGGTCAGAAATCGGCAAACATAAAAGGCTGAGTACGACAATCTGGCACCGTTCGACGACAACTTTGCACCAATGGGCGGCGAGAGTCGGCTCGCTGGGCAGCCAATGGCGGGCCGAGGCGAGGCTCTGTAAACAATGCAGTGCAGTTCAATGTTCCGCGGGAAGGTGACGTGTTGCTTCCTGTACAGAGACGCGCTGTGCCTTCATTCATCGCAGGAGAACATACAGTGAAGGGGGAAGGTGGTCTGCGCGAGCAGCTGCATGTGTCGGTAAGTTTGTTATAAGCACAGGAGTGTCGGCGGGGCTGCTGGGCGCTGAAGGTGACTCGGGGCTGCTGCGGACCGCTCGCTGCTAGGCCAGGGCCCAGGCCTCACAGCTGTGGTGGCCCGCCGCTGCTCCCTAGTCTGGTGTCCCTCTACTTGTGGTCCAGCTGGTCCGGGGGGGAGCTTGGGCCAGCCATGTTGAGGTGTGTGCAGCCCCGTACCAAGGGCTCGTCAGGGCCTTCCACAGTGTCTTCAGGCAGTTCTTTTCCCTGTGTGTGGAATGTTCTAAGTATCCAACCAGCTATCTTTCCTGCATTTATTATTGTTTGTTCTATGTGGTACCATATCTGTAGAGAAGTGGACACCCAAACACCTTTTTAACAGTTGTGGATTGTTCCAGTTTTTGAACCCCCTTGGTGTTGATGTGTAGATTTTTTTATGGTGCCGGGTTATTCGGACCTTGGCTCATTCGGACCTGGCTCATTTGGACCACTTAGTAGCTTATTCAGCCCTTGTTGTTGGCTTATTCGGCCCTCATAGCCAATTAGTGTTAATAATACGTTTTTTTTTTTTTGTGTGTGTGTGTACAAAAGTGAAGATTACCCTTTTTTGCTCTTCTGTTTAGCTTATGGTGCCATCCTTCAACATCATTATTTGTCTTCACACTGCGTCCGAATACAGACCAAATTCTCTGAGAAAAATCTGCTCCCATTTCATCCTGACAAATGTAGTCACCTCAAGATACACAGCAGTCACCAAGCACCAGAGGAGACAGTATACTACATTTGTGAAGAGGGATCAGATAGAACAGAAATTAAGAAGGTTACAAGAGAGAAAGATCTGGGAATTTTGACTGATGGGCTTTTGACATTCGAAGCACACATACCTGAAAAAGTTAATAAGGCCAACCAAATAATGGGTATGAAATATCGTACATTTACTACTCTTGATGTACATACATTTAGATGTCTCTTCAAGACCATGGTAAGACCTCATCTTGAGTATGCTCAGTCAGTATGGTCCCCGTACAAGAAGAAGGACATAAGGATTGTGGAAAATGTCCTGAGAAGAGCATCCAAGTTATTACCAGGATTCAAGAACCTCACATATCCAGAACAACTGAAACAAGTGGAGATACCAACAATGACTTACAGAAGGCTAAGGGGAGACATGATTGAAGTATATGAAATCCTCAAAGGTAAATATGATGAGGATATGAACATCCAACTTGAGAGACATACAGGGCCGACACGTGGACACAAATTGAAGCTATAGAAAATGAGGTCCAGGACGCAAAAGAGGCAGATGTTCTTCAATTCAAGAGTTGTTGATGCCTGGAATAGCCTTCCCAAGGATGTAGTAGAGGCAGTGAGAGTGATATCATTTGAGAAACATTTAGATAAGTTTTGGTCAAACCAATAAATTAAATATAATTTTGAAAAAAAATTGGTAACCACCCTGGCACACCACCTGAATATCAGTTCTGACAGCGACAATGATCTGGACATAGAGGCCTAGCTTTGGCCTGCGTCCAGTAACACCGTAAGGTAAGGTAAGGTATTTTCCAAATTTCACTTTGCAACCAGGTATGACTGATGTAGTCCATAAACTCCCTAACGGGTCCAAATACGGCACCCTTGGAATGCCGGTCAACTCGGTCCATGACCAAGTCGGACCATTGCATACCAACTCGGCCCATTGCGTATTCAACACAACGAAACAGCTGCTAGAAATTACAATATTTAATGAAATTTAATCTATTCTCTTCAAGTGCACAATGCCTATTTACACAGTACAGTAATTAAGCTGCAGTCAGTTGCTTAAACCAAAAGTAATAAAAATAAAATAGAAGAGATTAGTTTATTGTTGAAAATTACAACAAAGGAGGAGGACGGATCATGCCTGTCCAACCCCTAGTCAATACAAGAGATATGTATAACACATACGCCATGCCTTCCCATCTGAGAGGAGACGCACTTGCAAAGTTACTAGTTTGGCCTCGTCACTGAGTAATTTTATGAGCAAGTAAAGGCTGAGTTGTCCTTTGCGCGCCTTCCTATTTAGCCTATTATGCCAAACTTCCAAATTGTTATTTGTACGGATGCTTTTACCAAATACGCACCACGGTCTGGGAGGCCAAATGTCAGAATTGATCCAGGTGTTTTTTATATAGTCTAGAAGACTTATGAGGGCATGAGAGTCGTTTGCTTTCCTGTAAAATCTTGTGAAGAGTTCTTCAATATGCTCTGCAGGGACATAAGGCAATGCCAGGACTTTCCTGAAATATTTATGCATTTCAACATCGTTTGTGTAAGGTACTTGTAGGCCTATTTCTTGAATTTTCTGCCACACTGCCTGCCTCCAGTGAAAGCTGCATCCTCGAATTATAACATCTGGCAGGATTTCGGGAATTGCATTCCAAATGCTTGCCTCAGAATCAATAGTAATTTGCTTCATTTTCAATTCCCCACCTAAAAGATCTTTAGTTTTTGCAAACACCTTTTTGTAATCTCTACGTCTTTTCCCAATCATTAGTGCAAGCAGCAATGGCACTTGTTTTAAGTTCTTGTCACTTTGTACGAATGTATGAATACTACAAAGCTGAGTAATGGGGCGGCGGACTATTTTATAAGTTGCATCTGCATACCAATGGTTTGCCTTGCTTAACAGGGATAGTTGTTCTTCCGTAGCAAATATTAGATGCCATTGGCCACCAACAGAAATGTCATACTGCAGGAAATTTTCAGGAATGTGAGCATGACTTATTTAAAAAGAATCGAGCTGATGGTCCCAGTTGGTATTAAAAAATGGTCCAAGTTGGTAATCGTGAATGGGCCGAGTTGGCAATGGGCCGAGATGGATGAACACCCACCCTTGCTATCAAGCTCATCAAAACTTTTCTGGATGTTTTCTGGAGGCAAAAATGGATGCGCAAAAACTTTTCTTATTAGCTTATAGACACTGTCTCTATTGTTGTAGGAGGTTTGCAGGCCTAGTTCTTGAACCTTCTGTCACAGTGCCGTTCCAAAGTGTAAAGCACAACCATGAATCACTTGGTTTTCAAATACAGACCTTAGAGCCTTCCACAAGCCTGGCTCGAAATCAACAACAAATGACGATATGGCAGGTTCCTCTGGCAATAGTTCAAGAATGGTTCTGAAAACTTTTTTGTAGTCTAGATTTCTTACCAGACATGATGGCAAAGCACAAAGGAAATTGTTTCACATTGTTGTCATATTTCACAAAGCAAGGAATTGAAAGCAGTTGATAGAATGACTCTTGACTACTTTAACCATTTCATGGCTAAACGCTCGCAGCGAGAGTTAGGCTCATTCTGCTCTGAGCCGCTCAGGTGAACGGAGGTGTCTCGCACTTAGTTCCTACCAGTTGTCGCAGTCAGGTCACGATGCCGTATGCCACTCGCCATCCCTGCCACTCCTGCAGAAGGGAGTTCACGAAGGACTTCCTCAACAAGGAGAACGATGAGTATACTGTGTGTTTCTTCTGTGAAACTGAACACAAGGTAAATGTTAAATTAGAAGCGTTAGATGGTAAATTACAGTTTCTGGAGGGGGTGCTAGGTTTAGATGGTGCGAGTGTCGGGGAGGGAGAGTTCAAGGTTGTTGAAAAGGTAGAGAGATTGGAAGATAGAAAAGAAGGTAGATACATTAGATTCCTTCCAGCCTGTTAGAAAAGGGGGAAAGGCTGTAGCAGTAGATGTTAGTTACAGTGGGGTCGTGACGAGAAACAGGTTCCAGGTGTTAGGAGACCAAGTTGAGAATGATCCTAGCATCATTCTTTTCGGGGACAGCTTAGTTAGACAATAGGACCGTGAGTTTTGTAGGAAGGGAGTGAGGCGTCGCCATGTTGTTTTCCCAGGAACCAAAATTGAGGACGTAGCTGAGAAGGTTGATGACTTAGTCGCCACTACCTCAGAGGAGACAATGTTTGTCTACGTGGTAGGAACAAACAGTGTAGCGAAAGGTAGATCAGAGGAAATTGTAGACAAATATAGAAAATTTGTCGGAAAACTAAAAGAAAGCAGGAGATGTTCTGTAGTGTGTGGTTTGATCCCTTGCCATGATGTTAACTCCTTCATTCTCAGTAGAATGCTGGGGATGAACGAACATGTCAGGGATTTGTGTAGTAGTAAGGGAGTCATGTTTGTGGACGTCTGGGATCATTTTATTCATGATAGAAGTCTGTTTGCTAATGATGACCTTCATCTAAATTGTGTGGGCAAGGCGAGGCTAGGCAGAATTTTAGATGAGGAAATATCGAAAGAGCTAAGACAGGTGCAGCAACGAGGTGAGGTGGCTTCCGGCTTAGCCGGGAGGAAACCGCACCCTGATAGTGAGGTCAGGCCGCAGGTGTACAGTACTGCGCAGGATGTAAGGTCACCAGACCCACAGGTGAGGGGTACTGAGGTAGCAGTGAGGTTAACAGCCACGCAGGTGGTTGGTGAGGTAGGGGCAATTGAGGATAGTCAGGTCTGACGCGCTATTCCAGTGACACGACAGTTGATAGATGGTGTACACTCGACGAATAAATTAAACATCTTTTATGTAAATGCCCGCAGCATCATTCAGAAGTGTAGCCACTTTATAATACATGCAATTACTGAAAAACCTGACTTCATTATGATCACAGAAACATGGCTGAATATGCGCGATAAACATCACTTAGGTGAAGTAGCTATAAATGGTTACAATGCGTTTGCTAAGTGTCGTCTACACAAAAAAGGAGGAGCTGTAATAATATATGCGAAAAATAATTTAGAAGTCATTCAGCTAAACATTGCCGAAACAGAGGCTTATGATTCATTGTATGTACAGTCGGCTATAGAGAGTAGTGACACACTGTCCAGTAAGTTTCGTTCAGAAAGCGACATCTGGCGACATCAGCCGCCGGCGACATGAAAATTATTATATCCTATCGAAATCGTACTGTTGTGGTGATTGGTGGTCACAGGTGCACTCTACATAATTTTAAGATAGATATTTATCAAAAGTGTCCGTCGCTAACGCTTAATAAATATTTTTTCTTTAGGCTCTGTTGCTACATTTTGACACGAGCTTTTAGTTTCGTTCAAATTTAGTCAAGAGCAACTCTTAGTTGTTTATCAAACTATGATACATTTAAAAATATACTGCACTTATTAGGGGAGATTGTTATGCCTTTAAACCAAAAAGAAAAAATTCCTGACAGGCGAGATCTTGTTCTTTATACAAAATTTTATACGTAATAATAGGCTATAAACGTTCACATGATGGGCGCCCGTCGACCCGAACCTTGGCTGGAGCGGTATTCTACCAAAGCCCTTATGTCCGCAGGCACTGCAGTTGAGCTGTCACGTCAGTGGCTGTGGAAACGTATAATTTTTAATACCAAAAAAAATAGGAGAGAGAGAGAGAGAGAGAGAGAGGGGGGAGAGGCTGGGTGGGGACGGGACACATGTCCATCAGCGACAAGGGGTCAGCTAGTCAGTGACACACACACACACACACACACACACACACACGTATTTATACTTAGATATTAAGTAATCTTCACGGATAAATAATTTTAGATTTTTGATGATCTGAATTGTCTTTGAGGCTTTATAGTGACGGGAATTAAGGCTGCGAGTTAAAACGACCCTCAAGCCTATTTGCTGTTTGATGGTAAGGAGCATTAGTCACTGCCTGCCTCTGTGAAGGACAGCATTGCACACGGTATTTTCAAAGTTTAATAAGAAAAAGTGTTTCAGACTGTTCGTGATGTTTTACCTCGTCATCATCATCATCATGTAGAAGACATTCATTATTGCATTTCTAAATTGAATTCATGTAATCTGGTTTATTTCTAACTACATTATATTATAATATAATATAATATTATACAATATTATAATTTCACGGTCACACACACACGGTACACACTGAAAAGCGTTACTAACATCGCCAGTGAATGCGTCACCGTGGTATAGTTGCCAGATACCGCCACCAGGCTAAACATTCTGAAAACCGTGACACTACTCTCTATCGTCGACTGTACAAGTAACGATCAATAATAAAAAGTATGTTCTGGGCGTAATTTACTGACCTCCTAAATCAAATGAAGATATTGATGGAAATCTCTACGCAGAGATAAATAGAGTTATCAGAAATAAAAATGCAATGATTTGTGGTGACTTCAATAACCCCTCCCTTAACTGGAATGCACTTTCTGGCGACAGAAGGAGAGAGAGTAATTGACTTTGCACAAAATTCATTTCTTAATCAAACTGTTACCATGCTGACACGCGGAAATAATATTCTTGATTTAATCTTTGCGACCAATAGTCATCTCATAACTGCCTGTGAGGTAGGCGAGCCACTTGCAAGCAGTGACCGCAACATAATAAGATGTGCTTTGAATATTGAAACAAAAGCACGAGCAAACTTGCTCATAATACCTAATAATAGTAAAGCAAATTTTACGGACCTAAAAAGAGAACTGGCTTCAGTATTTGGAATGATGTGCTCAACAACGTCAGCGTTCAAGAAATGTATAATTGTTTTACTGCACAAATCACAGCGAGCGTAAATAAATTCATTCCACTCAAGCCATGAAGGACTGATAGTCAAAAACCGTTGTGGATGAATAATTACCTACAAAAAATCATCGTCGAAAAAAGAAAACTTTATAAGAAATATAAACACACATAATTAACAGGATCATACTAATTACATCAATGTCAAGAGAGAGTGCGAAAGAAAAATCAGAAAACAGAAACGCGAATATGAGATGAAAATATCACTTGATGCCAAGAAAAATCCAAAGTTATTTTTCAGTTACATAAGAAACAAAAAAACTTAAAAATAATATCGGCCTACTACTATTAAGTGGCAATACGACTAGTGATGATAAAGGCATGGCGTCGGTCCTAAATTCAACCTTTAGTAGCGTATTTACAAAAGAGAACATGACATCAGTTCCAGCCCCGAAGAAAATTTTTCAGGGCCCTGAAGAACATAAGCTTGCATTGACCGAAATTGATATCAGCGAAGTGTGTGCGTACCTGCAGAGAATAGATCTAAATAAATCTCCGGGCCCCGATAATTTATCTCCTCGCGTGTTAAGAGAATGTAGTCAACAGCTAGAATTACCCATAACATTAATATTCAACAAGTCATTAGCACAGACCAGTGTGCCTCTCGAGTGGAAAAAGGCCAATATTACCCCGATCTTTAAACAAGGAGACAAAAAAACAAGCCAGTAATTATCGTCCTATCAGCCTTACGTCTGTCCTAATTAAACTATTCCAAAAAATAATCAGGGATAAAATGATCACTTTCCTTGAAATAAATGAATTGATAACTGATAGTCAGCATGGATTTCGTAGTAATCGGTCTTGCCTTACCAACCTATTAACCTTTTTCAACGATGTTTATACATGTTGGGACATCCGAAGCCCATACGACGTAATTTACCTAGATTTTCAGAAAGAGTTTGATAAAGTTCCTCACATTAGGCTTATTTCAAAACTGCGTTCCCATGGTATCAACGACCATCTATGTGCGTGGATTCATGACTGGCTCACCGACAGAGAACAATGTGTAGTTCTTAATGGTGAAGCATCGGATTGGCAACCCGTCACTAGTGGCGCTCCCCAAGGTTCGGTCCTGAGGCCAACACTATTCATAATTTACGTGAACAACTTAGAAACTGATATTCTATCAAAAGTAGCCAAATTCACCGACGACACCAAATTAGGAGGTACGGTAATGAACAGTCAAAGTTGCGAGAACATTCAATCAGACTTAATAAGACTTGCTGACTGGAGCGAAAAATGGCAAATCAGTTTTAACGTAGATAAATGTAAAGTAATGCA
Source organism: Eriocheir sinensis (assembly GCF_024679095.1). Taxonomy (NCBI): domain Eukaryota; kingdom Metazoa; phylum Arthropoda; class Malacostraca; order Decapoda; family Varunidae; genus Eriocheir; species Eriocheir sinensis. The sequence continues at coordinate 11,733,825 of NC_066532.1, read as the reverse complement.
CATAGGTGAAAAAAATCCCAACTTTAAATATCAGATTCAAGGACATGAGCTCAGCGAAGTAAAACAAGAAAAAGATCTTTGTGTCATTATCAGTAACACTCTTAAAATGAGTGATCAATGTTCTGCAGCGAGTAAAAAAGCCAATATGATGTTGGGATTAATCTCAAGAAACTTTGATTATAAATCACCCGAACTTATGAAGAGATTATATTTAGCATTTGTAAGACCACACCTAGAATACACTGTTCAGTTCTGGTCACCGAACTATATCAAAGATCAAGTTTTGCTAGAAAAGATACAGCGACGAGCAACCAAACAAATTCCAGCGCTCCGAAACTTGCAATATGACGAGCGTTTAAAGCGTTTAGATATGTTTTCCCTAAAAAAGCGAAGGTCAAGAGGGGACTTAATTGAAGTGTTCAAAATCCTTAATGGATTCGACAACATTAACCCAGATAGTCTATTTCAGAGAGACACCAAGACAAGAACACGCAGCAACGGTATGAAGTTAAAGGGAAATCGATGTAACACATTGGTGCGCAGAAGTTTTTTCAATAACAGAGTCGTCGATCACTGGAATAGACTTCCACCGTCGGTAGTTAGCGCACAGAGTATCAATAGCTTTAAGTCTTCTTCGGATAAGTACTTCAGGGATATAAGATTATACTGACCCTTTTTCGCATGTTTTCAGACAGATTGCAGCAAGACCTCAACCTATATTAATATAATTCTCCCCCACAACCTAGATTACAAGTAGCGAAAGTCAACAATAGAGTAAAGCAACCGTTAATGTCCGCATGACAGGTGGAGTGAGGTGTGGGTGCAGTAAGGTGACAGGTTACTGGTGCGTGCCTAGTACCGCCGGTAAAACGAGGATCAAGCCTCCACCTGTGCCCCTGAAACTACACCTCACCCATCGTGGTTATTAGGGGGGATTCTGGGGCTGCCCTGTGTAGGCCACTCGTCCTCTTCCAGTCTCCCTGTATTTCTATGTTCTTATGTTCTTATGTAATGAAGTCATTTTCCCCCACAGCTTAGGTTACCAGTAGTGTAAGTTAAGGGTAGTAATTTCCTCTTATTTCTCTCTTTACTGTAAAATTTCCATGGCCCTTTCTTCCTTAAAGGTACATGGTGTTCTCCTCTAACTATTTCCTGGCGGCACATTGCCGGAGGGAGAGGTGGGTGGGGAGGAGCCCTCATCTTTTCTGTCCTATCCTACCACACGTAGATTACTAGTAGTAGCGGTAGTAAACAGACACCCTCGCCATAGACCGATAGGTCTTCTGGTGTCTGTTCTTCCTATGTATTCCTATGTATTTGCTGGTGGTGCTAAACGCTCACTGCGAGCTCCAGCCGCACTCAAATCTCCCGCGTATGAGAGTGGTCCAACAATATTTCTCACAACACTGGATTGCCAATTGAGTGGGTTCTCCACTAAATTTGGTGGAAGATCATGTCAGCCCAGTGGGTAAATCTATGGACGAGCAACTGGTGGATGTTGTTGTCCACTATAGCGACATTTTTGCATAGCTTCACCTATCACATGACTGATATTTTGACCAAATAGTTGTAAATTTTGCAGTTGGCAATACTGCCCTGCCAGCAACCCATCATCAAGAGATCTACAGTAGTTGCCTTACGGCTGACCGTCGGGCACGTATAAATGTACGTCTTCACAGGCAACACCCCCTGAACGTGCCTGTCCTTTTGCAGGAGAGGCTTACATTACTGAATCGTATAGATCTTGGCCTCCTCTTTTCAATGGTGTTTTTGTTTTTTAGCTGTGATGAATAGTTTTGAGATACAGAGGTTAAAAGAGCGAGCACTAGCGTCACTCGCTGGTGGTGCTAGAAGCTCGTTGCGAGTGTCGGTCGCACTCACAGCAAAAAACACCCCCTGAACGTGCCTGTATATTCGCAGGAGAGGCTTACATAACCGAATCTTATAGATCTTGGCCTCCTCTTTCCAATGGTGTTTTTGTTTTGTAGCGGTGATGAATAGTTTTTGAGATATAGCGGTTAAAAGATCCCCTTCCCCCGCTGGGATGCCCGATTGGATCCCTTGTTTTAAACTATTTAGTATCTACAACTCTACAGCTAAGTTTAATACTAAAATAGTTGAGATGCTTCTTAGAGGGTTTTTTCACACAATCTGAAAAACAGGCCTCTCATTGGCCTCGTGTCAAGAAACCTGGACTTGATGTTGAGGATATTGGAAACTATTGTCAGTCTCCGATTTGTTCTCTTTAAGAGTCTTGGAGCGGGGCATACATGATCAACTGCTACCACTTCTTGAACAGAATAGCATTATTCCTATTGTTCAGTCTCACTATACAGACAGCATCATGTAACTGAAACAACATTAACAATGATACTTAGTGACTTAGTCAAGAACACCTGTATTGGAATGTCTACATACATTATTGGTTTTACATACTTGATTTCTCTGCAGCCTTTGAGGCAGTTGATTATGCTAATGAGTGTTTTTAAAAATTGCTGAGTGCATGACATTGCTCTGTGGTGCAGTGGTTAGTGTGCTCGCCTCACAACTGAGAGGGTCCCGGTTTCAATTCCGGGACAGAGGAAGACATGAGCAGTCTCCTTTAATCTGTGCTCCCTGTTTACCCAGCAGTGAACTGTGAATGGGTATCACGTGATGGTTGAGGGTTGTGTCCCGCTTCCTGGGTGTGTGTGTGGATGTGAGGTATGAGCTGTGCCCAGTGATCCATCACTTGGAAGCTCACAATTGCGAGTATCACGTGGTCAGACGTGGTAAATGCTCCTTTGGTCATATATGTAGATCCCAGCCTGTGATGGTGAATCAGGGTGTCAGGTGCAGCACCCTTGCTGTCTGGTGTCCCTCAGGGATCGGCAACTTATATCTTCTCTGATTCACGCACATAATGTCACTTATTACATCTATGGTGATGCCATCTAGATATATGTGAAAATACAATTGTTGGTGATATAAAAAATAAAAAAAAAGTCTTTGATGTTGAAGATATAGATCTTTCTCAACTGTTAGTGAATTCTTTGGAAGAATTGGTGCTCTGGGAAAACAAGTAATATTATTATTTAATTATTATTATTATTATTATTATTATTATTATTATTATTATTATCATCATCATTATATTGTGTTCTGATTGTATTTAGGCCTTTTTGCTCTCTTTGCAAGTTGCAACCTTAATGCATTTAACTTTTTTTTTCGTTGTTGTGAGCTCATAAAAGCATTTTACTTTTTCTTATAGGAGCTCTTGGTGCATTGAACTTTTTCCTGTTTGGAACTTATTAGATTTTTTTTTCACATTGTTAGTGTTTGAAACATTTCACTTTATCCTCCCCATGACACTGAAACTGATGCAAGTTACATTTTTTCATCATTAATATTTCTTGGATGCTTTTCACTTTTCTGTAGAGATGGAAAAGAACGGTCGAGTGCCAAAAACCCCTACAGCTGCCTCCCCAAGGGTTGCCAGCAGCCGCAGCACTCCACGCCTCATGAGGACACCCTCCACTACTTCTGCCCCCTCCACTGCCTCAAGGCCCAGGGGTCTGCCAGCACGAGTCCCCAGCACTCCCACTACTCCCTTGGTTAGCCACAAGTCCACCTCTGCTGCTGGCACACCAAGGTTAGATGGGATTCAGAATTTGTTTTGTTTTGTTTTATCTCAAGTTTTAGCTATTATACTTAGTCCCAGATCTCTTCTCATAGTCTTTTTTCATAAGGTTCATTGAATTGAATTACTCTAAAGTTATGTGTGGTAGATATGTGCCAGCATTTCTCAGATCAAGGAAGGGGACATTTCTGTCTTGCACAGTTTCATATTACCTACATTAAAAGGTTTGGTGCTGGAAAGCACATTGTGCTGTTAGGAAATACTCCTGAGTAAATTAACCCTTAGAGCACCAATCTAAATTATGAGTTTGTGTTCACCCAGGACCAGCCACTTTCGGCATATTTGGTTTAATGCAATTTCATATTCTATGTACCTGATAATATTAGAAAAATATAATATAACTGATCCCTGCATCCAAAATATGGGTCATCTGATGGAAGGACGATCAGCCATCACCTCTTTGCGAGTTGAACCACACGTGTTTTTGAATTGCCCACGCTGTGGAGCACTGCTCTCTTCTTGCCATTGGGTATGTTTGGTTTGTATGAACCACTCACCAAATAAGTTCTAACACACTAGAAAATGGCAAAGCCATTTTAGTTTGTGAGAAAACATCTGCCATGGTTCATGATGAGTCTGGTGTATGCGTGTGTGTGTCTTTGTTGTTATTCGATCCATGTGCTTATGTGGTTGAGTCTAGATGGGTGGGTTGGCCGCACACGCGTAGTGGTGACAATGAGAACTGGCACGGAGGAACCACAGACTCGCCACACCCACAACTGTTTCTTCCTTCCATTTAACTGCAGCAACAAGTCCATAACTTGGGTAATGGCAGCACAAGCCGAGACAGCCCTTACTTTAGCAGATGACGCCATGTTGATACAGGGCAAGTGCTTCGTTTATGTTGTGGATGTGGATACGGGCAACCGACCTTGGCTGTGTGTGATGCACGCCAGGAAAAGTTGGAGTTGCCGGTTGCCCAAGCTGGCGCCAACGCGGTGGAAAGAATAGGGCCCAGTGTGACATCAGCTTACGGACAACTGACAACTCGCTCCCGGATAGGCGTACGGGCGTTGCCAGTAGCCACAATGGTTAGAGGAAAACGGCCAGTGTAACACTGCCTTAACCCTTTCATTGCTAAACGCTTGCAGCAGGCCGTAGGCGTATTTGCTGGTGGCGCTAAACGCCCGCTGTGACCTCCACCCGCACTCAAATCTCCCGCGTATGAGAGTGTTCCAGCACTAATTCTCACAACACGGGATTGCCAATTGAGTGGATTCTTCACTTAATATGGTGGAAAATCATATCAGCCCAGCGCGGCAAATCTACGGATGAGTAACTGGTGGATGTTCTTGCCCAATCTAGCGGCATTTTTGCATAGCTTCACCTATCACCGACTGATTCTTTGACCAAATAGTTGTAAGTATTGTGGTTGGCAATGCTCCCTTGCCAGAATCTGAAGAAAAGATGTCCGCAGTTCCCTCAATATGGCTGATCATCATGCATGCACTGACGTAAATGTTAACATTCAACACTCCCTGAACGTGCATGTATGTTCGCAAGAGAGGCATACATAACCGACTCCTATAGATCTGGACCTCTTTCCAATGGTGTTTTTGTTTTTTAGCAGAGGTTAAAAGAGACCCCCAATTGGGCTGCCCGACTGCGCCTGAGGGGATAGTCGCGTCCACACTGCGCGCAAGGAAAGGGTTAATGAGCCACACACACAGTGAGGCATGAGGCCGCGCCGGAGGGATTTTCAAACACAGACCGACGGCCATCCGGCTGCCTCATAAGGCCAGGCCGGACAAAATACACACACACACACACAGACTGAAGGCCTTTAGCCCCGCCCACCTTGAGACGGCCGGACAAGCCAGGCTGGGTCGGGTGTGCCTGCCATAAGGCAGTGAGGCCGCTGACAGGGTAAGCGCCGGCGATGACGACGTCGGACTCCCAGCGAACCACAATCGTGTTTTCAGAGCTCAGCCAATTGTAAGGCTTCATCTGTGGCTTTAAAACGTTCTCTCTTCCTGTTTTCTTCCTTTCTCCAAGGTATGTACAGTAATACCTCGTTTATCGCGGGGGTTAGGTTCTAGAACCCCCCGCAATAGGCGAAAATCTGCGAAGTAGCAACCTTATATTTATTTTATTATTTATATAATTTTTATATTATATTTTATATATATTATTTATATAAGCACGCATATCTCTGTGAATCTCGCCTCAGCCCGTGTGAACAAGGTCTCTCAACCACTAGTTTCTCGAGAGATTCAAAGTCGGCTACAATTCACGGGAAACTCATCGAAATTGTAGTCAGAAACTCAGTTACCAACATGTCGGTTACTCGTGTGGTCGGTAAATTGTGGTCACAAGAAGAAGAAGAGCATATCAGCTGTTCGGTTCAGTAGCTCTCCACGTGTTTATTCCAGCATCGCAAAGAGTTCCACGAAATTAGATAAGCTTGGAGTAATCATTTTGAGCAAGTTTAGGACTTGAGTCTTGTTCAAGTGTAGTCATTGCCTCGTCCTGTCTGGGTCCTCACTGCCAAGTTCTCAAGCATTTAACGGTAGCAAGCTGTAACACACTCTCCCTTTGTCTCTGAGCTAACCACTCACGAACCAACAAATGCTACGGTCGCTGAGCCAGTCAGCGCCCAGGATACAGAACACAGTGCTCTGGTTGGTCGCCTCCCATCCATCAGCCAATAGTGTGCCGTGTACGATCACACGTGGGCAAACTAGCTCAAGCAGAAGCGGCCGTAGCTGCATTTTACATACGTGCGAGTCTTTGTCTACTCGTCTTCAGTGCGCTACGTATTTTATTTCAATTTAATATTATTTGAATATGCTCTTATTAATACTTTCTTAATTTTTTATATTGTTTACAATTTTTTTAGGCTAGAAAATGCTTCTTTTACTGCAAAATAAGTAAAATAATAAATATATTAAAATACCTCTATACCTCAAAATTCCGCGATATAGCAAAAAAATCCGCAATACGAAACTAAATATTTACAATTTTAAAATCTGCGATACAACGAGACCGTGATAAGTGAACCGCGATACAACAAGACTGTGATAAGTGAACCGCGACACAACAAGACTGTGATAAGTGAACTGCGATACAACAAGACCGTGATAAGTGAACCGCGACACAACAAGACTGTGATAAGTGAACTGCGATACAACAAGACTGTGATAAGTGAACCGCGATACAACAAGACTGTGATAAGTGAACTGCGATACAACAAGACTGTGATAAGTGAACCGCGATACAACAAGACCGTGATAAGTGAACCGCGACACAACAAGACTGTGATAAGTGAACTGCGATACAACAAGACCGTGATAAGTGAACCGCGATACAACAAGACCGTGATAAGTGAACCGCGACACAACAAGACTGTGATAAGTGAACCGCGATACAACAAGACCGTGATAAGTGAACCGCGACACAACAAGACTGTGATAAGTGAACTGCGATACAACAAGACCGTGATAAGTGAACCGCGACACAACAAGACTGTGATAAGTGAACTGCGATACAACAAGACTGTGATAAGTGAACCGCGATACAACAAGACTGTGATAAGTGAACTGCGATACAACAAGACTGTGATAAGTGAACCGCGATACAACAAGACTGTGATAAGTGAACTGCGATACAACAAGACTGTGATAAGTGAACCGCGATACAACAAGACTGTGATAAGTGAACTGCGATACAACAAGACCGTGATAAGTGAACTGCGATACAACAAGACTGTGATAAGTGAACTGCGATACAACAAGACTGTGATAAGTGAACTGCGATACAACAAGACTGTGATAAGTGAACCGCGATACAACAAGACTGTGATAAGTGAACCGCGATACAACAAGACTGTGATAAGTGAACCGCGATACAACAAGACTGTGATAAGTGAACTGCGATACAACAAGACTGTGATAAGTGAACCGCGATACAACAAGACTGTGATAAGTGAACCGCGATACAACAAGACTGTGATAAGTGAACCGCGATATGGTGAGGGACTGCTGTATTTTGAGATAACAAGGGAGTAGAGGAGGAAAAAAAGTGAGCTCCAGGGGGCAGCATGAACCAGTTATAATGGCGCCACTATAAACAGTTGCCTGCGCCATGACGGGCTCGGGGCCGACCATCAGACCGAGATGGATAGTCTACTGGCACCATAGTCCACATTTTAAAAAAAAAAAAAAAAAAAAAAACACGGTTCGGTACAGATAAGTGCTTTTTCAGTGTTTTCAATACCTCGAGTTTCGCGATCCTCGAGTTTAGCGCTATACCTTCGGAACGAAGCGGCTGAAACTTCGAGAGGTACTATGGCCATGGACACAATTTGGTAACCTTTTTCATGCCACGCTATCCCTCTACTCTTTCTTACTCGCATCACACAACTAATGACTGATGTAACTTCTGTTAGTTGCTGTGATGGTGGTGGCGACGGCAGTGAAGATTAGGAAGCCCCTTCATCACCTCCATGAGGCCTCTTTTTTATTTCTCTTGCTGGTGGAAATAAAAAGGTAGCAGGAGCATGCTTATGAAGATCCTCCTCCTCCTCCTTGCTAGTGGGCTTGACATGGGAACCACGTAATGAGCCAGCGTGGGCATCAAACCGTATGGTGCCTTGTCACACCTGATGGAAGAATTGGTTCCTCATATTCTTCACAATCTTCCTCCCCTGGCTCATATTTCTCACAAGATGAACCATCTAAGTCATCGGAGAGATTATCTTCATCCATTAGTATATCCACTTCCTCTGCAGTGGATATAATGTGGCGTAAAGAGCATCATAACTCACCAATGTCAGACATCAGGCTAAGTTTGGCACTCTTTGTTCCACACCACTTAAGTCATGTGAGAGTCAAAGGCAAATTGCCAATTAGTGCATAGTGTGCCAAATTGATTAAATTCATTCATTCTGCAAAATCAGTTCAATTTGAAAAATATCTTGCGAGGTATGAGGAAAAGAATGCCAACGTCTGAGAGACGTTCATGATCCCTCATGCAAAAGAGAAGTGGCTGTATGGGTTAAAAGAGGAGTGCCTTTAGGAGAGTAAGGCAGAAACATTAAAGTATGTATGAAGCTTTCCACAATGACTAGAGAGAGTATGTTGCATATATATCTTATTTTGATGTATTTTCATTTTTCAGTATCATCAATGGATCAGGAACTAAAAGGGTTCAAAAGGAAAATGACTACCATAAGACAGAATCCAGCCAGGTCAAGCTAGGGGCACAGAGGTCCAGGAGCACAAGAGACCTAGCCGAGAGGAAGGAAGACGACACAAAGGAGAGAGACAGCACAGGCAGAATCTTGACTTCAAATTATCTCAATGTTCCCACTCCAAGGAGGATGTCAGGGTGAGCCATGACTGCAGTTTTTTAACTTAATATCAGGTTGTAGGTTTTCCATGTGCTGTTTTCACCTATCAAGGTTTAGATATGTAAACCTCTAAAAATCACATTATTTTTTTATTGAAGGAATAATTTTGTTTAACTTGTATGTACTGGGAGTCCTGTTATTTGCTGTATCAGTAACATGACTTGGCAAGTCAAAATACAGTAAAAGTCCAATGATTCAAACATGGATAATCTGAAATTCCTGATAGTCTGAATTCCTAAAGCGTCTGACAAACATAAATGAAAAATAAGAAAATAAATGGACGAGGTGCCAAATGCGCCAAGCAACGGGGTTAACCCTTTTGTTGCTAAATGCTTGCAGCGAGCACTAGCGTAACTTGCCGGTGGTGCTAAATGCTTGCAGCGAGCACTAGCGTAACTTGCCGGTGGTGCTAAATGCTTGCTGCGAGCTCCAGTCGCACTCAAATTTCCCGCATATGAGAGTGTTCCAACACTATTTCTCACCCCACAACATTGCCAATTCAGTGGGTTTTCCACAAGATTTGGTGGAAAATCATATCAGCCTAGAGTGGAAAAGCACGGAAAATCTACGGACGAGCAACTGGTGGATGTTGTTGACCAATATAGTGACATTTTTGCATAGCTTCACCTATCACATGACTGATATTTTGACCAAATAGTCGTAAATTTTGCAGTTGGCATTACTGCCCTACCAGCACCCCATCATCAAGAGATCTACTCAGTAGTTTGCCTTACAGCTGACTGTCTCGCACGCATAAATGTACGTTTTCACAGGCAACACCCCCTGAACGTGCCTGTACGTTCGCAGGAGAGGCTTACATTACCTAATCTTATAGATCTTGGCCTCCTCTTTCCAATGGTGTTTTTGTTTTGTAACTGTGATGAATAGTTTTTGAGATGCAGCGGTTAAAAGAAATCCCCTTCCCTTGCTGGGGTGCCCGAGCGCGCCTGAGGGGATAGTCTCGTTGCGAGCACTTAGCAAGGAAAGGGTTAAGAAACAGAAAACTCAATAGATATATATTTAATCTAGGTGTTGACAGTCAAATATTCGCCTGATTTTTGGACTGTATGCGGCAGTGCCTTATATTCCTGGAAATTTTGCTCCCAAGGCTTCTTTTGCTGCTAATCCTGAGCTCATGCTCAGGGACGACAAGTAAAAGTGATAAAGAAAGTGACATGTACAGTAGGTTTAAGGAATTTTGCGTGGCACAGTAAGGGAGTCCTTGATTTGCATGATAGATGCGTTCCAGAAGGGACCGTGCAAAGTAAATTTCATGCAATGTAAGGATGATCACCCCCAGTACTGGAGTAAACTGTACATACACTGTGTTAAAGGATGGGAGTTGTTGGAAATAAAACAAACAATTACTCGTATTGAATAAACATTATTTTATTAATGCTCATGTTCTGTAGTTTTTAATGTTTTTATTAATACAATAAGTACTTGATTTTCTTGAAATCATGTTATTTTAAGGAATCTGTGTAATATGAGGAAAAAACCCAATTTTTTAACACCGTGCTATTTTGAATTTGTGCAATCTAAAGTCGTGCAAATCAAGGACTCCCTGTAATTAAGTAAAAATATTATACAGTGGTGCACCAAGTTTTGTGGTGTCAAGATTCGTGGTTACCAGGTTTCATGGTACCTCCCAAATATTCCCTGTCTTAAGTTTAGAGCTCGTAAGCATAAAGTTTAGTGGTCGTGTGGTTTGATTTTTTTCTACCACAATGCCAGTACTGAATGTTTGTTGATTCAATGCCGAATGTGTGAGTGTTGTCGTTTTGTACTTTTCTTGCTGTTTCTGCTTGATTTTGCCAGTGGGGGCAGTGATTGGCCAAGTAGGCCAGCTGGTAGTGGGAACAGTGATGAAAGGTGTAAACCAGAGAACTTGGGTTTTCTGGGGAAACAAAGCTATAGTTGCTACTGAAAGGGGCTTAAGAAGTGCAACTGTGATGATGAGGTGAAATAGACCCAGGTGCTCATAATGCTGACATCCAGCGGCTGTACGATGCACAGATCTACCTGCCACCAGCTTCATCACTGCACCACAGGCTTTTGTTACCCTTGAAATGTCAGGTGTATTTTGTGAAAACAGGAAGTTGATACCATTATTTCTTTGTTTACAAACAATTTGGTCACGTGTTTTAAAAGCATGATTTTGGAACAATTTTTTCCACTTGTTTTGGTATTTTTAGCATTTTCTTGGCTTTTTCTGCCCTGCTGAAAGCTTGAAATCAATGGGTTGCCATTCAAAGAAGATGCTTGTGCTGCGAGAAGTGACAAAGAAGACGAGGGAGAAGAGAAGAGCATTGAACACGAGTCAAATGAGGTGCACTGTAAATAAACACAAGTTAAAGGTGCGTCATGCGCATTCCACAGTGCCCCTCCATGTGTTATTGTGTTTATTCTGCATTTTCAGCGCTTACTTCTGTTAACTTCTCTTTTGTTTTGACTGACTGTCTAACTGGTGTGTCGACGTGGAGTGGTGGTGGTGGTGAGTCGACGTGGGTGGCATCGTTTATAAATTAACCAAAGTATGAGGTGTGCTATGTGCGGTCCACAGTGTCCTTCCACATATTGTTGTGTTTATTCTACATTTTCATCGCTTGTTTCTGTTTTGTCTCTTTTTCTTTTGTTTGACTGAGTGGAACTTTGGTTTGTGTGCTGAATTTGATAGTTCCTTCATTCTTTGCCTCCACATTGCGTACTGTGGGCTCAACTTGTGCACTTTGATTTTGTGGGTTATATTTTTAGGGTCCTTGCCCAGTAGGTGTTTTGTGTGATGTGAAGATGAGTAGTAGGCGAATACATTTATATATATTTATGTAACTGGGGAGCAACCTTTTTTTTAATACGTGTTTTGTTAAAAACTATGCCGTAGTGACATTTTACCTGATCTTTGACATGACCCTGTATTGACATGGCGTCGTCTGCTAAAATAAGGGCTGTTGCAGCTTGTGCTGCCATTACTCAAGTTATGGACTTGTTGCTGCAGTTAAATGGAAGGAAGAAGCTGTTGTGGGTGTGGCGTGTCTGTGGTTCCTCCGTGCCAGTTCTCATTGTCACCACTGAGCGTGCGCGGCCAACCCACTCATCTAGACCCCGACCACATAAGCACATGGATCGAGTAACAACACAAAGACTCTAGGAAATGGCAAAGCCATTTCCTAGAGTGTGTTAGAACTTATTTGGTGTGTGGTTTATACAAACCAAACATACCCAGTGGCAAGAAGAGGGCAGTGTTAAAGACGACTGCTCTCTTCTTGCCAAGAGCTAGGTTTGGTTCATGTGAGCCACTCACTAAGTACAGTACTGTCTCCAAGTTTGTGATAAATAGGTCGACGTTGCGGGTCGCAAACGTTGAAATCGCAAACTATGACCCATTATTCTTATGGGGAAAATTGAAAACCGTTGACATCTCATCTGAAATGCTGGGCCGAAAGCTGGCAAGAGAGAGCTGGAGCCCCCGCGCCCACGCAGCCTAGCGCGTTCCACGGAAGAGCCAGAGACACACCGGTCCGAGCTCTCCGCACAAGTGGCGAGAGGGCTTGACCGCCGCCGTGAAATACGAGCCGCAGCACACTGGGCCGTTGGCCCCACACCGCATGAGCGTGTCCTGCCTGCGACCGGCACTGTGTGAACCCTGCAGTGGATCCCTGCCGCTGCCCCGCCGCGCCGGCTTCAGCGCGTATGGCGGAGGGGGCCCGGGAGCGAAAGGAGAGCGCCACGCCGGGGCTTTGAGAGCCCAAACGACGTGGGAGTAGAAGTGTGGGTGGGACCAAGGATGAGAGACATATAAAGGATAGCTCGCTAAGCATTTGTTTTTCCCACAATGCACTGCGCTCGTGATGTAACTGGAGACCCACGTGTGTGGCCACGGTGCCACTGGATTGAAGTTTCAGAGAACATCGCACTTCATAATATGATGTGTAAATCCTTGAATAAAATCAAGATTCAAATAAGACTTACTGGCGAGGGTCTCCAGCGTGCATCATCGCCATGACGTCATAGAACGTGAGACGTCATGGCTGAGTTGATGACGTTTCACTGAACTGGCCACGGCCACACGTGTGGGTCTCCAGTGACGTCATGGCTGAGTTGATGACGTTTCACTGAACTGGCCACGGCCACACGTGTGGGTCTCCAGTGACGTCATGGCTGAGTTGATGACGTTTCACTGAACTGGCCACGGCCACACGTGTGGGTCTCCAGTGACGTCATGGCTGAGTTGATGACGTTTCACTGAACTATTGGCCACGGCCACACGTGTGGGTCTCCAGTGACGTCATGGCTGAGTTGATGACATTTCACTGAACTATCCTTAGTTGGGTTGGACAGCGGGGGTGAGGTGAACAATGGCAGTGGGCGGCAGAATAGTGTTGTGGTGGAGACGCCGCAGTGCACCCTGACGTCACGATCCCCTCTGCCCAATTAACCCCTTAACCCCGGGCATATTTCAGCAGTCTTTGTGCTGCAACCTGGAATATTTGGGCAAAAGTTGCCCTTGGGAAAATATTCGCCAAAAAAAAAAAACTACTTAACCTAAATCACTAAGCCAAACAGCATATGAAAGTATACATTCCTTGGACTTTAAGATGGCGGTCTTGTATATATGTATGTATGTATATATATGTATGTATACATACATATATACATACATATTTGGTATCAAAAGAAAGCAAATTAAATGTATTATTCATAAATGGGAAGAAATAGGGTTGAATACTAAATAAAATAAAAAATAACATGTATAATAAGGTGCTTAATATAGGTTGATTTATGTAGTGAAATGATTATGTAAAAATAGTAACTTTTTATATAGATATCTGAAAATGATTTTATTACAAGATAGTCAACATATTGAAGTGTTCATATATGAATTTTTATGCAGATTTATGAATTTTTGTGGCGTCAGGAAGGTTTTTCATCGCGGCGCGTGACATGAGTCAGATTCGGCGAATTTTCATCGCAACTTCTGGTCAAGCTCGGTCAAAAACTACTGAAACTAGGAAAGCGTGATTGTTGGCAAATGAAAGCTCTGATAATACAGATTAGTAATCAGAAAAAAAAATTGGAAAGCACTAAATAAATAAAACAGTTACAGGCAAAAAACTAGGATGTGTCCAAATCGCGGCAAAAGGGCCGAAAACATGCTATTTTGTGATGGCTTGACGACAAAGTTGGAATCGAGCTATCAAAAAATCCTTTGAGCTGGTCAAACTACATTGCCAAGAGGGGCTACATGCCAAATTACAGCCTTCTAGATGCAATAGCAATGCCACACTAGACAAAAATGGTAAAGTGTCTGGAGTTCGTCAAAATCACTCAAAAGGGTTTGCGTTTCGAGCTCTAGCGACGAAACTACTGGGAGTAGAGAAATGTTATGCATCATATTATAAAGCACATTGGTAGGGCTAAATAAATAAGTTTTTTGAAATTCTCAAAAAACGAGTGGGTTTCAGGGTTGGGAACTCAAAAATAGTTTTTTTTCAGTCGTTTTTTGCAAATTTATTTGATTTTTTACCCTTTCAAGTCAGGTTTTGAGCCTGGTTGCTTATTTCAAAATATAGCCCTTTCATTTTGCCATCGATTGGTACCAAAAACATTTCTGTAGCCCCAGAAATAAGGGAGTTATGGTGATTCGCACCAAAGCGGTTGATTTTCTAAAATTCGCGGCTTAATGACAGGGCTGGGGCAAGTTTCCGGTCCATAGTGTAGGGATCACTGACATATCCAAATAATTTTTCATATTAACTCAAATCTTATATAAATTCATGTATTTGCAAAACTGGAGTAATCTTTACATCCACAATATAATTATAATTCATAATATAGATTCATATACCTATTGCAAGATCTATTAATATGCCAAAACATGATATTTCATATTTTACAAATAAAATGAGAAACCCATATATAAGCTATTAAAAATGCACATATCCAAATCATGATTCATAGTGTACAATTCAAATTTTATATGAATTCATGTGTATGCAAAACTAGAACAATCCATACATCCACAATTTAATTATAATAATTCATAATTTACAGTTTAGAGTAGATTAATAAGACTCACAAATCCAAATCGGCCTAAATGTAAAGGCAACCAACACCACATTTTGAATTCAGTTTAACACCATACCCTAAACATTTCATTCAATTTTTATTTCATTATAACTACTTATTTGAAGAAAAAAAAATTGACATTATTATTTTCTTAAATCATTAACAAAATAAAAAGTCAATAGTAAAGCAATTTGGCAGACCAGCAAATCATAAGCCACAGACCAGCACCGGTCCGAGGACCATAGGTTGGGAACCACTGCTATAGACAACACCCTAAAAAAAAAAAAAAAAAAAAAAAACTGCATGTAACAAGATTTTGCTGCCTTTTAACGATGTTTTTATTTTTATTTTTTTTAAATTTTTTTTTTTTACGTCTTGGCCTAATGCGCCAGTAGGCTTCTTCCCGGTGGATCCTGATTGTCGGCCCAAGGCTTCTTCCTGGTGGGTCCTGATGGTCGGCCCAGCCCGTTCTGGTGCAGGCGAGTGTTTATAGTGGCGCCATCTTGCATTGGCTCATGCTGCCCTCCCGGAGCTCATCTTTAATCCTAGAATCTAGAGTCCGGGTTGATAGGTGGTCTTCTGGACAGCATGTGGGTAGTTTTAAGCCACTCGGCGGCAGCTGAAAAATCCCAGCTTGGTGGCACCGGTCAGGGATTGAACTCGCGTCCTCCTGAACGCGGGGCCGTCTTGCTATCTGTTCAGCCACCGCCTCCCCGAATCCCTCCCTCCCATCGCTCAGCATCAACGACAGTCATGACTATAAGCACTTTGTGTTTAGGTGACAGTGATGTTTTATCAAATATAGCTCATTGTACATAGCTGTATTTTTCCTTGAGTAGGACAGTTATTTGTATTTTTATTGCTCAAATTTCACACATATGGTGTAGTTACTACACCATATGTGTGAAATTTGAGCAATAAAAATCAAATCAAATCAAACCTCTCTGTTTACTACACTGTAGTAAACAGAGAGGTTTGATTTCTGTAAGACATGAATGTAATGTTAATTTCTTTAGTGTTTCATGATTTGATTCCAGAGCTAACTTGAGAGGATCTTTTGACTCCAAGTCATCTACACCATCCAGGTCATCTACAGGCAGGGCCTCCCTACCTTCCAAATGCTCCCTCGGTCCTGCCACTCCAACAACCACCTCTTCTAGGCGGTCTGGGGCATCAAAGGTCCGTGTATCAGGCCATGGTCAGCTGACTAAGGTGAGTGACTATCAGGAACATTCTAATCTTTCTTCATCCACCTTCTTCATCCATATTGGTTCTTACACCCAGCTTAATATCCATGAGCTAGGTATCCATGCCATCAGCACACTTCAGTGAGTTGATCTCCATATCTAAGTGGCAACAGCACTTGAGATCATCTGTATAGATATTATATACAGTAAACCCTTGATATAACGGACCTGCTTATAATGGATTTTTGATAAAACCGACAAGGTCAGACGGTCAGAAATCCACAGGACCGACCGAGAATAGTTTTTGAACCACATGCCTCCGGTAACTACAATAGCTTCTGCTGGCCACCTCGCCCTCCTCCCTTTATCTGCTGCCCCATCCTTCGGTTACCGTAGTCTTTTTCAGTCCACCTGATGTAATATTTTCCTCTTTGTGGTCTCCATTCAAATGAAGAACGTATTTGTACCACAAGAAAGTCTTATTCATCAATCCAGGACAGAAAATAATGGAAAATGGCCAAGTGTTTGTGAGTGTCGGTACTGACACAAATTAAGGGGGTCGAGGGGGGCTAAGTCCTCAGTTGGGTAGGTTAGGTTGAGTTATGTTTGGTTAGTAAATTTACTCGGCATGTGGTGTGGAGCGAGGTAATTTGCAGCATGGGACAGGACATGGAGGCGGCGTTTGTGATCCAATTCGCGGGCTGGTGTTGCAAGAAATACCTCTTTGCAGAAATAAGTCACTGCAGTCTGTCACGCATGAGCACTGTGGGAATATACGGCAGGAAAACATTAATTTACCTGGTTTTGTTCTAGTTTGTCCACTTGTGATCTTTGTGAGCAGTGAGTGAAATGTAGAAACTGTAAGCAAGTTGAACATCTCTCTGTGAGTTATTTTGCGGCTGCAGCTGCGGGCTGCGGCGGGTGTAACACAGGCATTAAGAAGTCAATCATTTAATGATTTGTGACAGAAACAGTTAACAGATTATTTCATTACACCCCGAAAACTACCAAAAAAAAAAAAAAAAGTTTTGTCTGCTAGTGTGAGATTGGCATACTTGTAAAATTTTACCCATACCCATAACAATACCCCCCCCACCCCACCCACAGGACCCCACTGCCAACCTGGCAGCCTCAGTGCTTCGCACTCCATCTCCAACTGTGCTATATGGCTATACAGACAACGTGCAGACAACATACACTATATCAAAAATATATACGCCTACATTTATTGGTTCGTCTGTATTATAAAAAAAAAAAAAAAAAAAAAAAAAAAAATCGCCACTTATAATGGACTTTTGGCATTAACGGACTAAGCGCCCCCCTAATTTGTCATTATATCGAGGGTTTGCTGTAGTAGGATCTCGATTTTGGTGGTGTGGGCACGGTGTCTTAGAGCAGTGGTGTCCAAACTTTTTCGCCTGTTGTACCCTGTATTACCTTCTCCTACTGTTACGTACCCTCCATGACTGATTAAACTCAATTATGTTATATTATATTTATATTATATTATATTATATTTAGGTACATGTATATTAGGCGTCCTTCCTAGGTACTCGTCCCTCCCTCTCTCCTTTCCTTCATAGATCATGGGAAGTTTCTGCTGTGTGTGTGTGTGTGTGTGTGTGTGTGTTCATCGTCTTTTCACGTACCTCTTTGATCTATGCTGCGTACCCCCAGGGGTACGCGGACCCCAGTTTGGACAACACTGTCTTAGAGGATGTAGATTGAAGTCCCGCCTGCCACTACAAGCTGGCAATATTCTGTCATTGCCGAATGGCAAAACCCTTGAGAAGATTATTATAGACAGTCTTGTCAATTTTCTAGAGGAAAGTAATATTAGTTTTGGCAACCGGTATGGTATCCGAAATAAGCGTTCTTGCTTAATGAATTTATTATACCTCTTCCAAGGTACATATATGAAAACTGGGATAATCACATCCCAAGCGATGTCATATACCTGGACTTCCATGAAGCCTTTGACAAAGTGCCACATGAGTGACATTTAAAAACTACAGTCAACGGGTATAAGAAGCAGCCTGACTGTGTGGATAAGAAATTGGCTCACCAATATAAAGCAGTGGGTACAGTAAACCCTCGATATAACGGACCCGCTTATAACGGATTTCGGATATAACGGACAAGGTCAGACGGTCAGAAATTCACGGGGACCGACCGAGAATGGTTTTTGAACCACTCACTCCCGGTAACTATAATAGCTTCTGCTGGCCACCTCGCTCTCCTCCATTTATCTGTTGTCCCATCCTTTGGTTTCTGTAGTCTTTTTTAACCCACCTGATGAAATATTTTCCTCCTCGTGGTTTCCATTCAAATGCATCAATCCAGGACGTAAATGTAATGGAAAACTGCCAAGTGTTTGTTACTCTCAGTACTGACACAGCTTTTGGGGGTCAAGGGGGCTAAGCCTCCCAGTTAGGTAGGTTAGGTTAAGTTACATTTGGTTAATTTAAATTAATTCGACACTCGGTGTGGGGTGCGGAATTACGCAGCGTGGGACAGATACATTGCGGCGACGTGCGTGGTCCAATTCGCCGGCTGGTGTTACGAGAATTACCTCCTCGCATAAATAAGTCACTCTGCTGTCCACCTCGAATGCGCACTAGGGGGATACACGGCAGGAAAAACATTAATTTGCCTGGTTTTGTTCTAGTTTGTCCACTTGTGATATTTGTAAGCAGTGAGTGAAATGCAGAAACTGTAAGCAAGTTGAACATCTCTTTCTGTGAGTTATTTTGCGACGGAGATGTGGGCTGCGGCAGGTGTACAACAGGCATTGAAAAGTCAATCATTTAATGATTTGTGACAGAAACAGTGATCAGATTATTTCATAACACCCCGAAAACTACCCCCCCAAAAAGTTCTGTCTACCAGTGCAAGATTGGCATAATTTTACCTATACCTGTAACAATATGGCCCCTCCGCAGGGCCCCACTGCCAACCTGGCGGCCTCAGTGCTCCGTAGTCCATCGCCAAGTATGGCTATATAGACAACATGCAGACAACATACACAATAAAAAAACCATATACCTATGTTTATTAGGTTCGTCGGTATTATTTTACGTTTTTTTATGTATATTTTTGCCGCTTATAACGGAGTTTTTGGCATTAATGGACTCAGCTCCCTCCCAGTTAGTCTGTTATATCGAGGGTTTACTGTATTAGTTACCGAGCAGGCTTCTGAGTGGCTCCCAGTCAGTAGTGGAGTACCCCAAGGGCCAGTGCTGGAACCCATTCTCTTTATCTATACATCAATGACTTGGAAGCAGGAATGAAACCTTCCTTATCAAAGTTTGCTGACAACATCAATATGGATGAATAGGCCCTCATGATGGCTGACTGCAAAATCAGTCAAAATTACCTTGACTTGATCATCCAATTGTCTGAAAAGTTGCTGACAGTAGTTTTTAACCCAGTAGCAGCGATGGGCCAAGTTTGTGGCTTTACCGTGTAGCAGCGACGAGCCAAATTTGTGCCATGATTTAAACCCCCAAAAATAGATGATACATAATCTGATCACAAATGCTTTGATATATATTAGGAAATGGTTTGTGTGAGGGGTGATTTTTTTATCATTTTTCTCGCTCAGAGGGACCATTAACCTGGTAGCAGCAACGGGCCACATATGTGGCTTTACTGTGTAGCAGCGACGGGCCAAATTTGTGCCATGATATAAACCCCCCAAAATAGATGATACATAATCTGATCACAAATTCTTTGATATATATTTTGAAATGGTTTGTGTGAGGGGTGATTTTTTCTCATTTTTCTCGCTTGGAGGGACCGTTAAGAAATATGATCCCTGCTGCTACCAGGTTAAGAAACATGATCCCCGCTGCTACCAGGTTAAAGGAGTCACTCATGTGGTACTTTGTCATTTAACATTGATAAATGTGGTTATGTTTTGGTTCCAGAAATAGTAACCTTACATACAATATGCCTCTGCAAGTTGTGCATGAGGAATTGGATCTTGGAGTCACCATCAGCAGTGACCTGAAACATTTGCAAAGAATTGTAAAAAAGCATATAAGAACAAACCCAACACTATGCTCGGTTTTATAGCAAGGAACTTTAAGTGTGACACTGAAAGTCATATTATTCTTATATAACTCAATGGTAAGACCTCACCTTAAGTATGCAGTGCAATTTTGGTCCCCTAATTACAGGATTACAGCTTATGACAGAGTCAATTGGATTGCATTGTGGGATGTTTTAAAGATTTATGGTGTGGGCGGAAAACTGCTTAGTGCAATAAAGTCTTTCTATGAGGATGCATCTGCATGTGTCAAAATTACTGGAGAAACAAGTGAACATTTTGAGATAAAAGTGGGCTTAAGACAAGGGTGTGTCATGGCACCATGGTTATTCATTATTTATATGGATGGTTTTATTAGAGAAATGAAGGGCAAAGTTGGAGAAGTTGGAGTAAGACTGTTTGATGAGGGAAGGAAGTGGGTACTGAATTCGATACTGTTTGCTGATGACACGGTGCTCATTGCAGAAAATGAAAGTGACCTACAAAATTTGGTCAGTGTTTTTGATAGTGTCTGTAATAGGAGAAAGCTGAAAGTAAATGTCAACAAAAGTAAAGTGATGGTTTGTGAGCGAAGTAGAAGTGAGGTTGTAGATTTTGTATACTCATATTGAGTGGGAATTGAATGTGAAAAAGAATGCAAAATAATTTTGAATGGTGAAGAAATGGAGGAGGTCAATGAGTTTAAGTACCTTGGATCAGTTATGTGTAAGCATGGTGGTATGGAGGGAGAGATAAGAGAAAGGGCATTGCAAGGAAGAAGGGTGGTAGGGTCTTTGGGACGAATTTGAGAAATACAATAATAGTACCAACCCTCACATATGCAAGTGAAATGTGGGCCTGGAATGAAAGTCAGAGGTCTAGAGTGCAGGCAGTGGAAATGAGTTATTTGAGGAGTGCTTGTGGTGTGAGTAGAATGGATGGAATGAGTAATGAAAGTTTGTACGAGCATTTTGGAATGTATCACAGGGGTGAAGGGAAGAAGTGTGGAGTGGTGGAAGAAGTGAAGCGACAGACCTTAAAGTGGTTTGGCCACATGGAGCGAATGGAGGAGAGTAAGATGACCAGAAAGGTGTATGTGAGTGAGATAGAGGGAGGGAATGCTAGAGGACGCCCTCCAGTGAAATGGAGGGATAGGGTGCAAGCTTGGAGGAAGAATGGGTGGAGACGCCATGGCTGAGTGAACCCTACTGTCAAAGTGAAGCCGACTGACCGCGCGCCTCACCCCCCCGTTATTGGCAAAAGAAGGCCGCCGCCGTTCACTCCCATACAAACTCCTCGGCTTTTTTTTTATTTATTTACTGGTGTAATACAATTTTTTATTTTGAATATGCAAAGTACAACTTAAGAACATTGATGTCTGTATAAAATTCCTTACCTAAGACTTAAAACTAACATACAGAAGCACACTACTTAATACTATATATGACACATTACTGGCCGCTGAAATGTATTAGTTTTGTGTAAATCTGCCGACTCTTTCCTGAAACTTGACTTTTTATCTTAGCAGTCAACTGTTTACCAATATAACAGAGTCTGACATGTAAATACTTCTCAGTTACTGCTTTAACTAACAGAAACAAGTGATTCTGTAGAGGCTCAGTGTCATACATATGACGAGTCAGCTTGGAAAAGATTTCTTTATGTCTGTACTTGGCCAATACCGAAATTAACAATTTGGGAAAGTCTGCTTTTCCTAGGTGCCTCTTCATGGCCATAAGTTGTCTAATTTCTTTTTCACAAGTGATACAAATATCAATGACATCATCTGATGGAAATACTAGTTTTCCTTTTGTTTTTAACTTTATTAGCGACAGCCGAGGGGCGTCTGCAGTCATGTAAGTGCATCTAAGCAGGTTTCACAATGTAAAAAGGTTTTTAGTCTAGACACAACAAAAGTGAAGGATTTTACTAGTAGGTAAGAAGGAAATGAATCTAAGCTAAGTTATTCCCGTTACAATAAAAAATAGGAAATTAATCAATACAAAGGCTCTTAACCATTATACGGTGCTTAAAATTATTTTATTTCCATTACCCAATCTAAATTATAACATAGTCGTTAACCAAAAAAAAGTTTCTGAAAAAAAACTGTGGCTCAGGCGGCGCGCGGTCTGAGTGACAGGCCAGCTTTCGCCAATAACAATATGGCGGCCCGGGCTTCACTTTCTGCCCGAGAGAACGTCTCCACCCATTCTTCCTCCAAGGGTGCAAGAGTACGTTGGGGAGAGGGGGGAAAGATCTTTGAGAAACTTTGAGAAACTTTGAGCAGGCAAGGAGGGAGTGTCTGGATAGAGAAAGTTGGAAGCTCTTCTGCCGTGGCCATCCCCTGATGGGAGCTCCTAGGAGCAGGCGTCGATGAAATGATGATGATGATGATGATGAATTACAGGAAAGATATTGAATTATTAAAAAATTCAGCAGTCTGCTATGAAGATGATTCCACCCTTGAGGGCCATACCATATGGAGAACAACTCAGGCATCTTGACCTATTTGTGCTGGTAAAGAGATGCTTATGAGGGGATATGATTCAGGTTTTCAAGTACCTAAAGAATCTCAGTGATGTTGGCCATTCCAAGATTTCTGAGCTACAAACCAAGGTTGGAAAAAACCCAGGTTTAAAAAAAAACCCAACCCACTGGTTTTTTGGGGTTTTTATTATTTTTTGTTTATTCTTCGTATTTATATGTAAATCAATTTAAATAAGCAATTGAAAAGTAGCCAAGGGTTAAATAAAAGGTTTGAAGTGTTATCTAAAGGATAGACACTTGTTTAGGTCCTGTTGATACAGGTTGTTAACTTGTACTGTACATGAAATGAACGGGTGAGGCTTGACTACCGGTCACTCAGCACTCCTCAGTTCCTCAGTCTCTCCTTGTCGTGAGTAAGAGGATCACACTGTTTAATTGTTGTGCTTAGCGGGGCACTCTGGTGTGGTTAGTAGTTACCCTTATATATAATTAGTATAAAGTATAGTTATGAGTTGGAGAAAAGAAAAGTAGTGTTGTTTCCTGTGTGTGTGTGTGTTATCACTTAGGCCAGGGGTTTTCGACCTGGGGTACGCCAATGGTCTGTCAGGGGGTATGCGCTCCCCATGGGTCGTTAGGGTTAGGGGCCCTGACTGACTTGTACTGTACGTGTACTGGATAGGGAGAGAGGCGCGAGGTGTGGCCGGGCACGCACCACTTGACAGTTGTGAACAGTGAATTGGAGATTGGTGTTGCTGCTTTTTGGCAGGTTGGTCCCTTAGTGGCTACTGTCTTTACTGATATATTAATTTTGGGATGCTGTGTCGGTTTCAGGAACATTCTTATCGAAAACTGCGTGGCGTTGGCATGTATAAGATTGAGCCCTGACTTATTCTTAATGGAAAGGTTGATGAAATAGAAAACACTAGTTTTTCATGTGTACGAAGTGGTGGTGTGCTAAACAATTTACTATAGCGGCGATGTATTGTCACGATGTAAGATGGCCTTAATTTAAGTAGCGTGGTGGTTGTGTGATGATGTGTCAGGCGTGTCAAAGCAAAAACTAACACACTTGCAAATAAGATGAAGAAAAAAACCCTGTTTGATGTTATTTATTTATTTTTTTGGAAGATCTTTATGGATTTTACTTTTTCTTTATTTCATGCACATATATGGACCTTATTTTTCAATAGGATATAAAACTAAATTTTATGTAAAATATTTATAAAAAAAACAAAAAACCCACTGTTTTTTTTTTTTTTTTTTTTTTTAATGCCAACCCTGCTACAAACCAACTCAAGAACTATAAACAATGGTCTGCTCATTTAACCCTGGAATAGTAGCATTGTCAGCCTCACGTGCCTAGTAGCGATGTGCGAAATCCCGGACAAACTTTGGGGGTAGAAATATATGTATAGGAATGGTAAAAAGTTTATTACAAAAAATTTCACTTAAGTTAGATGTTATTCTTAACTCTATGAACTATGAACTAAATGTATTTAGCTAAAACAACATTAAAAAAATGAAACAAAAAAATGTGTAAAAATGACAAAAAATCCTTCATCCTTGTAATCTTTTCACCACTGCCAGCCTCACTGTTGTCTGATGGTAATGACTTGTGCCACACATGAAGTCCAGGCATGCCCTGATATGCTCCAGCCTCCCTAGGCCTTGTGCCGCACAGGTTGCTGTGCTTTATGCTGATGAAAAAAGTCTTTTAGAAAGAAAAAAAAATATTGTTTCCTTCCCATTCTCATTGGTGATGCCTGTGGGACCTGTAATGTTGAGATAGTTGATATCTAGGGCATCTTGGGAGCAGGGCAGCAACAAAACAACCAGCGAGGGCATCTGGGCAGCAATACTGCACTTTTATCTGCCTTTACTTTTATGTTCTCCGTTTTCCTTTGCTCTCTCTCTCTCTCCATATCAGTGAGGTGTCAATCTTTTGACCTCCCCCTCTCTCTCTCACACACACACACACACACACACACACACACACACACACACACACACACACACACACACACACACACACACACACACAAGACCCACCTCCAGGAGGACGGCCTTTTAGCCTTATACTCCATCAAATCTGTGTGTATTGCCGGTGAATCAGTGGGATATTTTCCATGATCTTACGTCTGTGTCTCTCCCTTCCCTCTCCTCCACTTTCCTCCACAAATCTATTTCTTTATCACAACTAATATGAAGAAATACAATTCACCAGGCACACGTTATCTACACATAAACCCAATTTTTCTGTATATTTATCCATACATCTCAAAATTATCAATCAATTTATGTTTATGTGCATCATTTAATTTTGCATGTTTTTATACATAATACATAATTATGTTGAGTATATGGCTGAAAACTTGTTATATTCAGTAGTGACATTTGAAATTTGGCGCGCACGGCCAGCCCAGATACGGGGCGAGGTGCTGTTTTCGCCCGGCCGTAGTGAAGGGGTTAACCCGGTAGCAGTGATGGGCCAAATTTGTGGCTTTACCATGTAGCAGCAATGGGCAAATTTGTGCCATGATATAAACCCCCAAAAATAGATGATACATAAACAGATCACAAATGCTTTGATATATATTATGAAATGGCTTGTGTGAGTGATGATTTTTTCTCATTTTTCTCGCTTAGAGGGACCATTAAGAAACATGATCCCTGCTGCTACTGGGTTAATGCCACCCACAGAAGCACTCGGCTAAGTTCTCCTCCTTGAGGTACTTCAGCTCACTCATCACAGTGGTCTTGATCTCTTCTACAGAAATGTGTTCCTTTGAGCACAGTCTTCAGTCTGGAGAATAGCCAAAAGTCACACGGTGCTAGATCTGGGGAGTATGGAGGGTGGTCGAGAGCTGTGATATGATTGTTGGCCAAGAACTGCCTCACACTGAGCATGGTGTTTGTGGGCGTGTTATCGTGGTGGAGCAGCCATGACTTATTTCTCCACAGAGCCTGCCTGCTGTGCCGAACCCGGTCATGGAGGTGATTGAGGACCTGCTTGTAGAAGTGCTGGTTCAATGTCTGGCCCTCAGGCACAAGCTCATGGTGGAAAATTCCCTTCTGATCGAAGGTTGAGATCATCATGACATTGATCTTTAATTTGGACGTTTTTGTGTCTGGGTGAATCTGGGGTCTTTCACTGCAGGCTTTGTCTCGTGGTTTCTGGATCATACTGGAAGACCCAAGTCTCATCTCCTGTGATGACCTGGCCAAGGAACTCCAGATCTTACCTGATCATCTCCAGCAAGTCTCAACAAACACTGACCCGGTGCTCCTTCTGGTCGTCAGACAAAAGCTTGGGCACCATCTTGGTGCACACCTTCCGCATCCCCAGCTCCTACGCCACGATGGTTCGCACTGACTCCCTGTTCTGGCTGAGCTCCTCAGCTATCATCTACATTGTCACTCTGTGATCACTCCACACCACCTGGTTCACTGTCAGTGTTCTCAGCCGTCTTCATTGTGGAAGGTCATCCTAACTTTGGGTCATCCTCCACCTCATTGTGGCCACTCTTAAAGTGTTTGTGCCACACAAGGACTTGCGGTCGCGCCATTGGATCTTCTCCACAAGCTTCAAGGACAGTGGTTTCCAACCAGGGGTCCATGGAAGAATTTCAAGGGGTCCATAGACTTCTGAACGGAATGTCTTCTGCTTTCATATAAATAGACCTACAGCTTAATCAGCATAACAATGCAAGGCATTTTACATGAATGTACTCATTTTCTGCAGAAAAATTATTAATTTTGCTGCCTAAACTTGTTTTGTTGTAGAGGTCCACAGGTAAAAAAGTGGTTGGAAGAATGGTTTTGGCATTAAACCAGTGAGTGACTTTCTAAGCTGAATAATTGGTAGCAAGCAACACTGTATCTATACTTTTGGCATATAGCTGAATTCTGGCACAGAACATTTTAACATGGAAATTAATATCACCATTTTTGATGATTTTGATTTTGGTAACACCTTTACAGTACTGTTTCATTACCAGTATAGGGATCCTACTGTATAGAGATAAGAAGACAGGCTTTCCTCCTGGCAGATACTATTGGCTAACTTGAATGTCTGTGAAGTGGCAATCTTTCCTTCTTCAGCCATCCATATATTTTTGTTATTCATGGACTTCTTAACCCTGTCACACTACCAAAAAGGAAATGATTCTTGTGGCAGTAGTGATACTCTATAATCATCTCAGTACTTATGAAAAGTTTGTCATATTACAGTTAGATGTGTCCTGTGAGCATACGATGACCTGATGACCAACTGTAACAATAAGTTTCCCACTAAGTCCATAAATCACTCGACTCAACACTAGTCCCAAGGAGTCATTTCAAAGAAGCACGAATCACTGAAGCACAGTATTTAATCAAGTGCAGAATTCCAGACAACAATGTTGCACCTACCTAGAGCCATAGCTTTAACATAAGCTACAGGTCCCTAACTAAATCCACCAACCTTACAAGGTAACACAAAACGTAGACAGAGCGCCAGAGACAAAGCACCAAAGCCCATGCTTGCGCTGATGGTGAGGCAGCAGAATCGTCAAGATTGAACATGGTGGCAACGAAATGCTAACTAATTAAATAAAATAAGATAATCAGCCAAGAAAGCACTCAGCAAGGAAAACACTCAGCAGAGAAAAGCACTCGGCAGAGAAAAAGCACTCGGCAGAGAAAAAGTACTCAGGAAAGAAAACAGGACGGCAGTAACCTATACCGGCAGTAGAGTGAATCAAAATTATCCTGGCTAACAAGTAAACACTTCCAATCAAGGGGAGTAACCACCATTAACTCGTATGATCTAACAAAATGACACAACCACTAACATACACTATAATTACTCAACCAAGGAAATTGAATGACTCAAAGGTGAAAGCAGCTCAACAGCAACACTACCCAATTGGTATTATTGGTTATTCACTAATAGGCAATTTGTATCCCGGACAAACTGCATTCTTTAGGTTAGCTTAAATCTCACATAGCCATCAGTACCTGCATCATACATGTATCAAAAGCTCATCCATTTTTGTACTATTTAATTATTTATGCTTTTCATTAGTCTAATTATTTTGAAAGGATGCCTGGTGTATGAACAATTTACCTGCTGGTATTACATATGTGGATGAAAAGACTTTCATTTCTTAAGGTTCAGTTCCCAACTCTGCTAATCCATAAGGCAGTGCTGATGAGGATGATGATAATCATCTATTTGCCAGCTTTTCCCATAATTTCTTAGGAGGTTAGACAGTCGATGATACGCTTCCAACATGTCCACTGCCTCAGCCTCTCCAATGCCCATTGTTCCCAAATCCTCTTCAGCACATTGCCTCCATGTCTTCTCTAGCCTGCCTTATGGGTGTCGACCTAGCACTTCCATCCCAACAGCTCTTTTCGATGCCTCACCATCCCCTCTCCTCTTCACATGCTCAAACCACCTCAAAATCTGTACTGTCAGCACTGTACTCAACTCCTGCAATCCACATCTTGCCACCTCCTCACTGGACACCTTATCCCTTTGTGTGATCCCAGCTATATACCTCAACATTTTCTGATCACTGCCAGCCAACACATCCTCCAACTTTTTCGTTAAAGCCCACGCCTCAGAGCCACTTTTCCTCTGTTCTACAGTGGAGTGCTTCTGTTTATAAGCAGTCCTGCTATCTCTCCACTTCCTCTGTGTTGTTGCTACCTGTGTTCTTACTGCTCCCTCCACTCACCCTTGTCATCTAACATGTCACCAAGATAGCTAAAAGTTTCTCGTCTTCTATTTCACCATCATCCATTTCTGTAGTTTTTGTCTCTTTCTCGTCTGACAGTCCCCCTCCATTGATTCTTCTTACACATGCTGGACAGCAGAAATCTACCACTCTTCGAGTCTCTCAGTTTCAAGTATCTTTTATGGCACCACTTGTCACATTCCGTGCAGAGAATAGAATTTACTCCCACTCCACCACCACACACTCCACAGGGAAACATTCCTACTTGTATAGTTTTCTCTATTTTCCTGCTTGTTACCATTATCTTTGTTTCGGCCATTTTCTCTTTCAAACCTCTTCAATGGTTGCTTCCAATTGATAAATTTTCTCTCAACCTCCTCCTTTGTCTCAGCTGCAACAGCTCCCATGGACCCCCGTCTGCTGTTGTTTGTAGTTTCCTCCTTCACCACAATAAACAGTAGAGGACTGAGGGCTGAGGCCTGATGCACTCTCACATCTATCTCAAGAATATCTGAAGATCCTCCAGCTACTTTCTTGGGCTGATAGCCTCTTCCGTGCCACCTTATATATATCCTGCAGATGTCTCATAATGAAGATTTTATTAGTATAGTTGGCTCTCTAGCCATGAATCCAAATTGGCAGTCATCAATCTTGATTCTTCTCTTAAACCATTCACACAACACCTCCCAAATCTTCATCCCATGTTCTAATAGCCTCAAACCTCTGTACCTACCACACAACAATATCTCCTCTACCTTTAAACAGTGGTAAGGTAAAGCTATCCTTCTATTCTTCTGTATGTTTCTCCTCCCTCATAATCTTTCCACAAGCTCCTGTTAGTTTCCTGATGCCTGTCCTTCCTGCTAGCCTCAGCATGTCACTACTTACGCCTGATGGACCTGGTGCCTTTCCATCTTTCGTCTTCACTACTCTTTGTATCTTTCTCTTCTACATTTTCAACCGGACCTCTCACCATTTTAGCCTCCTCAAGTTCTTTGTCATTTTCGACATTCAGTAGTTGTCTGTCAACATATTCTCTCTATCACTCACTTCCCTCTCCACTACCTTAATTATGCCAGTTTTGTCCTTTATATACTCTGCTCCTTGCACATCCTTGTACATCCTTGTTGAGGATGATATTTGTGTTAGTAAGCATTCTAGCCACATCCTGGGTGTGAAGGGAAAATATATTGCAATGATGACAGAATGAAGATTATTATGTTAGTCTTTTTTTCTAATTCAGGGAGGCTGCCCAAGTGTAACACCAGATGTTGTCCATAAGTCTTGGAGTAATCTCTGCAGTCCAGACCCTGATCCATGCAGTGGAAGAGCAGAAACAACTTCTGTATCTGTGGCAGTGCGTGTTCGGCCATTCAATGCAAGGTAAATTATTTGAAACCGCACCTTTTTCATCATTGGGACTATTTTTTAAAATGTTCATGTTCTCTTGGGTTTCTCTGTGGTGAGTATGCTTGACTTGTTTCCAATATGGTATATATGCTCTTGCTCAGGGCAGTTTCTTTGTGAAAGAAGCAGTGCTCTGTCATGACTTTAATCAGACTATGGGTAGCCCTCAAGTTATGATGTATGTGACTTGACTGTTTGCACTTGCGACTAGGTCAATAATATTAGTAATACTTGGTAAAGTTATGAGTTGACATTTCAAGTATCTTGCTGCAGGTAAAACAGTTAGTTAATTAACCTGTACAGTGTTGATTTTGGATGAAGAAAGGGGTCATGTCATCCTTTTTTCCAAATTAATTTTATTTGTCTCAAAAAAATATCCAGAAAAATACAAATTCATTGGTGAATATATTAATTTCAAATGGTTACTCAAAGTGTTGCTCTTGTGATTTTTATCTGGATATAATGTGTAGTGCAGCCTGTTTCATTGGGTGGTTGTTCCTATTAACCCTCTCACGCATTGTAAGTTTCCAATAAGTTTCTGTTCCACTCATCATACATTTCTCAGGCCCGACCGGCCTTTTTTTGCCACCGCGATACTCTACATTCCCGGACGTATTTTACCCTCACAGATATATCGTATACCAATAAATTTGGTATCAATGGCTTCATAAAGACTTGAACTAGAACATGCACTAATAAAAATAGAGGAAAAGTTATATATAAACAACACAAACTTGTTTCAATTCTCCGTATAGAGTGTTGTAGACAATAAATCCGAAGTACCAACTCTTCCCCACTCGCTAGCTCGAAATTTTGTGAGCCAACTTTTTTAGCTGAATATTTGTTTTGAAGCAGAATTTAGTGAGGATTTTTATGGTATCCTCAAAATCCTCATATGCCTATTAGTTCCCGAGTTACACCAAGAAAACTCTATTTTTTCCTCTCCCGTCAGAGTAGGCTAACAACTAAAAATTGCTCAAAGCTCCTCATCTATGCTCCTTAGAAAGATTGCCATATGTTAACATTAAGAAACTTATCCCAACAAATGACGCTACCAAATTTGACGCACTTTCACCGAAAACTCAATTATTAATCAATTTTTTTAACTTTGATGACGTGTTTCGCGTCATCATGCGCCAGGACCTTTTACTCTTTGATGACGCGAAACGCGTCATCGTGCGTGAGAAGGTTAAGAATGTATGTTTTCCTGTTTTTAAGGTTCCTGCCCCTCACTGCCTAAAGAGAAGCTGGTTTGTTAATAATGGTGATGACATTTACATTCTTGCAGAGAAAAGAATGATGGAGAAGAGAGGAGCATTCTTGATGTGTCGGGCAACACCATCACAATCATGCATGAGAGCAGCACAAACCAGTCCTTCACCTTTGACCACTGCTTCTGGTCCTGTGATGAGTGCCACCCTCGGTATGCCTCCCAGGAAGATGTTTATGACACTCTAGCAGTACCTCTGCTGGACAAGGCATATGAAGGCTACAATGTCTGCCTCTTTGCATATGGACAGACTGGTTCTGGAAAAAGCTACACGTGAGTAACTTTTAGAAATTGTACTTTGGTAATGTCTTTCAGTCTTATCTCAGACTTATTTACATAATGTGGTTTCTCATTCCCTTAAAAAACTCTTTGTAGTGTTCGTTGATCCAGTCCAGTCCCAGCCATGGTATTGAGAATGTCTAGCATCAAAGTTAGCATATGATGACCACCTTAAGTGGTTTGTGTTCGTGTGTGTGTGTTTTTACCTAGATGTATTTACCTAGTTGTAATATACAGGGCCTGAGCTACACTTGTGTGATCCTGTCAGTATTTTTGTCCAGCTTTTCCATAAAACTCTGTACACTCCTTGCCTCCACCACTTCCTTGCATTCACTCCATGCATTTATATTCCTATGGGGAAAAGTGTACTTCTTTGTGTCATTTAACCCCTAAGAGATGCAAAAGAACCTAAGGGGTGACTCTGGAGAATGAAAAAAATTGCTGTTTTTCAAATACATTTTTCGTAAAAGCTCATGTGATATTTGTGATATAACAAATGAAAATCATAGTGAAATAACTAATAATAACAATTAGAAATATACAAATAAGGCCTATGTGTGCACATGAGGTAAAGGACTTGGCTTTATGTGCAAATTTCATTGTATGCTGAAGCCAAAAAAAAAAATATATATATATATAATACTAGCAGTGCGATTGATCCTCTAGGCCTATGTATGCGTGAATTTAAGCCTAAGGTTGTCCAATAGTGTATTTCAGATGTAGAACAATAGCAAAGGTCATGAGGAAACAAGGGAATTTTAAGAAAATGGGGCGTCCACATGTGGGACACTCGTCCTTTTACGGAACCCACCAATATTTCCGCCTGCGGGTCATTCGTCCTTTAGGGGTCGAGACACTTTCCCTCTCTCAACTTTTTCTTATGATCTCTTAATTAACTCTATCTTATCCTCTTCTCAGTAGTAATTCTTTATTGTCTGATTCTTTTGTGCAATTTATGAGTTTGTGTACAGTGAACGTAGTGTAATTAAATCATCTTGCTCTCTTTTCCTCCAGTGTTAACAGCTGCATTTCTTTCAGTCTCTTCATAGGTCAAATCCTCCAGCTCTGGCACCATCTTGGGGGCTATTCTTTGTATTATCTCTAGTTTCTTTACATCCTTTTTCTTGTACTTGATTTTTTTTTTGTATATTCTAATTTCAGTGTAATCATTGTACAGTCAAACCTTGATTTACGAGTGCCTTAGTTTAAGAGTGTATTGGTCAAGCGCGTATGTCCCTTCGAGGAGGGACCTCAAACCCTTGCTGGGTGACGGCTCATAAAGGGGAAGGGAGGATGCCGATAGACCGACTATCTGCTTACGTCAGCCTAGCCGACCAAGTCGATCTTTTGACGAGGACTGGCATGTCCCTTGTACAAGTCAAGGACGTGAGTGTGGGTTCCCATTGTTTGCAGCAAGACGAGAGTGCTCAAAGCAGAAAATTCTGGGAATAGAGCCTCAGTTAGGGCTGCCACCTTGATCTAAAACAAATAAGGAATGCAACATCCCATCCTCCAATACAGAACGAATCCATATTTTAAGGATTGGATGGCAACCCTAAAATTTCTCTTGCCTGCCATGACTGACAGCCGTTGCCCACTGCTAGTGAAGGCAAGAGGGGGAGAGACGTTACGACGCATATTTTTCACGTATTACAGGATGACCCTTGACAAACCTAATTTTATGGTCTGGTTTTGTGGTTTACCGAAAAATGCACTTACTACATTTTTAAAATACTGAATTTTATCTGCTTAACCATTCAGACATGCAAATACGGAACAAATGGCATTACGTATTTTAAGTTTGGGACCCTAAGGCGTCATCTGGCGATATATGGCCTTCTTGAACGACCCTCCATTCTTGAGACTTTTTCACCTCCCTCCCATAATCTGCCAGAACATTCTTTCTGGTCCATATGATTGGATGAACCAACACTTTCTCATTTTGTCACTCATCAAGGACAACACGCATTGATTTAGTCACAATTACGGAATGTACAGTTCATTAGGAGTATTTCAGTAGCTACTTAGCATCATTGCATGCAACGGAGTTTCTTAAAACATCCTTTTTCTCTATAAAATATTGACAAATGGCATCGTTTCATTTTCTTGTTTCTAACGATGACGATGTTTTTATACCGGGAAGTTTTATTTATCATACAGTGATGCTCTAAAATGGTCTGTGGTGCAACAGTATCACAACAGTAACCTCATGAACTCTATATCCACCCCCACATGGCAGGGTTACCCATAGGAAGCTCAGGAAATGGTCATCGCCATAGGCCTATAGAGGTGTGGCCAGCAAGACTGTGGCCGTATGCAGCCCAACCGCAGAAGCCCCGATTCTTGCCAAGAATATGGGGAAATTCTTCAAAATCTGACACGCCATAACAAGAAACGCAAGAATTTTGCAAGATTTTGGGTTAATATCACCCTCCATGTCGAATGATACGTCTGGTTACCTTCACGTTGGTGGTTGAACGTAGTTCTGGTGCCTCGGGAATAGGGAAACTGCAGCTACTAAACCCTGGGGTAAAGCCTACACCTTGAGCGTAGTTAACGGCTGCAGGAGTCTCCGTAACAACCCTAACACATTGATTTGTGTTTCATATTATTTATCATTGCTATTTGTTGGTAAAATTACTTTTAATTCTATAAAAAATAACATGTAAAAAGATTTTTATATAAATATTTTTCTGAGATATAGGACGCATTAATAGTATTTACATTAATTTCAATGGGGAAATTTGTTTTGGTTTACGAGAGTTTTGGCGTGCGAGCAAAATTCTGAAACAAATTAAACTCGTAAACTGAGGTTTGACTGTACAGGTAACTCTTGATTTACGCGACTATTGTGTCCTTGAATAGGTCGCGTAAATCAAAAACAACGTAAATCAAACAAGAGGTTGGTTTCTATCGAAAAATTAATATTCACTTCATTCAGTGCAGAGAGCGAGAGAGAGAGAGAGAGAGAGAGAGAGAGAGAGAGAGAGAGAGAGAGAATATCCATATCACCGAGATATCCACTCAGGCACTCAGTCTCAGCCTCACTCGTGTGAGGAAGAAATGAGGGACACCATGAGCGACTGGCTAGTATTGGTACCGGTACCGAGCAGTCTGGTACCGGTACCGGTACCGTACCGTATAGCTGGTACCGTAAGTACCGGTACTGGTACCGGTACCTGCCCACCTTTATTGTTGAGTAGTGTGGCAGCGTGGGTACTGAATTATTGTTCAAGTGGCACGCAGGAAGAACTGAGCTCAGTTGTGTGGCCGCGCCACCGTGTGAGTCCAATTGTGTGAGACATCTGGTGGCCACTCCATAAAATATCGCGTATAAGTGAAGAAACGTGTAAATCAAACATTTATTTGGATTTTGGACCCCGCGTTATTTAAAAAACGCGCAAACCAAACTCGCGTAAATTGAGAGCTACCTGTATTTCATTACCTCACTGGCAAAAACGATTCATGAATTTAAAACCAAACTGGAAAATAAGCGTTATGGAGACGGGACAGCATGAGCCTAGTATGGCTCTTTTCCTGTATTTCACAACTAGGCAACTAGGTAAATACACACACACACACACACACACACACACACACACACACACAAATACAGATACGGAGACGGGACCACACGAGCATAAGCCCAGGCCCTGTAAAACTACAACTAGGTAAATACAACTAGGTAAATAAACACACGCACGTTTGCATGACATGAATTGTGTTGCTGGCATTGACAATGCTGCTGTCTCCCGTTTCCATGGCAACTAGTCCCCCCCACTCGTCCCTCCCTATCCCCTTCCCCTCCCTCTCGTGCTGACAGACAAGCTTCCATTCGCGCCAAAATACAACTCATCCTCCAAAGACACTGGAATGCTTTCTTTATCGATACTGTAATCGCGACCTTTTTTTAATACTGCCGCACCACAAGGATAGCTCACCACAGCCCATTAGCAGTCTACGGGTTAAAGGAAAGACCTGCCACAATTGGGGTTCGTGATATATGCTCACATGTATGACATGCAGTAATATACAAGATGTAGTGTTGTTAGTTAGGAGGCAACCAAAGAAGACAGAAATTAGTTGAATTTTGTATTAAAGTCAGTTGTCATATGTTGAAAATTATGATTTCAGAATGCTGGGAGAAGACGCCCTTCGTGAGATTGACTCAGCAGCCGCTACCAGTGCTGGTGTGATACCTCGCTTCTGTACCGACCTCATACAAAGAGCTCAGAAAGTCCATGCTCGAAACCCTCCTCAGGGCCAGGTCTGTATTTAAAATCCAAGAAAACATTAATATTTCTATATAGTCACTAAAAAAAAAGTTTATGACTTCCAGAAGATGTGAGATTTTACATCAGGACTTGAAAATTTATTTTTGTCTCCTCATAGCACTTTGGAAAATATGATAATGATGCTTCTTTCCAATGTCTTCTCAGTTGCCTCACATGCAAGTTGAAGTGGAACTGAGTTACATTGAGATATACAATGAACACATCTATGACCTCCTGGGAGGTACGTCCTCGGCTGGGGGCCGAGAGGCCTTGAGGGTGAGGGAGGATCCTCAGAGTGGCCCCTATGTGGAGGGTGTTGCCTGCCACACTGTCTCCTCCATGGACCATCTCATGGTGAGTAATTCTACTGGGTGTGTTAAGGTGTATACAATAGTATCACCACAGGCTGCTGAGTGTTGTAAATTAATGGTCTCTCAAGTAGTATAGAATGACGAGGATGTATTTAATGCAGTGGACAATTAACATTAATGTAATATTTTTGCTGTCTTGTTAGAATGGAATGATTCTGTCTCGTAGCTATGAGATACGCACGTCTTATGATTCTATTTATCCAGATATCTTTGAGATTTTTATCTATGGAAGAGCTTTGTTTCCTTTAAGGGTCACAGTAGTAATATTTGAGGTTACCTGACAGATATTTTTTGTCTTTTTGATGAGCTGAGTTCTTTCCAGGGTCAAGTTAGTGATACAGTAGGACATTGATTTAATGCAGGATACTAAGTTACTAATTTCTTGCGCTAAATCATAGTCTTATTTCAATGGAATTTATATATTGGCTACTGAAGTAAAAATTCATTACTAAATAGAAATTTACTGATATGTAAAAACATGGATAGAAAATGAGCAAGGACCTTTCCTGGAGAAAAAACATAATGAAACACATTCTCTGAGGATGAGATGCTGCTACATACTATGGGGTCAGCATACAGAAGCCCTGCTCTAACCTAGGGCCAGATCCAGGTCACTTGTTAGTGTTAATATCCTTACCCATCTAGACTTGTACTTATTTTAAGGGGACATTATTATTATTGTTATTATTATTGATTATACCCCAGCCAGGAATCGAACCACAACTGTGGCGCTCGCTGCCATCTCTCCTACACAGAGGCTGGGGTATAATCAACCTGTCTTCCTTTGTTATTATTATTATTATTTATTATTATTATTATTACCTCTGCCAACGAAGTTGGAGGTTATATTTTCGGTCCAGTCAGTATGTTTATTTATTTATTTGTTTGTTTGTTTGTTTGTTCGTTCGTTAACAGTCTCCTGTGCAGAATTTTGTGGATATTTCGACCAATTTTTCAAGGAAGCTTTGTGTCCATCCAGAATAGAACCCATTAAATTTTTGATGTCAAAGGTCAAGGTCGCACAAAACGTCAGATTGGCCATAACTTTGGTTCTCGTCATCGTAGAGACTTCAGACTTGGTTCATATTTTAGCTCATGGAAAGACGCACCTTACATGGCCTTGACCTTGACCTTTGACCTTGACATCGAAAAGTTCACCCAAGGTCAAAGTTTCCAAAAAAATAGAATTTCATCAAATTTCGAAACAAATGCTTCCATATGATGCATAGGATCACAGTTGATGCCCATACCAATTTTCAGGACGATCTTTGGCGGAGGTGTGCATTATTATTATTATAAGAGACAAAACAGGTAGAAAGGGAAAGTGTGGACACCTATTCAGCACTCTCCAAACACCTGAGATGCTAAGAAAGAAAAAATGAAAGTGATGAGAGAGAATGAGAAAGAGGGTGAGGGTATTGTGGTGAAGCAAAAAGATCAAGAAACAAGAGTGAAGGGCTTGGTTTGTAACCCACCAGGGAAGGGAGAGTGGGGACACCCAGGAAGACTGGGTGCATGGCTACAGCTGTGAGTCTATATCCTCACTCTAGAACTAGATGGATGTTGGCTAGGAAGCTCATCTTACCCTTGAAAGGTCTTATATTTTTTCTTGCTGGGTGTCTATTCTCTGATTATTGGTAGTGTGCAACTGGAGCTTAGACTGCTTTTGTTAGCTCTGTTGATTGGACAGCAGCTGAGGCAACCTTCTCCCACTCATAAAAAGAAAAAAAAAAACAGATCTCTCCATACTACAAGTTTTCTTTTATGCTTTGTAGCTCACTCATGTTGCATAATACTTTCTTGGTTTCCTCATCACTGGACAGTAGAAAGATAGTGGATTATGACTGGAAATGCAACTCAAATTGACTAAAAATAAAGAAAATGTGAGGTATGTACATATAGCCAATGAATGATGTTATTTATGATATTTTATGCTGCATTATGCTTGTATACATTGTCTTTTCCTTATGAATGTCTGAATCGGCTATGGGTGGATTGTGAATGTTTGGAGTGGTGCCGCAAAAAATCCTCTGCAACTGCCTTTGTGCATTTGGGGAAATTCGTGAATGTGTGAATCCCCAAATAGTGAGGCCACAAATCTGGGGGAATCCACAAATAGTGACCCCATGAATACTGTGGGAAAGGTGTAGACAGAGCATAGTCATCCTCCTCACTGGAGCTGGTTTAGGCACTGACAGTCCAACCATGCAACAGGCCATAGCAATTTTTTTTTTTTTTTTTTTTTTTTTTTTTTTTTACGTTGTTGCCTATTGCGCCGGTGGGGCCTGATGGTCGGCCCAAGGCTTCTTCCAGGTGGGGCCTGATGGTCGGCCCAGCCCGTTCTGGCGCAGGCGAGTGTTTATAGTGGCGCCATCTTGCATTGGCTCATGCTGCCCCCCCAGAACTCGTTCTTGATTCGCTTGGACGGCTTCCTCTAGAGTCCGGGTTGATGGGTGGTCTTCAGGACAGCATGTGGGTAGTTTTAAGCCACTCGGCGGTGACTGAAAAATCCGAGTGGTAGCGTGAGGATTCGAACCCGCGTCGTCCATCACGCGGCGAATGTGGGTCCAGTACGCTATCACTTCGGCCATCGCCTACCCAACAAGAGCTGATACTATCCAGATAAATTTGACATTAGGTATGAACAGTAACATTCAGTGTCATGACATGGCCATAATGACATTTTTTAATGTCCCACCAGCTTCAATTTTTCTTTGACATCTATGGTTTATTGGTTCTGGATAGTGATTTAGTTTCCAAAAGTTTCTTTGTTTTCATTTTTGTAAAGTTTACCATATGTCTGAAATGTCTCAAGGCCATAACATTATGTAGTCATGCAGCGTCGGTTTTTCGCCTAACCTTGCCTTTCTCTGCCCTGTAGCTCATGTCATACTAGACATTTCCCAAACCTGAGAATTTTTTTTTTAACGTTTTTGGCCTATGGCTCCGGTAGGCTTTCTTGGTGGGGCCAGGTGGTTAGCCCCATCCTGTTGTGATGCAGGCAAGTGTTGATAGTGGTGCCATCTTACTTGGCTCCTGCTGGTACCCAAAGCTCATCTTTGATCCTCTCTGAGAAAATCTAGAGTCCAGGTTGATAAATGGACTTCAGGACAGCATGTGGGTAGTCTTGGGCCACTCGCCAATGGCTGAAAAATTGCTAGCTTGTTTGATGTGTCGGATGGGACCTGCGTCTTCTTGAATGCCGCGTCAGCATGCAGATCACTCAGCCACTACCTCCTCACTTACAAAAATACAACTTTGTTTTGTTTCTTTTCATTTAAATTGAGGTGAGCTTGGATCTTATGAATATTTAAGGGTAACTTTTCAGCAAATTTTCATGATGCGAGATACACACTGTGTAGTGCGGCAACTATGCCTGATGAACGAGCCTCCCATAACCCACTTAGCCAGTGGGGTACCTCTTTGGCCGACTCGGTAAGGAGTGGCTCTCCCGTCACGCTGGTTGCGGGTTCAATCCCAGGCAGCCGGCGAATACCCTGATCTTGATAAATTTCTCGTGTGTTTCGATACACGCAGAGGTCGTGTTGGATAATAGAAAAAGAGAAAATACAGCTCCCGGGGCATGAAAGTGGGGGCATAGCGGTGGGCATTCTCTCCTGTAGTTCTGTTGAGTTTTCCCGAAGGGATAACAGGTAGGATGGCCCATGCTCCGAGAGTAATAGAAAATGGGAAGTGTTGGAGGTATGTCTCTACGGGGACATTGTGAAATAGTGCACCAAAATGGGTCACAGTCTAAAGGTCTCAACACACAGAAATTAATCTACATAGAGGGGAAAGTCGTGTAGTGCGGCGACTATGCCTGATGAACGAGCCTCCCATAACCCACTTAGCCAGTGGGGTACCTCTTTGGCCGCTCGGTAAGGAGTGGCTCTCCAGTCACGCTGGTCGCGGGTTCAATCCCAGGCAGCCGGCGAATACCCTGATCTTGATTAATTTCTCGTGCGTTTAGATACACGCAGAGGACGTGTTGGAAAATAGAGGAATAGATAGAAAAATAAGCTCACGGGGCATGACAACCGGACCTGCACTATGCAAGTTTTTGGGTTGCAGTATGCTTCACATTTTGTGGTTTTCATATATTGTCAACCAAAGAATCAACAGAAAAGTGATACATAGTCAGACAGTCCCCAGTACCACTTTTTGCCTACCATTCTAACTATTTTAAGAATAACCATGACTGTAGCTTAAAAATGACAAATAAAATAATAGTTACTAAAGTTTATTTGGTTGATGGACTTGCTGGGAAGGGAGGGGCTAGGTGTCCAGGGCTCAGGGCATCTACTGTGGCCCCTTGGGGCACTGGCAGGGTGCTCCAGTGGTGTCTTCACTCACTTCTGCTGTCACTGGTTAGGTCTCCTGGCATTGATCTTACATAAGACATTAACTCGCCAAACCTCTCCGAGTTGAGAGGAGACCACAGACATGATATTGTCATCATCCTGAGATACACTAGTGGCCAAAGACATGACATTGGCTTCATCCTGAGTTGCAGGCAGCCTCAACTTGACTCCATGATTGTCTGAGGAGTTTGCCTTTCTGATAGCACCCCTTTGCTGCTTGGCATTTTCATGAACCTTCTTTACTTATTTGTGCCTTTATTACCTCTGGATCTACTCTTTTTACATAGCTTTACCTTCTTAAAACTGCTGTTCACCACTTAGGCAATACTGGTGAGTAATAAAACACGTAATTTTTTTCCGATCGTGAATATATTTTGTTTTCAGGACTCCCACCCAAGAATCTGCACTACTTCATAATCCAAATGACCTTCAGTCTGATGCCATTCGAAGTACTGAACTTTTTCTGTAGATGGCAAATCAATTGCCGGCCTCACTTATTCGGTACATGACCTTTGCATATTCACTGGAAAACTGTTTTTCCCCTATAATTATATTCCTAGATTTGCATATTAGGAGTTGAATATTTTGCATATTAAAACAAGTAAAAAAAGTGTCTTGAGTGAGTTCGCATTGTAGCGGTTTCACAATTTGTTAGTTCGCATATAGGGGGTCCAGACCGTTTGTACAGCCCTTCAAAGTTTAAAAGTATCTTACAGGTAACTCGATTTACGCAAGTTTGCTTTACGCGTTTTTGAAATAACGCGGGATCCAAAATCCAAATAAATGTTTAATTTACACGTTTTTTTCACTTATAAGCGATATTTTATGGAGTGGCCACCAGATGTCTCACGCAACTGGACTCACACGGCGCTGCGGCCACACAGCTGAGCTCAGTTCTTCCTGCGTGCCACTTGAACAACAATACAGTACCCACGCTGCCACGCTACTCAACAATAAGGGTGGGCAGGTACCAGTAGCAGTACTGGTACTAATGGTACCAGCTATATGGTATGGTACCAGTACCAGACTGCTTGGTATCGGTACCAATACTAGCCAGTCGCTCATGGTGTCCCTCATTTCTTCCTCACACGAGTGAGGCTGAAACTGAGTGCCTGAGTGGATATCTCGGTGATATGGATATTCTCTCTCTCTCTCTCTCTCCACTGAATGAAGTGAATATTTATTTTTCGATAGAAACCTTCAAACCAACCTCTTGTTTGATTTACATTGTTTTTGATTTACGTGACCTCTTCAAGGACACAATACTCGCGTAAATCGAGAGTTACCTGTACTAGGTTAAATTTAATCTGATAGCCATAAATTTTACATATGTTTCCTGTGTACATAATGACAAGATTCATGGTCAATTTCATAAATCCACTAAAATATTTATTCTAAACTTTTGTGATTGCTCTTTTAGAGACATCGATGAATCAGCTCAGTTTTATTCTTCTGGCACTTTTACTGGTATAAGGTAAAATACCTCACTGCTGGAAGTCCTTAGAATGTAACTTCAT
This sequence comes from Eriocheir sinensis, assembly GCF_024679095.1. Lineage (NCBI taxonomy): Eukaryota > Metazoa > Arthropoda > Malacostraca > Decapoda > Varunidae > Eriocheir > Eriocheir sinensis. Next base: position 11,691,824 of record NC_066532.1, on the reverse strand, counting down.
TAAGGAGTTTTGATTATATCAACATGTATCTCCATTTTCCCGCAACACTTACTCCTGGCATACATTCTCAATAACTTTGGCAAAGTAGTTTTTGATAGTAAAATATAGTCCTCTTCTCTGTCTTCTTTCAATACTTCAGTGTCAAAACTCAAATTCATTCTTTACCGAGATACCTGGCCAGTTTTTAAGGTGAGGTTGATGCTTGGGAGGCTGCATTTTATGTTTCTGTGAGCAACATGCTGGAGCCAGCCTCACTGATGCTTTCACATCCTCACTTTTAGTGCCTTTTCTCTTATATGGGCAGTTTGTTGTTGCTTGGTCATTTTGCCATCCCTAGGAAATTTTTATACCCATTTCCATGGTAGGAATTACTAAACAAGCCAGAAAAAGAGTCACAGAGTGGCAGTGAGCATGCGTCTTTTCCCTCATGTCCATAGTGAGGCTAATGGGTACGATAACTCCCTGACTCTTACGCCACACTCAAGCTTTTCCTCCAACCACAAGTTGCTCCTCTCAGTGCCCAGGGTAAGGCAAATTCACTATATTAGTGCTATGCTGAAAGCAGGTGGTTGAGCCATGATCCGTGGGTTGCATATGGTGCTGTCTTTCTGTGCGTCAATTTGATACCATTCCTCCTGACTAGAAAAGGGGGTTGGTTGTCCCTATCTGGAAATGGAAAGTGTACTGATGGAACTGCAATTGCACTACACAATGTGCCAGTCAAAGTGCTCGCTCATCTACTGCTGATGCGAATTTGATCACATCTGCTAAAGTTTCAGAGACCTGAGCAACCTAGGTTCACATTCAGCATGTCAACAATTGACTGGATCCTAGCACTTCGTGTCCTTCTGGAAGACCAACATGAGTTTTGACTAACAGCCTTTGTCGATCTCAAGGCCTTTGACTTTGTGCATCATGGGAAGCTGTGGGACATTCTTCGAGTCAGTGGAATTCCTGCAAGAATTATTGACTTGATGACTTTCCTTTACTCTGGGACTGAGAGTGCTGTGAAATGTTGGGGAGGCGTTTCCACCTTCTTCCTTGCTAAATCAGTGGTGAAGTAGGGCTGTGTCCCTGCTCCATCACTTTTCAACACTTGTATGGACTGGTTATTAGGCATAGTTGTTGATCAAAGTCATTGCAGAGCATCTGTTGGCAACATCAAGGTCACTGACCTTGTGTTTGCTGCTGCTGATTTACTTCCTGTGAATTATTGGAGGTCCTGGTGTTATCTCTGGAAGTGCTGCATGAAGAGGTGAAGCCTCTGTAACTGAAGGTCTCCTGGTCCAAAACCAAGGTTCAGTTGTTTGGAGGCTTACTAGATGACAGTTCAGTCTGTTTATGCACGTGGTGAGGATGTTGAGGTCACCAAAAGTTTCACATACTATGGTATAGTACACCCATTTGAAACTGGCCGATGGAGTGTCGGCAGGCGCGGGTTGGCCCCGCCCTGCAACTCTGCCACACACCCCCAACACCTCTGGCTTCATCTCATATGTCAGCTGTTTAGTACCTTTAAATGAATTTAATAAAATAATTGGGTAATCAAGTAAGGTCATGTAGTGTTGACACTTTTGCGCGCGTGGACGCGACATACACGTCAGTATAATTGTCTGGTCGAAAAGCACGGCTTATGATTGACGCAACTATCGTGTCACTGATACAAAAAAATTCACCCAAAATTCTGTAATTCTCATTGATGCGTGATACTTGGTCTGTAGACAGGCTAGCGCATGTCGGCTCGAGGTAAGCTGATAGACCCTTCTTGCCGGGAAATTTTCCTGGTGACTGGTGAAAATCTCTTCAGTTGACTCTCTCTAGCGGTCGCGGACGGGCCAGTGTGTGGCGGGGGGCAGAGTTACCAAAGATTTTTTTTCTTTCAAGCTTAACTCATCAACTATACGTCATATAAAAAATCTGAAACTACCATTGTATTGGTAATTATCTGTTCTTTAAGATGAAACAATAATAAAAAAAACTATAACAGTTATGGAGATAAGTGGAAGAAAGTGAACATTTTTGAAAAAATCTTTTTTTTCAAATCTATGACCGTTATAATGGGTGTATCAAAATTCCGTTTGTTGCGCTAATTAGCTGAGAAATGTCCGCTTCTTTTGTTATAGAGCACAATTTGTTATATTTTTACTCCTTTGTGAAAGTGTGAGTTTTTTATTTCAGAAATCGGTTCCCGTCACTTCAACTCACAATATCTCGGTAAAATATAAAACAAACATTATTTTTTTTCTTTCCATATGAAAGAGCTTACAATTTACAGTGGAATGTATGCAGTTTCATAAAAGTGAATCGAGCAAAAGATTCGATAAGCGAGTTTTGAAAAAATTTATACCGCGCGCTTAAGGTACCAAAATCAGGCCTCCCAATAGCCAGTTAGGTGTGCGTTTTGGACAAGAAAATCAGATGGGAGGGTGTGCGTGAAAGTGTTAAGATTGTTTACTTTTTAAGATAATAACAAAGATTTTGTATAAATACCATGACACTTGACAATGTTGTATTCCAAGGTTATCAAGTGTTGTGGTATTTATACAACATAATAGAGGAAGCAAGAGGTATTGAGGGTGTGTGGCAGAGTTGCGGGGCAGGGCTGACCTGCACCTACTGACACCCATCGGCCAGTTTCAGATGGGAGTATTATAGTGTTGTGTGTAACACTTATTCACTGGACAAATTGATCTGGCCCACAGTGTTATGAACTCACTTAGCACACGTATTGTTGATACCAATGCAGGCAGACAAAGATTAGAATCTTTAAGTTGCATGTTCTCCCTGTCTTACTACAGTAAAACCTCACCATTTGCGCACTCACCATTTGCGCGGCCTTAATTTACGGCCATCATCCCATCATTTGCGCAGGTGGTCTTGCCATTTGTGCACCTCGCCGCTATGGTAACGGCATCTCACTGGCAGCAAAATGGCGTCCGCTGATCTTCTGAGGACGTTTACTATAGTCCGGCAAATCTTAAGTGGTGGCTCTGACGTAGACAGCCCGCTAGACACTGGTGCTATGTCTCCAACTGACCTCACGTACCATGCCTCTCACACCCTTCTCTCTCTCTCTTTCTCCCCGTATCTCTCTCTTTCTCACTCTACTATAAAAACAAATACTATGTTTTTTATGACTAATTTTCAATCTGTGAGTGAATACAAAGAAATTTGTACAACACTTGGCAGCACTGCCACCGTGGCGTTGTCAGCTCAAGTCAACCCAACACCATACCTGTCAAGCTACTGTGGTGTCTTGTCATAAGATTTTGCGTTAGAGACCATAAGTTTGTGTATAAAAAACGTAAGACTTGACAGGTATGGTTCCGACGGACTCAAGCAGGGTGCACGAGGTGTACCCCCCCCCCACTCACACACACACACACACTAACCAACCGTAACAGTAACCATTACTCAGCACGCTGACATGAATTTAAAATGGTGCGTACGATATATTTCAAATTGTTTAACCAGTGGGCTTTGGCTATGGGAAAGCCGAGAAGTGGCCGAGAAACGACAATATCACACTGCATTTTGAGACTAAGAAAAGAGCATGGAACATACATCAGAGTACTCCTCTCACAACTATAAAGCCTTTAAAAATATTTATTTTAGTCAAACTCCATTCTTTTTGGCTGGTGTTTGTTACAAAATAAACAGTCTCGTGACGTGTGGCATCTAGCCGAGAGTCACTTGTTGTCTGCTTTAGAGAATTTGACAAGTGATTCCTGTATGGATAGCTAATTCAGTATGCCATGACCTTACAGCACCACCTATGACAAAAAAGCCCACTTCAAGATCATTCACCCACCACGATGACCCAGGGCATTCATGGTGGGTTGCACTATGCCACCACCGCCTACAATTAGCTCGAATTAGGTGTTTTATGGCGAGCCCTTTTTAGGGTCCACCGTACCACAGCCACGACTCGTGAAAGCCCTGAAAAGGGTCTGCCGACGTTCTCGGGTTAAAACAAACATATAAAAAAAAACCCCACATCGCAAGCATAGAAAAAACGTAAGATTTTCACCTTACTCCGTGAGACTTGAAAATCACCGAAATTACATAAGACTTACGCAAAAAACGTAAGACTTGACAGGTATGAACACACCGCAGTTGCCAGTTACTCTGCCTGCTTTAATTATCGCATTTCTGCCATTTTTTGGTGTGTCTGCCATCTGCCATACAATGTCAGCTATATGGCACAATTATGATAAAATATGGAGACTGTACCTCTATGTGGAATGCCAGGACCGTCAAGCAAATTTTGATGCGAGTCATTCAGGTGAATGGTGAGGTTCCGCTAGGGATGGCCAGGGAGTGGGGAAGGAGTGGTTGCTAAGAACATTAAAATATTACACTTTGACCGTATTTCCACACCACCCAAGGGGATAAAAAGTCTTGGTGCATTTTTTTTTTAGAGAGGTTTATTATTATTATTATTATTATTATTATTATTAATATTATTATTATTATTATGCATTGTCGTGCACCATACTCCCCGAATGAGAGTACACCCCCACTTTTCTCGCACACACACACACACACAGAGAGAGAGAGAGAGAGAGAGAGAGAGAGAGAGAGAGAGAGAGACAGGCACGGTGTGCAAGGTCAGTTGGAGACGTGGCAACAGGGTCTAGCGGGCTGTCTACGTCAGAGCCGCCACTTAAGATTTGCCGGACTATAGTTGTTTTGGCAGCAAAATGGCGTCTGCTGATCTTCTGAAGACGTTTACTAGCTGTTCTGGCAGCAAAATGGCATCTGCTGATCTTCTGAGGACGTTTACAAGCTGTTCTGGCAGCAAAATGGCGTCCACTGCCGAGCTACAGCTGTCTACCACCCGCGCGCCCCCCGCGTTCTTGTGTTAAATTCTGTTTTTTTATTGTGTTGTCTATAATCTGTATTTAAGTTTAACCAGTAGATATTTTTATGATGTTTTTGTCTTTAATGAGATGTTTCTTCCAAGGGTCTTTGCTTGTACTATTTGTTGTTACCCAACAGACCTGGCTGATGCTGGGGAACAAGGAACGCTCCATCGCTGCCACGGGTCTGAATGATAAGTCCTCCCGCTCACACGCAGTCTTCACACTCAAGCTCACCCAGACTCAGGTATGACACCTCTTCCACTCTTGGCCTTATTACCCATTCACTTGTATGTCAGTGAGGTGCTATGAGGGATTCTTCATTTCCACTGCTAAAGTTTAGAGCAGACTGCCTTCCTGTACATTATTGCTTACACTAACAAAGACATTTCAGTTTAATATATATGTATTACTTAATAATGTCTAGATCTGAACATCAGTGTGTGAAAATTAGGGATGTTTTCTTTCAGGCAAAGGATGCAGAGTAAGGGTCAATCAGAACACAAAGTAAATGGCTTCAAAACACTGTTCCCTCTAAGGAAAATCAAAGTTGGCAACAGAAAATGGTCCACTCTAGTGTGGCTTATTTAAATTTTTGTACACTCCTTTTTATTTTGTATTTAATCTTTTTTTTATATGTGACACTGGCATTAAAACCACTCTTTTATCACTCATTAATTACTCCTAAATGATCTTACCGTCTCGTGTCCTTGGTAGCGTGATCCGACTCAAGTTGTTATGTGAGACCAGGGTTCGGGGATAAACAAGGGAAAATATATAACTAACATTTATTTAAAAGTTATGAAAAATAATTTCTTCACTTGACATGTTACACTCCATTACAATCCTAACATTATGGCACATTCAGCAACTGACATGGCAATCAACGAGGACACGTCGCGAACATAGAACTCTAACTGAAAAATGCATTTATAATTTTTATGTATCTACTAAAACTCTCACAAGCACCAGAACCACACGCTTTGGTTTCTATCTCTTCTCAACATCACAACAAATGTATCAATCCTCACCAATCCTAGTTACACATTACTACACTATAATCTCCAGGACAATGAATACATTTTCGAAATTGCACTTAAGATTCTTGAATTTCTTCTCACAAATAATATCACTACAGCGATTTTCAACTGAGTGAGCAGGAGCAAGTCTGCTGGGAAAAGGAGCGAGGCTTGTTCTGATTGCTTCACAATAATCCAGCTCACACCTCTATTTTGTTTGGGCTGGTCTGATATACATGTCACGTCTATTTCTCCACACAACCAATCGCTAGTATTTCCGGTACACAGCCATTGGCTCAATTTGGTTTCTTAGTGACCACCTATAGGATTTACTTTTGTTCTATTCGTTATTCTCCCTGAAGACACACGTACTCTCACTTATACTTTCTGAGGGCGTATTTTCTGTTCTGTTATTCTCTTTTCTGCTAGACTGCCACACCTGTATCACCTGTCGAGGAATCAGACAGCAGTAACTCCTTTATTGTAGGATCCAGCCTAAAATGTTGTATGTGTCAAAAACAGCAAATAAAGAGATATGAGGACAGTAAAGCAAATAATGCTTGCAGTTATGACCTCAACATTAACAACAAGATACATAACACAATGTCAATAATAGATCCCAGAAATGTGGAGAATGTGCGTAACTCACACAGTGCCTCCCTTATCAGCACTGGTGATTCTAGTAAAGCACATCTCCGTGACTGACCCCCATTCATCCAATCCAAGCAGTGTAACACAATGCCTGCGTTAACACAAAGGTAGGCCACACTGTACATAACCCCGGTCCAGAACAATGTCAATAATATCACAGAAATGAGGAGGATGTGCAAAACTTACACAGTGAATCCCTTAGTGCTCTGGTGATTCTAGCATGGCACCTCTCAGGGATGGACCCACATTTATCTGATCCAAGGTCAAGAAGCACTGTAACACAATGCCTACTTTAACACAGAGGTAGGCCATACAATCAACACAACCATAGGCAAACAACCTGCCCCTATAACTCCGGTGCACCATCACGGCCAGTTGAGTGCACCCAGTCCTCCACTGAACTGATGGCGGCCGGGACGAGAACAACACAATGTGCAATCGACCCTACAAATGACTATGAATACCCGCCTATCTTCTATATATATATAATATGATAAAAAAACACCACACAAATACAAAATTTCATCTTAATATTAAGACTTAAATCTAACAATAATAAAGCATGGAATAAGAGGGCACACTGATATGTTCTCATTATGTAACTTACTGAGAACATTTGAGCATGGCATAAGAGGGCATACTGAGACTCTCAGTACAACATCCATTTCCACGTTTCAAAGTCTTTGAATGGTTATCGCTTTTTCTCACATTCTCGGAGCAACGCCTACTTTGGGCATCCTCCGTGCCTTTTTGTTTATAACCACATCGCTATCTGCTTTTCCTATTGACTTTTCCCCTTCAAATGTTTATGGCCCTACATTGCCTTTCCTATTTGAGTTTCCACCATAAATTTATAACCCTTCTTTAGCCTCCGGAGATCTGGATTCTGCCTGGGGGCTTTTGGTTTCCTCTTTCTGCCCTCGTTTACGACTTATCATTTGTCCTCTGTTATTGCCGTACTACACTTGGCCCTCGATTTAACGGATTAAAAGGGGGGAAGGGTGGTCCGTTGCTTGAAAATATGGTTTTAACGTTTCTAAAGCCGTTGTTACACCGGACAAATCTACCCAGCCTACCTTCTAGCTCGGAACAATTTTTCTTTTATGATCCGGGCGGCCAGGCGCCCCGGCCGTGGTCTGGGCTTGAGCAGCTGACGGGCGGCTGATGATGGTGGTGATGATGATGGGTGTCGGCAGCGTGGCCCCCGCATTGGCGCCGTTTTTGTTGGGGCCCATGTGTGTGTGTGGCCGGGCTCCTCAATTTGCTAATTCTTGTTTTCCACATGTTGTGCAGGACTTCTTTCTTTTCTTCCATCTCTTTTTTTTTCCAAAAGAAGAGATGGAAGAAAGGAAAGGAGTCCCGTGCAACATGTGGAGGATGAGAAGCCCAAGCCCATAATAAACACAGCCACACACGCGCGGGCCCCAATGGGGATGCCATTTGGATGGCCAACGCTCATCATCACCATCACCGTCATCAGCTGCCCGTCAGCTGTTCGGGCCCGGCGTGCAGCCGGGACTGTCTGCACACATGCACTGCATGTGTTTATTGCTATTTTAGGGTTTTGACATTTCTAAAGCCGATGTCACGCTGGACAAATCTACCCAGCAATGGACAGAATGTCCGTTGCTGGCTATTTGTCTGTTGAGATTTTGTGGTCCGTTAAATCCGAAATCCATTAAATCGGGGTCCGTTAAATCGAGGGTTGAGTGTATTTTCATGTACTGGGTCCCAACAAAGTTGATAATTTGTCCTCTTTCAACTAGTTGCATTTTCTTATTCCATGCTGCCTAACATGCCTTCCACTACATAGGTGGTGAATGGTAGGTGAATGGAGAAAATGTGACTTTTTTATAATGAAGTGTTAAAAGGATGTATAAATCTAGAGCCATTATTGATAAAGAGGCAAGTGTTCTTATTGAGTGGAAAACAGAGCCCTCACAGTAAACATTGGGTTACAGGATATTGCAAAAACTGTTACTTTTTGCTCATCCAAAGAACACTTTCCATGACTCTGTTAGTATTCACTTTGGACTTTGTTGCTTTTCCTTTTGATACTATATAGAACTAATAAATGAAAGTCAAGCCAAAGAACACACTCATAGAAGTTTGATGTATACTTTTATTCCGTGGTCTTAAATACCTAACACTCTCTGGTAAGAATGTACCTTTGTTACACTTCTTAACCTTTTTTGCTCTCCATATCCACAGACTGAAGATGTTGAGGGAGAGGAGTTGGAAAGCAGCAAAGTAAGCATCATCAACTTAGTGGATTTGGCAGGCAGTGAAAGGGTGGGTGCCTCACTCTCACAAGGAGACAGACTCAAGGTATGTATAAGTGTGTTCTTCTGGTGCATTTTAACCCTCTCGCACACCGTAAGTTTCCATTCCACTCACCATGCATTTCTCAGGCCCGACCGGCCTTTTTTTGCCGCCGCGATACTCAACATTCCCGGATGTATTTTACCCTCACAGATATAGCGTACCCCAATAAATTTGGTATCAATGGCTTCAAAAAGACTTGTACTAGAACATGCGCAAATGAAAATAGAGGAAAAAATGTATATAAACAATACAAACTCGTTTCAAGTCCGTATAGAGTATTGTAGACAATAAATCCTAAGTACCAACTCTTCCCCACTCACTAGCTTGAAAACTTGTGGGCCAACTTTATTAGCCGGATATATGTTTCGAAGTGGAATTTAATGAGGGTTCATATGGTATCCTCAAAATCCTCATATGCCTTTTAGTTCCCGAGTTACACCAAGAAAACTGCATTTTTTTCCTCTCCCGTCAGAGTAGGCTAACAACTGAAAATCACTCCACGCTCCTCATCTACGCTCCTTAGAAAGGTTGCCATATGTTACCATTAGGAAACTTATCCCAACAAATGACGTTCCAAAATTTGATGCACTTTCACGGAAAACTTAATTTTTAATCAATTTTTAAAAACTTTTATGACACGTTTCGCGTCATTGTGCGCCAGGACCTTTTACCCTTGATGACGTGAAACGCGTCATCGTGCATGGGTGGGTTAATAGATGTTTGTGTTATCTGGTGCTCAGCTGAGAGGTGTGTGACTATGACATCATCACTCCTGCAACATTCCATTGTTTATTCCCAAAATGACTGTTGCCTGTTAACAGGTCAAAAGTCTGTTTTGGTATGGTAGTCTGCCAATCAGTCAGAAGGTTGAAGACTGTGATGTCATCATTTGACAACCAAGGAAAGGTTTAGCACTAAAGGGAATGTCAGCACCTCAAGGCTGTGGTGGGATGGAGGTGACTGGCACAAGTTGTGTAGTATTTGCTCCTTATATGCATTGTGCTGCGCTTGTGATTATTTATATATATATATATATATATATATATATATATATATATATATATATATATATATATATATATATATATATATATATATATATTTTTTTTTTTTTATTATATTACAGGGGGGTCGCCTGATATGCGAACTTGGGATATGCGAACCACCTCATATGCGACCTCCTTCCTCCCTCCCTCCCCCCCTTGGAGGGTGGAGCACGTGGGAGCGGTGACTTGACTCGGTAGTAAGAGAAAAAAATTTTTTTCATTCATTTCATGTTCCCGACTTCGCTAACATCCATTTCCTACCAAATAATGAACTTGCTGTTACTCACCTCCCGAAGGAAGGGAAATAAACAATGGCGCAATCTGGCAACTCTACTCTGTGAGACGGCTCCACGTGTTCTCTTCATCAGTACGTCTAAAGCAGCCATTGCTCTCACAAGCTGTGTCTGTGCTGTGTGCAAGCTAGCCTGTGGGCTATTGTTGTTGCTGTTGTTGTTATTATGGCGCCTCCAAAGAACTCGAAAAAGCAGTTTATTACATTGGAAACTAAGTAAGGTTCCAAATATGCGAATTTGCGATATGCGAGGCTTTGAACCGCCCATATTCTCGCATATTAGACGACCCCCCTGTATTTGTTTTTTCGAGACTAAAGTCTTGCCATACGACTGTTTTTTGCTTCCGTCGGAGATTTTGGAACGGATTATGGTCGTATGACAAGTACTCTACTGGATATTATAACCATGTAAACCATTACACCACCAATACACTTAACCCTTTCATTGCTAAACGCTTGCAGCGGGCGTTAGGCGTATTTAATGGTGAAACACTCACTGCGACCTCCAGCCGCACTCAAATCTCCCGCGTATGAGAGTGTTCCAACACTAATTCTCACAACACAGGAATGCCAATTGAGTGGGTTCTTCACTAAATTTGGTGGAAAATCATGTCGGCCCAGCGCTGAAAATCTACTGACGAGCAACTGGTGGATGTTAATTGTTGACCAATATAGCGACATTTTTGCATAGCTTCACGTATCACATGACTGATATTTTGACCAAATAGTTGTAAATTTTGCAGTTGGCAATACTGCCCTGCCAGCACCCCATCATTAAGAGATCTACAGTAGTTGCCTTACGGCTGACCGTCGCGCACGTATAAATGTACGTCTTCACAGGCAACACCCCCTGAATGTGCCTGTACTTTCGCAGGAGAGGCTTACATTACTGAATCGTATAGATCTTGGCCTCCTCTTTACAATGGTGTTCTTGTTTTTTAGCTGTGATGAATAGTTTTTGAGATACAAAGGTTAAAAGAGTGAGCACTAGCGTCACTTGCTGGTGGTGCTAAAAGCTCGCTGCGAGCGCCAGTCGCACTCAATGCAAAAAACACCCCCTGAACGTGCCTGTATGTTCGCAGGAGAGGCTTACATAACCGAATCTTATAGATCTTGGCCTCCTCTTTCCAATGGTGATTTTGTTTTGTAACTGTGATGAATAATTTTTGAGATATAGCGGTTAAAAGAGATCCCCTTCCCCCGCTGGGATGCCCGAGCGTGCCTGAGGGGATAGTCTCGTTGCGAGCGCTTAGCAATGAAAGGGTTAATAGCATAGCTGGGCGTTATCGCGATAAGTTATCGCGATACTTTATCGCTGATAACAAAATTGGATTATCGACCATCCGCTACTTATTTAAATATATATCGGTATCTTCGTTACTTTTGTAACCAAACTAGCGATAATCGCTACTTTTTTTCCGCCTCAGGAATTTTTTTTTGTCTCCTTACTGCGCATGCGTGGCCCGGTGTTGTATGAAAAAACTTTGGGGTATGAAATATCTTCGGTGATGAGAGTTCATACTTAGGTCATGAAAATTAAAACACTAGGTTATTTTTTTTTATGCTACTCAAAAATCAATATATCATAGAGAAAAATCATTTAACTTTGCCCAAAAAATGATTATTCACTGCCTCAAATTTGATATTCCATATTCGTTTGTGAGCATGTCATGGTATTGAGGGCACCCGGTGTTGTGTCATTTGGTGTCCTATCGTCAAAAGCTGGCGCTTTTGTGTACAAACACTGGTCTTTCGTGAACTGCGCATGCTCAGACCATTAAGTGTAGACCTGTACAGTCTCACAATGCTTTTTAAACACATTAAGAGTTGCTGGAAAGCTGAATCAAACATACAGTACCACCATCCTCGCTGTTTCTAGAACGACGTACACTCTGTACATATAAATACAACTCGCACAGAGTGTCGTCCTAGAAACAGCGAGGATGGTGGTAGTTGTACTATATGTCTGATTCAGCCTTCCAGCAACTCTTAATTACAGTTTAAAAGCTTTGTGAGACTGTTCAGGTCTACACTTGCTGGTCTGAGCATGCACCGTTCACGAGAGACCAGTGTTTGTAAACAATTTTTGACGGTGGGGACGCCAAATAACACAACACCGGTTCAGGCAATTCTAGTATTAACGTCCATATGTACGTATCAACGTGTGGTTTTAAGGTTTTGTAAGTTTCCTAAAATACAGATAATGAAAATTTGGATTCATCAATGTTGTTCTATCTGAAATATCAATATGGTATCGTTTTTGCCTATCGGACTTATCGCTAGCTAGTATCAGAATTGTGGATTTATATCGGGTATCGGTTATCGGTTATCGCCTATATTTGTGTCTCTAGTTAACGAATATCGGTTATCGCCGTTAAGGTTTTTCATTATCAGTTAACGGTTATCGGGAATAAGGTTTTCCGTTATCGTACCCAGCTATGGTTAATAGCATTGTCCAGATAGGGTGTTTTAAATTCAGTAGTCTTCAAAATCTTCCAACTCCAACATTGTTTCATCATTATTATCACCATCCTCACCACTTGACACCCGATTTTCACAATCTTGTAGTTTGCACACGTCAGTGCATTTTAGTGTCCTTTAGCCAGACATAGTACACACCTTGGTATGGCACAGCTTTGTAGAACACTTATGTAACAAAAGATCAAGCACAGCCACAGGAACAGGTTGTCCATTTATCCATTTAATAACTAGCTGCTCTCCTCCATCTTCTTTTTCCAGCTTCAGGATTTGGAATGTGAGGATTTTGCTGTAAACATCGTCTCTGTATAACTGACTGATAATTGGCACATTGTGCATGTTATTTCAAGCAGTCTGCTAGCAGGCAGTTCAATCTCACCTTTCCTTGCACAGAAGAGATTGTGCCTCAGAGCACTTACAAGAACACAAGGTGTCTTGGCCACATAGATGAGACAAGTAACTGCTTCAAGTCTTTCCATCACTTCTTGAGAAAGGTCTCATTCACTCCCAAGTTCCATAAATGCATCTAGTACATCTTTATTTGTGGTCATTAATTTGAGTGAGCTTGTTTTCCCCTTGCCAGCAAATGCACTCACACTATCGCAACCTGTGAAAGCATGCATTCCAACTAGTCCTTTGCAAATATCAGCACCAAGTGTAGCAGTAACCTTGTCAATTGATAGAATTTTTGTTTGTGTCGTAATACCACATTTCAGATACAGATGACCACAAATGATATTTTGTAAAGGCACGAGCAGGATGAGCACATCTGTATCATCGGAGTCGATAACAACTGCTTGATGTCCTTGCTTTACAGCATGTGCAGCATGTAAGAGAAGACAGCCATCGGCTTCTTCTTGAGTACACGATAGATCCGTTACCATCTCACTTCCATGTTGTGTTATCTTGAAGCACTGGTCAGCATCTGTGACAAACATAACCTTTTGCTGTAGCCTGCTTCTGTGTAACAGGGGGATCAAAATCTAGTCTTTCTTGCTTAAACTTGGTGTAACACTTCTCTCCAACATTAGAGCATTAAGTAAATCTGAAGCAACTTCTGGAGTGGCAGTCTTTGCTGTTGAGATGCTCTTGATGTCCTGTTGACTGAAAAATGGGTTTACCCAGCTTTCAATTGCACCAACTATTGCCAAAACTGCTTTTTCATCCTTCTCAGATCTTGGGTGCTGGAGATCATAATGAACTGCATCTGATTTATTCTCGTGAACCCAGTCTCCTAACTGACCTAAGAATGCACTTCTGTGCTCAGAAGTTATGTAATAACGTTTGACTGCCCCTGACTTCAGACTAAATCTGGTTGTGCCTCTTGGTGTTTGAATGTCTCTGTTCACTGTAACTTCGAGGGCCTGATCTACTGGAAGACGGCTAAAAGGATTAGCTTGACATCTGGACAGAAAAGCAACCATCCCTGAAAATTTCATACACTTCTGGATGTGTCTCATTTAGGGCTGACATCTGGGCATAATACGCAGGTAGGTATCTGGCATAGTTGGTTCTGTCATATGCAAATGACCAGGGAATCAGTGCTCTAATGGCATGCAGATGGAGCTCCCAGTTGCCTTCACGGGATGCACGTAGCAAGCCAAGAATAACGTCCTCAACCATATCAACGTAGGACATCCAAAATGCAGACAGATCACCATTCGACTTGTGGAGATGGTTAAGAAACTGTGACCACATTGTTTTGAGGTCTTTAGTCTTGAGTCACTAACAAGTTGGCAATATCTTTCTGGTTTAGGTTTATGTTAGTTAACTGGGATAAGGTATTTTGAACTCTCAGGTACTCATGTTCATCTTCGTCCAATTGTGACGTGAATTGTTCCCAGATCAATCTCATTAAAGCTTCATACACAAGTTTATGAGCTCTGACAGCTCGGTTGTATATTTTACCTTGAAGAACACCATCAACCCTTTCATGGCTAAATGCTCGCAGTGAGCGTTAGGTGTATTTGCTGGTGGTGCTAAATGCTCGCTGCGAGCTCCAGCCGCACTCAAATCTCCCGCGTATGAGAGTGTTCCAACAATATTTCTCACAACACAGCATTGCCAATTGAGTTGGTTCTCCACTAAATTTGGTGGATAATCATGTCAGCCCAGCGCTGACAATCTATGGACGAGAAACTGGTGGATGTTGTTGTCCACTATAGCGACATTTTTGCATAGCTTCACCTATCACATGACTGATATTTTGACCAAATAGTTGTAAATTTTGCAGTTGGCAATACTGCCCTGCCAGCACCCCATCATCAAGAGATCTACAGTAGTTGCCTTACGGCTGACCGTTGCGCACGTATAAATGTACGTCTTCACAGGCAACACCCCCTGAACGTGCCTGTACTTTCGCAGGAGAGGCTTACATTACTGAATCGTATAGATCTTGGCCTCCTCTTTTCAATGGTGTTCTTGTTTTTTTTAGCTGTGATGAATAGTTTTTAGATACAGAGGTTAAAAGAGTGAGCACTAGCGTCACTTGCTGGTGGTGCTAAAAGCTCGCTGCGAGCGCCAGTCGCACTCACAGCAAAAAACACCCCCTGAACGTGCCTGTACATTTGCAAGAGAGGCTTACATAACTGAATCTTATAGATCTTGGCTTCCTCTTTCCAATGGTGGTGTTTTTTTTGTAGCTGTGATGAAGAGTTTTTGAGATACAGCAGTTAAAAGAGATCCCCTTCCCCTGCTGGGGTGCCCGAGCGCGCCTGAGGGGATAGTCTCGTTGCGAGCGCTTAGCAATGAAAGGGTTAATTGAACCTTCTGCAACAACGCCCGATTCTATACATAGGTCACATTAGCCAGCATTCATAAACCTCTTGACTAGGACAGCCAGAGCATTGCAGATGGTAGGAAATGCTCCCAACCTAATTATGACACTGGCATATTTAACTCTAAAACTGAATGCGTTAATTTTTCATTACTGGTATGAATAGTAAATGAATGATTGAGGAGCGTGAGAAAGTATCTGCCATGACTGGGCCACCCCTCTTCATTAGGGGGATATTGCTAGCGTCACTAGATAGAGTTATGAATAATTTATGAAGGGAACAAGTCACATCACCTATGTAGCGTTCGCCGCTTTTCAGCAGCACCGGCCAGCGTGTAGCTCATCGACTAGAGTGATAGTTGTTAATTTAACATCAATAACTTTCTTAATATAATAGCTATGGATCAAATATTGGTATCAAAAGAAAGCTCCTGAAACACAGAATATGAATGTTAAGTTGAATCACAAGTATCAGACATGATACTATTTCTATAAGGAAAAATTACATTGAAAAATGTTCATTAATTTCAACATAAATATGCTCAAAACTAACATTGTGTACAAGATATTAAAATATGTGATAGCTTGTTCTGAAGCCCTTTCCTTGGCCTTTATTTTGGTATATAATATGTCCTAATAGTATTAATGGACTAGCTCACAGGAGAGAAAAATCACCTGTAAGTCACGCTAGAAAAAATCATGTCATTCATAAAAAAACGGTTGATAACACAAGGATGGCAAAGAGATATAGAATGCCATCATACATTTTTGAAAACTATAGACATTGGTCTTTCAATTAATCACTATGATATTTCCTGCCCAAAAATGGTACCAAGGGCCAAAATTTTGAGACCAGGCTCATGACTATATGTTAATAAAGAAATGATTTGAATCTTGTTTTCAGGAGGGAGTATGCATAAATAAATCTCTGCTAACTCTTGGGAAGGTGATCAACGCCCTTGCAGAGAGTGAGGGACGCAAGAGGCCCTTCATTCCCTACAGAGAATCGGTGCTCACATTTCTCCTGAAGGTATGTCTTATTTGTTTATTAATATCTAGCTTCTGGGATCTCCTGGATGGAACATTGGTAGTCTTTCAAACTTTCACAGGTTCTTGAGGAATAACTTGCATTATCCAGTCTGTGTGTAGAATTTCCTATATATAGAAGAAGCACACTACTGTGCTGTACTTTTTTATTAACTCATTTGGTGTTTGTGCTTGAAATTTAAGAACCAGCTTCCAAAAGAATTGTAAACTGAGAGGAGTGTATTTTAGGGGTTCTAAAAACTGTAAAGTTTACCTTCTCAGCCATGATTTTATACCAAAGCTATGTAAAAAAGATTTTTAGGTTTTCATTGATTTTGATTAACATGTTTGACTTTAGGAATCACTTGGAGGCAATTCAAGAACGGCAATGATAGCAACAGTGTCTCCATCTATGGTGAATATTGAGGAGACGCGATCCACCCTTCGCTATGCACAACAGACACGCAAAATCGTCAATCGTAACTACATCAATGAAGATCCTACTGCTATGATTATTAGGTAGGTGAAAAGTATACCTGTAAAAAGTTCAGTTAACTTATATTAATTAAAAATATGATTATATGGTGTACATTGACAGGCTTCCTTTCTTATTATCAGTGTACATTATCCTCCCGAGTTTCATGCTTGCTTCGTTCCGAAGGTATAGTGCTAAACTCGAGGATTGCGAAACTCTGGGTATTGAAAACACTGAAAAGGCGCTTATTTGTTCCAACCCGTGAAGAAGCTGACTTTTTTTCCCCCTTTCCTCCCTTGTTATCTCAAAATACATACCTTGGAAAAAGTAAGAAAGTGGGAAGAGATAAAGTTTTGTTTTGAAGCTGCAGTTGAAGGCGGCTGCCTTACGATTGGCTGACATTTCTGAAAACATGCTCGTGATTCGCTGGGAGTCCGATGACGTCATTGCTGGCTTTCACTCAATCAGCGGGCTCACTGCCTTAAGGTGGTGTCACACTGGCCGTTTTTCTCCAACCGTTGGGACTATGGGCAATGCCCATACACCCAACCGGGAGCGAGTTGTCAGTTGTCTGTAAGCAGGTGTCACACTCGGCCTTTTTCCACCCACCATGTTGGCGGCAGCTTGGGCATCCGGCAACTCCAACTTTTCCGGGTGTGCGTCACACTTGCCCAAGGTCGCTTGCCCGTATCCACATCCACAACATAAACAAAGCACTTGCCCTGTATCAACATGGTGTCGTCTGCTAAAGTAAGGGCTGTCTCGGCTTGTGCTGCCATTACCCAAGTTATGGAGTTGTTGTTGCAGTTAAATGGAAGGAAGAAGCTGTTGTGGGTGTGGCGTGCCTGTGGTTCCTCCATGCCAGAAGTTCTCATTGTCACCACTGAGCGTGCACGGCCAACCCACCCATCTAGACTCCAACCAAATAAATTCGTGGATCCAATAACAACAAACACACACACACACATACATGCATGCACACACCAGACTCATTATGAACCATGACAAATGTTTCTGACAAACAGAAATGGCTTTGCCATTTCCTAGTGTGTTTAGAACTTATTTGGTGAGTGGTTCATACAAACCAAACTTACCCAATGACAAAAAGAGAGCAGTGTTAAAGACGACTGTTCTTTTCTTGCCAAGAGCTAGGTTTGGTTCATGTGAGCCACTCACCAAATACTTTCTAACACACTCAAAGAAATGGTGAAATTGTTTCTGTTTGTCAGAAACATCTGCCATAGTTCCTAATGAGACTGGTGTGTGCATGCATGTGTGTGTGTGTGTGTGTGTGTGTAATTACCTAGTTGTATTTACCTAGTTGTAGTTTTACAGGGCCTGGGCTTACGCTCGTGCGGTCCCGTTTCCGTATCTATAATTATCCAACTTTTCCTTGAAGCTCTGCACACTCTTCGCTGATACTATTTCTTCACTTACTCTGTTCCAAACCTCTATATTTCTTTGTGGGAAGCTATATTTCTTTATGTCTCTTGAGCATCTTCCCTTCCTCAACTTTTTACTATGTCCTCTTGTGTTCCTGCTGGAAGGTTCCTCTCTTAGTAGCAATTTCTCGTTATCTACTTCTTCCATTTTACTCAATAGCCTATATATTTGTATTAGGTCTTCTCTTTCTCTGCTTTGTTCTAGTGTTGGTAAGTCCATTTCCTTTAGTCTCTCTTCATATGTCAGTCCCTCCAGTTCTGGAACCATTTTTGTTGCCATCCTCTGTATTCTTTCTAGTTTTTTTATGTGTTTCTTCATATGTGGAGACCACACTGTTTCCGCGTATTCTTGTTTAGGTCTGATCATAGTAGTTATTAATTTTTTCATCATTTCTTTGTCCATGTAGTGGAATGCTATACCTTTATATCTCACCATGTTATATGTATCACCGAAGATCCGATTTATATGACTCTCTGGTTGCATATGATCTTGCATTATTACTCCCAGGTCACTCTATTCATTTGCTTTCTTTAATATTTCACCATCTCCCATTTTATATGTCCATTTTGGTCTTTCTACACTTTTTCCCATTTCCATAACATGACATTTCTTCACGTTGAATTTCATCTCCCATTTCTGACTCCATTTCCAAATCTTGTTTAGGTCTTCTTGCAGCTCCTTGCAGTCTTCACTGTTTCTTATATGTCTTTGCAGTTTAGCATCATCCGCGAACAGGCTCATGTAGCTGTTTATTCCCTCTGGCATATCATTAATATAGACTAGGAAGAGTACTGGTGCTAAAACCGACCCCTGGGGCACTCCACTTTCCACCGTTCTCCATTCCGATCTAGTGTCCTTAACCACGGTTCTCATCTCTCTTCCTCTTAAGTAGCTTTCCATCCAGCACTTCATTTTCCCTCTCAATCCTCCTTTATTTTCTAGTTTCCACAGCAGTCTTGAATGTGGAACTTTGTCAAATGCCTTCATTAAGTCTAGGTAAATGCAATCCACCCATCCGTCTCTTTCCTGTAATTTGTCCGTCACTCTTGAGTAAAAGCTCAGCAAGTTTGTCACACATGAGCGGCCTTTCCTAAACCCATATTGATTGTTTGTGATTAGATTATGTTTTTCTAGAAATCTCATCCATTGTTCTTTTATTAATTTCTCACATATTTTACATACTACGCTGGTCAGAGACACTGGTCTGTAATTTAGGGGTTCTTCCTTTTTTCCACTTTTGTATATAGGTACCACTTCTGCCCTCTTCCACTCCCTAGGCACTGTGGCAGTTTTTATTGAGCACCTAATGATGTCATATATCGGGCCAACTAACTCCTTTCTGCACTCTTTAAGTATAAAACCTGAAACTCCATCCGGTCCCACGGCCTTCCCTTCTTCCAATTCCCCCAATAGTTTTTTTTATCTCCTCTTTATCTATTTTGACCTCTTCCAAATATACATCTGAGTTGTTTTCTTGTGGTTCATTAAATAATGATTCTTTGGTAAACACTTGCTGGAATTTTTTGTTAAATAATTCCGCCTTGCCTTTGGGATCCTCGAGTGTGTGTGTGTGTGTGTGTGTGTGTGTGTGTGTGTAATTCACCTCTTGGTCTGCTGCGGGTCTCTCTCGAGACAGCCAGCCGTTCCCCAACGGAAGAACACAGAGCTCATAGTACCGATCTTTGTGTGTGTGTGTGTTGGTGTGTGTGTGTGTGTGTGTTTACCTAGTTGTGAAATACAGGAAAAGAGCCGTACTAGGCTCGTGCTGTCCTGTCTCCATAACGCTTATTATCCAGTTTGGCTTTAAATTCATGAATCGTTTTTGCACACACAATCTCCTCGTCAAGTCTGTTCCATGTTGTTATGCTTCTGTATGGAAAACTGTATTTTTTGATGTCTCTCCTACAGTCGCTCTTTTTCAATTTCTTACCATTGCCTCTTTTTACACTTCTGTCACGTACCACTAGGTCTTCCCTGTCCAATTTCTCCAATCCCTCTTGTATCCTGTACATTGCTATTAGATCCCCTCTCTCTCTTCTGCTCTCCAGTGTAGTTAGTCCCAATTTCTCCAGTCTTTCTTCATAAGTATGTTCTCTCAGAGTTTCCAGTAATTTAATCGCTGCTCTTTGTATTCTTTCCAACTTTCTAATTTCTTTCTTCAATCTAGGTGACCACACTAATGCTGCATATTCCAGTCTTGGACGTATCATCGATGTTATTAGTTTCTTCACCATTTCTTCATCTAAATATGTAAATGCTGCTTTTTTTATGTTTCTTTCTTTTCTTTTCTTTTTTTTTACAGCTAAGGAGACAGTTCAAGGGCGTAAAGAAAAATACAGTCACCCCCCGCCGTTCGCGGTCTCACCCATCGCGGTCTCGCGTATTCGCGGTCAACTCATTGTGACCCCCGCTTATCTGGCCCCAGTTTCAGCGTATCTGGCGGATGCATTGACGCTAAATAGGAAGGCAGAGGAGGAGGAGGGAGGCAGAGGAGGGGAAGGGAGAGGAGGAGGAAGGCAGAGAGGAGGGAGGAGGGAGGCAGAGGAGGGGAAGGAGAGAGGAGGAGGCGCAATGGGCGTTAAGGCAGTGTCACACTAGCACTTTTCCGTCGATTAATGCGATTTCCGTCGATTTTCATCGTTCGCATGAACTTATCGCATGAATTTGTCAGGCGATCAGGATCGTTTCCGCCTGCAAATTTCCGCCTTTGTTTACATTTCCAAGACCAAGACCGAGACTTTCCGTGGCTTCAACCTGTCTCAACGGCTCTCCTGCAGTGACAGCTTTCCTCAGCCTGGTGTCACTTCTGGCAATGAGAGGTGTCTCTAACTCAAGAAGTCTGTGGTACTGGCTCTTGTCAAACCTGATCCAATTCTTCAGAGTCTCATGATCCTCTAAACTCAGCTCTTTTAACAGCCTGTGGTACACTTTCTCTTTCCCGACAGGCCAACCATGGCGCATCCATGCACGCTTTTTGGCTTGTTTAGCTCGTCTAAGTCTCACAATACACAGTATTAGGTTCAGAGAAGCGTATCTTTGCAGCGTGGACTCCATGTTTGTTTACATTCCATGGTCTGTGCCGACGGAAAGTTTCAGGCGAAACACCGTTTGTGTGTGACAGGCGCAGCAAGAAATCGGCGATTTTCAGACAAGCAGCGGAAAAAGTTGACGGAAAAAGTGCTAGTGTGACACCGCCTTTAGGTTGCTCCTGAGTGGCGTCACGGTTAGACTGTGACGTCATGCTCTATTGGCCAGCAGCTCACTCAGGGGCGACTGCTATTGGTGAGATTTTCTCATAGCAACATTATCCTAAAAAAAAAAAAAATTCACGCGCCACACTGCACTGCAGTGTTGCCAGATTGGGCTACTTATCACAAATTGGGCTACTTTTGGGAACGAAAAAAACATGTTTTATATGACGTGTCAGAGGTGACTTCCCCAAATGCATATTTTCCCATAGGGTTATAGTCCCGCCGTTCGCGGTTTCGCGCATCGCGCCGAAGTCCGGGAACGAAATACCCGCGAACGGCGGGGGATGACTGTATGTAAAAAAAAGCCTGCTACTCACTGCTCCTGAATAGAGATCAAAGGAGTATCCAAAAAGAGAGGTCAATTTCGGGAGGAGAGGTGTCCTGATACCCTCCTCTTGAAAGAGTTCAAGTCGTAGGCAGGAGGAAACACAGATGAAGGAAGATTGTTCCAGAGTTTACCAGCGTGAGGGATGAAAGAGTGAAGATGCTGGTTAACTCTTGCATAAGGGGTTTGGACAGTATAGGGATGAGCATGAGTAGAAAGTCGTGTGCAGCGGGGCCGCGGGAGGGGGGGAGGCATGCAGTTAGCAAGTTCAGAAGAGCAGTCAGCGTGGAAATATTGATAGAAGATAGAAAGAGAGGCAACGTGGCGGCGGAATTTGAGAGGTTGAAGACTATCAGTATGAGGAGGAGAGTTGATGAGACGAAGAGCCTTTGACTCCACTCTGTCAAGGAGAGCTGTGTGAGTGGACCCCCCCCACACATGAGATGCATACTCCATACGAGGGCGGACAAGGCTCCTGTAAATGGATAGCAACTGTGCGGGGGGAAGAACTGGCGGAGACGGTACAGAACGCCCAGCCTAGAGGAAGCTGATTTAGTAAGAGATGAGATATGAAGTTTCCAGTTAAGATTTTGAGTTAAGGATAGACTGAGAATGTTTAGTGTTGAAGGTGATAGCTGAGTGTTGTCGAAGAATAGGGGATAGTTGTTTGGAAGATTGTGTCGATTGGATAGGTGGAGAAACTGTGTTTTTGAGGCGTTGAAGGACACCAGGTTCCTCTTGCCCCAATCGGAAATAATAGTAAGGTCTGAGGCTAAGTATTCTGTTGCCTCCAGCCTTGAATCGTTAAGTTCCTGTGGAGTGGGTCTTCTATTAAGAGAAGATTGTATGTTTCCCCAGTTATCCGGTCTATATGTTTTCCAAAGGATAACTTGTCTGTTATGTGTGTGTGTGTGTATGTGTGTTTGTGTGCTTTTTGTCATCCATATTGCAGGTCTCTCAAGAAGGAAGTTGAACGTCTGCGTCTTCAGCAGTTTGCCAAGGTTTCTTCCTTACTGTTTGATGGAGAGGAGGAACTTGGGGAAGAGCACACCCATAACAGGAGTGACGATGGTTACAAGGAGAAGATGCTCACAGATAAAGAGAAGGACATCTTAGAGAAGGAAAAGGAGATGAATGAGATCATAGAAGCTAAAGAGAAAGAAATCATGCTGCTGAGGGAGCAGCTGAGGTGTCAGCAAGTCCTGAATGAGAAGACAAAGTGAGTAGTGCTCAAAAATGTTTTGAAATAGTAGAATACATCATGGTTCATGTTTCACATTTGCTTTTTCATGTGTTCTTCTTAAAAGCACTACCTGCCATTTGCACTTAAAGAAAATTAATATGCAAAATTGAAATTGTTGTTTTCATGTTGTGGATAATTACATTTTGTGAAATGAACTGCTGTAGCTGCAGGACATGAATAATCTTCAAATACTAGTATTGTAAACTTGTTCTGGTTATACAAACATTATGATCATCATATTGCTACACATATAGATTTTCTCCATCAACCTTATAAAGCCCATTGCATGCAAAAAGAATGTTAAGGTCATAAAAAGCCTCAGGCAGCTGACAATATTTTTAAAGCAGAGGTTGAATCAACATGTAAAGAAATGGACCACACTACAAGTTCACATGGCATTCAGCTATTGGTTATGAACACACCATAATTGACTATGGTATCCTACAGCTCAGTCAAGATGTGAGGCCATAAAATAGCTCTCAGCTACTTGTAAAAAGGTTTAATTCATGCATGCAGCCTTACAAACTCCTTCCTTTCCAACCTAAAATTTCATGCTTCTTTCCCTTTTTGATATGTAATTGCCTGGACAGTAACAATAATAATTTTGAAACAGGAGCCTTGAGCAGCGACTAAAAGATACAGAGAGGCAGCAGCAGCAGGCCCTGGAGACCCTCCGACGCATGGGTGTTGCTGAGAGGGTGAGTGCACTGGAGCTGCCAAATGTGACCATTCTTAAGTGTTAGCTAGTGCATGTGTGACTGATGAATAATTGAATAAATTTCAATAAGTTATGTTGAATTTCATACTTAGTAATCCAGTAGTCTTTTAGATTAGCCAGCATGTAATACTGAAGTAGAGTTGTGGTCAGTAGCCTGATAAAGCTGCACCTTTGGTTTGCCGAGCTATGTATTGATAATGCATGATTAGATTTTGTCACTTGTGGTGTCAGTTTGCTCTCATCATTTGTATGCCCTTATTTGTGTCCTAGTGCTAGATTAGTTAGCATCTATAAGTTTGGTAATAAAGGTAGGGAGACACCTACCAAAACAGGCGTAAGCCACTCCCGGTGAGGTATATACGGGAAATGAGGAGGGTGCTGCAATCCCACCAGAGACCCTTCCCGTGTCCTCAATTTCCGTTTCCCTATTGTCTCATGAACCCCATGCGCCCCGGAGCGGACTCCACTTTCACCCCTCGACCTAAAAGGTGTCTTGATACCTCTTCAAATTTTCTCTTTATTAACTTCTGCAACATTTGCAGTCTTCATTCTAGTTTTCATTCTGTGGAGCACCGCCTCTCCTCCACTAAACCTCACCTTCTCTTCCTAACCGAAACACAGTTTTTGGGGGTTACTGACAGCAATCTCTACTCTGTTCCCTCCTAATTTCTCTATTCTAAGTTTCAGTCCAAAGCTGGATGTTGGGTCTACATACGCAACATCACTTGTTCTCATGCCCACGACCTTGACTCTTCTGAACTTTCCACCATCTTGCCAAGCCTTAACTGTCACTCTATCACTAAATACATTTGAGCTCTTAATCTCTCACCTAACTCTACTAGCTATATAACAGGGTGGTTTGATTTAAATCAAGTTGATTTAAATCACTGATTGAAATCATGATTTAATTCAAATGATTTTATTTTTTAATCATTGATTTAAATCGAGATATATATTATTAGATTTTTTTTCAATGCCATTGATTTAAGTCTTTATCTTATTAAACAAAGAAAACAATTTCTATCTTTGATATCATCATTTTCATTGTCAGCTTGACAAAATTTTTACCTGTGCTAGTTAGTTCATTATATATCTATCTTCCGTCAGCCACACCTGGCGTCCAGTGTCCTGGGGCAGAACAAGACACTGACCGCCTTTCTCGCGGTATCTTGCTGAGGCAGAGTGGTGGTTTCAAAAATATTTTGCAACATGAACCACATGTTCTTTTATGTTGCCAATTTCCAAACCTTGGGTTAATACATATAGAATGTGTGCAGGGCAACCATGGGTTTGTAACTTCAGTTCATTTGCTTGTTGTAACTGTTTTCTCATCTTGTTGACATTGTCTGCATTAGATGCTTGAGTCTGTCCTCATATAACAAGTTTCTCACCCCTTGGATCTTTTTTTTTTATGCCTCCATGGTCTAGTGGTTAGCGTGCCTTGCTACAAACCTGCGCCCTGGGTTCAAATCCCGACCTGGGCAGTCAGCGTGCCACTCACCCAGCTGCTCATCTTCCCTTTCGGGCTGGTGGATAAATGGGTACCTGGGGAAACCTGGTGAAGGTAAACTGTGGTAACCTGGATGTCACACTGGCCCTGTCCTGGGATGATTGGTTCGTTCCACCAATGGTGAAGGGCCAGTGCCACGGAGATGAGCACTGCGGCCACGCTCAGTTGTAGCGTATGCCCTCATCTTTACTCCTTTGGTTGGTCCCAGCCAATTGGTGGTGCAGACAACTGTTTTATAGTGTCACCATCTTGCTTGGCTAGTCCCCCCACCCCCCGGGCTTCACTCGGTCCTCCTTAGAGAGCTTCGCTGGAGTCCATCAGTTCCTGCTGCCTTTCCATTTATTAATCTTTTTTTTGCTTGATTTACTTCTTCATATGTTATACTTCTTTCTTCATATACAGTCATCTCTTGATTAACACGTGGGTTACGTTCCTGGAAATGTCGTGTTATTTAAAATGCGTTATTTAAACATAATTTCCCCATAAGAAACAATAGTAATAAGGGGGGTTATGTCCCTGGACACTGGGAAAGTCTGCCTATTTTTGGGATTTTGTTACTCTAACCTAAAAAAACACATTATTAATACATTAGTAGGTCACGGAAACAACAAAAACACACGTTCTCATTTTACTTACATTTGTGATCTTGATCTTGATATTGATGTCACAGGTGGCTTGGGATTTCTTCCCAGCCAGCCACTTTCAACACTCGACACTTGCGTTGGCCACCCCTCTTCACCCCGCGCTCCCGTCACCAGCCGCTCCCTTCACCCACCACACTCCGCCTCACTCGCCTCCTTCCTCTGTCTGGTCGTTGTCGTCGTCCTGACTATTTGTCTGCCGAATCTTCATCCCGCTCTCCCTCCTCACCCCGCTCTCCTTCTTCACTCGTGCCTCCTTCCTCACTCTTGTCTCCTTCCTCTTCTTCCGACTCCTGGACCTCTTCTGTTTTCTTTCGGAAGAATTGATCAAGTTTTGTCAGGGTTGTCAACTTTTCCTTTCCTGTGAGGAGGTGGAAGGATGCTTGGGTGCCATAGTAGAGGTGAAAATGCAGTGTATTCCAGAGAAACATTCCACTCACAGTGCAGGCTGGCTTCAGACTGAGGAGAAACAGAGCGTCTCAGCGCGGTTCCCGCCAGAAGTAGCGTGAGTGCGCGTGACGTCATCGAGCGTGGCGTCATCGATTAAACGCGCGTTAAATAAAAAAATTTCGTTAGTTAATTGTATCTCCTTAAATATAAACTCGTGTTAAATAAAAAACGTGTTGTTTAAACTCGTGTTAATCAACAGATGACTGTACTCCTCTTTCTTCATATACTCCTCCTCTACCTCTACTCAAAACTGCTGCTGTTACAGCTACTGGACGTCCATCCTCAAAATTCATTAAGTTTTTGAAATATTCTCTCCATCTCGCTTTCACAGCTTCCCCGCCTTGGAGACAGGCCCAACATACTAGCTCTCTTCCTTACCTCTAACCTTTCAGCTTACTCTGTTAAAGTGTTCTCTCTGCTGGACTCCTCTGATCACAACCTTATTTCTGTATCCTGTTCTATCACTCCTGTACAGCCTCTGGACCCACCAAGGAGGTGGTGCTTCTGGCATTTTGCTTCTGCTCGGTGGGACGACCTGAGGATGTACTTTTCTGATTTCCGGTGGAATGATTACTGCTTTTCCAGGAGAGAGACCCCTCTGTGTGTGCCCAGCACATCACAGAAGTTATTGTCTCTGGAATGGAGGCACACATTCCATGTACTTTCTTTACCCCACATGCTAAAATGCACTCCTGCTAATCATGATCTTTACATTTCTGCCCAGAATCGTGCTAAATCTATTCATCAACTTACCAAAAACTCTTTCATTCATAGTAAATGTCAAAACCTTGCTTTTTCTAATTCTTCCAGAGACTTCTGGCACCTAGCCAAACATATCTCTTCCAGTTTCTCTTCTTCATCTTCCCTCCTCTCCTTAACCCTGACGGCAGCACTGCCGTCTCATCTATCTTCGCTCATTTTTTCTCTAAAAACTCCACTCTGGATGATTCAGGGCATACTCCTCCTACTCATTCCCCCCCCCCCCCTCTGACTCCTTTATGCCTGTTATTAACCCTCTCGCGCACGATGACGCGTTTCGTGTCATCAAGGGTAAAAGGTCCTGGCGCACGATGACGCGAAACGTGTCTTAAAAGTTAAAAGAATTTATTAAAAATTAAGTTTTCGGTGAAAGTGCGTCAAATTTGGGAGTGTCATTTGTTGGGATAAGTTTCTTAATGATAACAAATGGCAACCTTTCTAAGGAGCGCAGATGAGGGGCTTTGAGCAATTTTTATTTGTTAGTCTACTCTGACGGGAGAGGAAAAAAATACAGTTGTCTTGGTGTGACTCGGGAACTAATAGGCGTATGAGGATTTTGAGGATACCACAAGAATCCTCACTAAATTCTGCTTTGAGTCATATATTCGGCTAAAAAAGTTGGCCCACAAAATGTTGAGCTAGCGAGTGGGGAAGAGTTGGTACTTAGGAGTTATTGTCTTCAATACTCTATACGGAGATTTGAAACAAGTTTGTATTGTTTATATATAGATTTTCCTGTATTTTTATTTGTGCATGTTCTAGTACAAGTCTTTATGAAGCCATTGATACCAAATTTATTGGGGTATGATATATCTGTGAGGGTAAAATACGTCCGGGAATGTAGAGTATCGCGGCAGCAAAAAAAGGCAGGTCGGGCCTGAGAAATGTATGATGAGTGGAACAGAAACTTATTGGAAACTTACGGTGCGCTAACCACTGCACTAGTTGAGGGACGACTGTATTTCTCACCATGTTATACGTATCACCGAATATTCGATTAACATGACTCTGGCTGTTTGTTATCTTGCATTATTACTCCCAGGTCTCTCCCTTCGTGTACTTTCATTAATGTTTCACCATCTCCCATTGTATATGTCCATTTTGGTCTTCCTTCACTTTTTCCCATTTCCATAACATGACATTTCTTCACATAGAATTTCATCTCCCATTTCATACTCCACTTCCAAATCTGGTTTAGGTCCCTGATTATCGTTCTCATTTCCCTGTTAGTTAGGAAGTCCTCCAGCCATTTAATCAGTCCATCACCCACTCCACCCCAATTTTTAATTTTCCAAATTAGTCTTCTGTGCGGTACTTTGTCGAATGCTGTATTCAAATTCAGGTACAGGTGTGTGTGTGTGTGTGTGTGTGTGTGTGTGTGTGTGTGTGTGTGTGTGTATTTACCTAGTTGTATTTACCTAGTTGTAGTTTTACAGGGCCTGGGCTTTACACTCATGTGGTCCCGTCTCCGTATCTATACTTATCCAACTTTTCCTTAAAGCTTTACACACTCCTCACCGATACTACATCCTCACTGTCCATTCCAAACTTCTATATTTCTTTGCGGGAAGCTATATTTCTTTATGTCTCTCAAGCATCTTCCATTCCTCAATTTTTTACTATGTTCTCTTGTGTTCCTTGTGATAAGTCCTTCTCCTCGTTGTCTACTTCTTCCATTTTGCTCAATAATTTGTAGATTTGTATTAGGTCTCCCCTTTCTCTTCTTTGCTCTAGTGTTGGTAAGTCCATCTCCTTTAATCTTTCCTCGTACGTCAATCCCTCCAGCTCTGGAACCATTTTTGTTGCCATCCTTTGTATTCTTTCTAGTTTCTTTGTGTTTCTTCTTATGGGGAGACCACACTGCCTCCACATATTCCAACTTTGGTCTGATCATAGTGATAATTATTTTCTCATCATATCCTTATCCATGTAGTGGAGTGCTCTTCCTATATTTCTCACCATGTTATACGCATCACCGAATATTCGATTAACATGACTCTCTGGCTGTTTGTTATCCTGCATTATTACTCCCAGATCTCTCTTTTCGTGTACTTTCATTAATGTTTCACCATCTCCCATTGTATATGTCCATTTTGGTCTTCCTTCACTTTTTCCCATTTCCATAACATGACATTTCTTCACATTGAATTTCATCTCCCATTTCATATTCCACTACCAAATCTTGTTTAGGTCTTCTTGCAGAATTTCGCAGTCTTTACTGTTTCTTATATGTCTTAGCAGCTTTGCATCGTCTGTGAACAGGCTCATATAACTATTTACTCCCTCTGGCATGTCATTAATATACACATACTAGGAAAAGTACTGATGCCAATACCGATCCTTGAGGCACTCCACTCTCTACAGTTCTCCATTCCGATTTTATGTCCTTAACCACTGTTCTCATCTCTCTTCCCCTTAGGTAGCTTTCCATCCAGTTCTTCAGTTTCCCTTTCAATCCTCCTATATTTTCTAGTTTCCATAGCAGTCTTGTATGTGGAACTTTGTCGAACGCCTTTTTCAGGTCAAGGTAAACGCAGTCAACCCATCCGTCCCTTTCCTGTATTTTATCTGTCACTCTTGAGTAAAAGCTCAGTAAGTTTGTCACACATGAGCGCCCTTTTCTAAATCCATACTGTTTACTTGTGATTAAATTTTGCTCTTCTAGAAATTGTGTCCATTGTTTCTTTATCACTTTCTCACATATTTTACATACTACACTGGTCAAGGATACGGGTCTGTAGTTCAGGGTTTTTTCCTTCCTTCCATTTTTGTATATGGGGACCACTTCGGCCCTCCGCCACTCCTTAGGCACTGTACCAGTTGTTATTGAGCATTTAATGATGTCATATATTGGTCTAACCAGCTCATTTCTGCATTCTTTCAATATATACCCTGAGACTCCATCCGGTCCTACAGCTTTCCTCTCTTCCAGCTCCCCCAACAACTCATATATCTCCTCTTTTTTATTGTAACCTCTTCCATATGAACATTTATCTTGTTTTCTTGTGGCTCATTAATTAGACATTGGTTCATTAGTAAAAACTTGCTGGAACTTTTTGTTTAGTAACTCCGCCATGTCTTTAGGTTCATCGATTGTCACATTCCCATCGCTCAGTCTTTCAATTGTTTCTCTTGGTTTAATCTTACCATTTATGAATCTATAAAATAGTTTAGGTTGTTCCTTGCACTTTTCCACAATATCCTTTTCATATCCCTTTTCTTCTTCCTTCCTTATTTTCACGTATTCATTTCTCGCTACCTTAAAATCTTCTTTATTCCTTTGGTTTTTATTTCTTTTTAATTTTTTCCATGCTTTGTCTCTTTTTTTTCTTTTGCCTTGGCACACCTTGCATTAAACCAGTCCTTTTTTCCCTTTTCTTAAGGTTTGTATTCTGGTACAAACTTCTTAACCCCTGTTTTATATGCCTCCATAAAAATATCATACTTTTCTTGCACTTCACGTGTTCCCATTAGCTCATCCCAGTCCAGCTCTCCATAACATTTCCTAAGATTTTCCACGTCTGCCTTCCTATAGTTTAACCTGTTTCTTTTATACGATTCATCCTCTTCACTTCTTCCTCCTCCGTTTCTATCTCTATGATTACGTGGTCACTTTCCCAGAGGGCATCCATACCTTAAACCATCCTTCAAGTGTATTCCTCTTGTTAACACTTGGTCCAGTCTCGCCGGTTCATCGTCACTTCTATATCTTGTGTTTTCCTTCACCCTTTGCATCAAGTTTTCCATCATCAATCTTGACAATCTTTCCCCCCATGCCATATCTCCACCACTGCTTTCAAACCTCTCCCAATCTACCTCTTTACAATTAAAATCACCAACTAATAGTACTCTTTTGTTTGCCTTGAGTATTCTACTTAAACTCTGAATGGTATCTTCAATCATGGTCTCATATTCTTCTTTACTCCATGAGTTTGTTCTTGGTGGGACATACGCTGTTGTGATCGTCATCCTTTCTCTAGTTTTGTTCTCCAAATTCACACTCACTATTTCTGCTTTTCCTTCTCCATATACTGTTGTTTTTACTAATAACTTCTTCTTTGTCGTTATCATCACTCCTCCACCACCTTTGCCCACTCTGTCTTTTCTCCATACATTGTATTTTTTATCAAACACTATTTGGATGTTTTCATTTTGTTTAGTTTCTGTTAGGCATACTATCTTTGGCTCCTTCTCTTGTAGGTTGTCTTGCAATTCCAGCTTACTAGATATTAGTCCGTCAACATTTGTATACATCACATTCAATCCCTTAATTGTGTCGATCTTGTCTAACTTTCGCTCTCTTTCATCTTCTCCCTTCTGTACCACTTTCCGACTCGATCTCCCATTACTCTCCCCCCCAAAAACACCTCTTTTTTCCTCTTCAGATCTTACATTATTTCCTTCTTTTGCCTCTGTTAGTAGTTCGTTCCATTTCTTCCTTTCTTCTTCATTTCTATTTTTCTTTATATATATATCCTTACATCCGTCTGTTTCCCTTAACTTCGTTGTTTTATACAATATTTCTTCTGCTGCCTTCTGCGAACTTAATCTTATTTTGATTGGTCTTGTTTTCCCTTCCATATAGGGGCCCATCCTGTAAATTTCCTCCACCTCCTCCTCAATGTTTTGCCGTTCTTCATCATTTCAGTTCTTAAGTAGGTCTTTTACAGTGTGTGTGTGTGTGTGTGTGTGTTTGCCTTGTTGTATTTACCTAGTTGTGAAATACAGGAAAAGAGCTGTACTAGGTTCGTGCTGTCCTGTCTCCATAACGCTTATTATCCAGTTTGGCTTTAAGTTCGTGAATCGTTTTTGCACACACAGTCTCCTCGTCAAGTCCGTTCCATGTTGTTATGCTTCTGTATGGAAAACTGTATTTCTTGATGTCTCTCCTACAGTCGCTCTTCTTCAATTTCTTACCATTGCCTCCTGTCACACTTTTGTCACATACTACTAGGTCTTCCCTGTCCAATTTCTCCAATCCCTCTTGTATCCTGTACAATGCTATTAGGTCCCCTCTCTCTCTTCTGCTCTCCAGTGTTGTTAGTCCCAATTTCTCCAGTCTTTCTTCATAAGTATGTTCTTTCATAGTTTCCGGTAATTTAGTCGCTGCTCTTTGTATTCTTTCCAACTTTCTAATTTCTTTCTTCAATCTAGGTGACCACACTAGTGCTGCATATTCCAGTCTTGGATGTATCATCGATGTTATTAGTTTCTTCACCATTTCTTCATCTAAATATGTAAATGCTGCTTTTATGTTTCTAAGAAGATTGTATGTTTCCCCAGTTATCCGGTCTATATGTTTGCCAAAGGATAACTTGTCTGTTATGATCACTCCTAGATCTTTTTCTTGTTTTTTCATGATTCTTTCATTACTCAGAGAGTAGTTCCTTGACATTTGTCTACTGCTGTTACCAAACTCCATCACGCTACACTTCTCTGTATTGAATGTCATTTCCCATTTGCGTGACCATTCACTTATTCTATCAAGATCTTGGCTCAGGGCTACACAGTCTTCTTCATTAGCCACCCTCCTCATTATTATAGCATCATCAGCAAACATATTCATATAGCTTGTCACCCCTTCTGTCATGTCATTAATATATATTACAAACATAATCAGAGCCGACACCGATCCTTGGGGGACTCCACTCATCACTTCCATCCAGCTTGATTTATTATTCCTAATTACTGTTCTAATTTCTCTCTTCGTCAAAAAGTCCACAATCCAATCCAATATTGAAGCACCCAGACCTCCAACATGATTAGGTTTCCATATTAATCGCTTGTGTGGTACTTTATCAAACGCCTTCTTTAAGTCCAGATACACACAATCTGCCCAACCGTCCCTTTCCTGTATTATATCAATTACTCTTGAATAGAAGCTGATCAGATTAGTTACACAAGACCGTCCTCCTCTGAATCCGAATTGGCTATTTGTTAATATACTTTTTTCTTCTAAATACTCCACCCATCTGTTTTTTATAATTTTCTCACACATCTTTGCTACTACACTTGTTAATGACACTGGCCTATAGTTCAACGGGTCTTCCTAACTTCCTCCTTTATGTATTGGGATGATGATAACCCTCTTCCAGTCTCTCGGTACCTTCCCTTGTGCTAGTGAGACTAATCAAGTTCCTCAACTTTTCAGCTATTTGCTGGTTACACTCTTTTAGCACCCAATTTGATATACCATCCGGTCCTGCTGATTTCCTCGCATCCAATTCTTCTAATAATTTTCTAACTTCATCTGCTGATGTTTGTATTCTCTCCAGACCCACTCTATTCCCCGGCACTGCATCTACACCTTCAAACTCACTCTCCCTTGTGAACACTGTTTGGAAACAATCATTCATCACTTCTACTATTTCACTTATACTATCAAAAGTTTCACCATTAACTTTAACTTTCTGAATCTCATCTCTATTTCTCAACTTTCCATTTATGAACTTACAAAACAGTTTTGGCTGGTCTTTGCACTTATCTACAATATTTTTCTCAAAATTCCTTTTTTTTCTCTTCTTTCTTTGACATAAGCATTCCTCTTCCTTTTGTACTCATTCCATAGATCCATCCTCCTATTTTTTCTCCATTTGTTCCATGCCTTCTCCTTATCCTGCTTGGCATCTACACACTTTCTATTGTACCACTCTTCTCTTGAATTCTGGCCTTCTTTCATCCTTGGTATCCACTTTTCCACTACTTCATTGTAAATCCATAGAAAGATAGCTCATTTTTCCTCCACATTATCAGCCTCAAAAAAAGTATCCCATTGTGCTTCCTCAAAATGTTTCCCAAGTTGTTCAAAATTTGCCTTATTAAAGTTAAACCATTCATTCCTGATTATTTTACCTCCTCCTCGTAATATGTACTCGATAAGTACGTGATCGCTCTTCCCTATAGGGCTCTTATAGTTCATCTCCTTTATGATATCTGGCTCCCTGGTGATTATCAAGTCCAATCTAGATGGCTCGTCTTCTCCTCTGAATCTTGTATTTTCCCCTACCCACTGTGTGAGGACGTTATCTATAACCAATTCCAAAACCTTGTTCCCCCATGAAGCTTCACTTCCTTCCGTTGACCAGTTTTCCCATGACACTTCCTTACAATTAAAATCCCCCATTATCAGAATCTTATCCTTCTCCTCCAGCAGTGTCCTTAGGCAATCCAATGTGTCTTCCAGCTTCTTCTTGTACAATTCTTCTGTCTATGAATTGGTTTTTGGAGGGACATACACCACTATGATATTTCTGCATCCTCCCCTTTGCAGTCTTATTCCCACACTCAAGACCTCCGCTCCCCCTTCACCATAGGTGACACCCTCCACTGTCAATTCTTTTTTCAACAATAGCATCACTCCTCCTCCTTGTTTATTTTCTCTATTTCTCATCCATACATTATATTTACCATCCCCTAAGTTAAATGCATCTATACTACCAGTCACTTTTGTTTCTGTAATCCCCATGACATTTGGTTTTTCCTTGCTCAGGTAATCTCCTATTTCTAACATTGACGATATTAACCTGTTCACATTAGTGCATGCCACCTTCAAGCTGCCACTTCTTCCCTTCTGTACCACTTCCTTAGGTCATGTCTGTCACTCTCTAGAAAAACTTCCTTTTTTCCTCTTCTGATCCTCCTTCATTCTTTTCATTGGCTTGATTCTTCAATTCTCTTATCGTGTTGCTTTCCTCCACACTTCTGTCCTTTCTTACCCAGACTTTTTTGTAGGTCTCTGTTCTTGCTAACTTCCATGACTTTCCCACCACTTCTTCCACAGCAGCATGAGACCCAAATCTAATTTTTACTGGTCGTTGGGCTCCTTCTTCATACTTTCCAAGCCTGAATACTTCTTTGATCTCCCCTACCAGCTCATGACCTTCTTCCTGAATTGCTTCAGTTACTTGTTCCACTGCCTTCCTTTCCTTCTTTTCCCTTGTATGTCTGACTGGCATGTGCTCTTCATTAATGCCCACCACTACTACAGACTTCTTTTTTCAACCGTGTCCCTCACTATTTCTGGTTTTTCTTTTATCACCTTGATCACCTTTTCAGTTATAGCTTCATCCTTAGCCTTGACTTGCTCCTCCACAGTTTTCTTAAAGCTAACCTTTTCCTTTTCTTGTTCCTCCTTCCAGACTTTATGTGTTTCCTTTAATTCCTTGACTTTAACCTCTGTATTCTCTGTCTTCTTCTCATTCAACGTTACCTGCTTGTGTAGGTCATTGCATGCATTTTTCCATACATTTTTCTTCTTCTTTAGGACGTCAACCTCTCTCTCCAATTTCCCCGTTCTGTCCTTCATTTTCTTCATCTCCCTTTCCAAGTCAATAAGTCTCCTTCTCAACATAATGTCTCGGTCTCTGTGCCTTTCCACGTCTTCCAAGAAACCTTCAAAATCATTGTCCCTTGGCCTGGCTCCCCTGCTTACCGGTGTAAACAAACCCGGCGGTGGCGACATTGCTGTCGCCCCCGCTTTCTCCTCACTCATTATTCAGTGTTATTCACTGTTCTCAGCCTTTAATACTTCGGGACTGCACGATTACCACCTATCACGGCTCCTACCTTAATTTCCACGTCTAGGGTTTAGTTCCCACGCAGGTTGATGGTAGTATGAAGACGCGTCGGGAGGTCAGCTGTGTCCATCCGCCATCTTGGCGGCGTGTGTGTGTGTGTGTGTGTGTGTGTGTGTGTGTGTGTGTGCAAAACTGAAATTTTTTGGAAGATGGAATCACGCCCCCCTTGTATCCAGCTCACGCCCCCCCGAGGAGGGCGCGCCCCCCAGTTTGGGAACCACTGCTCTAGATTAGTCATGTATCGGATATCCACATCCGCATCCACGGAACATCCGCATAATTTTTCACATCCGCATCGGCCTCCGCATCCGCATTTCTGATAAATGAAACATCCGCATCCGCATCTGCATTTGTGATGAAATCAGCATCCGCATCTGCATCCGCACCACACAAAGAGGATGTTGCGGATATATTTTATTCATTACAGAGTCACAGACTTAGAGATCACAA
The DNA here is from genome assembly GCF_024679095.1 of Eriocheir sinensis. Taxonomy (NCBI): domain Eukaryota; kingdom Metazoa; phylum Arthropoda; class Malacostraca; order Decapoda; family Varunidae; genus Eriocheir; species Eriocheir sinensis. The sequence continues at coordinate 11,655,508 of NC_066532.1, read as the reverse complement.
TGCAGACTACAGAGTAGGCTACAGAGCTTGCAGAGTTCAAGAAAATGAATTAATGCATGTTTATTTTCTATTAAAATTACACCTTCTATTCATTTCCTTTCAAATTTACACAACCTAATGTGTCAAGAATTTTGCAGAAGGGCAGAAGGAAGGAGATAATTTTACATATGTCTGCGGCACAATACTTCGGGGGCACCAAAGTGAAGAAGATGGACCAGATTTTTGTTCTGCATCCTAGTAACACACAACATGTGTGGCTGAAACTCGTCATAAAGCTTTTGAATTATAAAATGCAGTATTGTGTAATGAAAGAAGCTAACATCTTGCAATAGGTAGTCGGTGGCTTAGTGGTTGGTGTGCGGGCCTAGCATTCACGGCGCCATGGACATCTTTGGTTCGAATCCCTACGCTACCACCTGGGATTTTTCAGCCACTGCCGAGTGGCCTAAGACTACCCACATGCTGTCCTGAAGACCACCCATCAACCTTAGCTCTAGAAGATACCGTCCAAGTGAATCAAGAATGAGTTCATGGTAGCAGCATGAGCCAAGCATAACTGGTGCCACTATAAAAAATTGCCTGCACCATGAGGGGCTTGGGATGACCACCAGGCCTAAGAAGAAAGCCTACCGGCACTACAGGGCAAGATGTAAAAAAAAAAAAAAAAAAAAAAAAGTGCAATCTAATGAATTACCAATATCATGAACACATCCGCATCTGCATCCGTGAGGAAGTTATAATTTGATATCCGCATCTGCAAAATATATAAATATGACATCCGCATACACATCCACATCCGCTGATCTCTAAAATGTGACATCCGATACATGACTATTCTAGATCATCTCACTACTGCTGTCACTGCTCACAATGTATTCACCACTCTTATCATTGTACTCAGAATAATCTTCACTTTCTATCCTGTCCTTTCCTCTTGATGCGTCACTGTGCTTCCCTGTGTTTTCTCAAGAAGTGCTGGGCGTGGCCTCCAGGGCTGCTCAGTGAGGACTAATGATCTTATTTCAAATTGATGTGGGTCAGATATGCTGGCAGACAGCTCAGCAAGTCATAGAACCCGCTAAATTTGAGCTAAATATTCAAATAAGTGGTGCGCAAGAGTCTGATTAAATAAACGATGGCCGTCTGTGCGAACCACGCCCTGTTTGAGTATTCCCTAAAGGGCAGGGGTGTATAATGAAAACAGTTCTCCCTGTACGGTAATGTTCTGACGTTTTCCTGAAAATTGCCCACTTTCTATTATCAATTTCACAGCTATCCCTAACCCAGTAGCTTTAAATTTGTGAGCATTTGCTTTATCTATCCTTCCTCTTCAATGTGGCACATTCCTGAAGTCTCTATGTCATGTGGTGTTTCCATGGTGATGTGATGAAGTGCAGTAACATTAAGCTCCCAGCAAGCCTGTGTTTGCAGCGCTGCACAGGTTGTGGTTGGCGCGGTGTAGCAAGAGGAGGCTTATGAGGAGTCAATGTCACTGGCTGTGGACACTCAGGCACAGAATCTGACAAGGGATATACAAAAAACTCTCCTCCTGCCATTGTTAGTCACAAAACACTGAAAATGGCACGGAGTTGTGTGGCAGCCTGGGAGTTATGCTGACCCGTAAATCCCCTCGCAAACTTCATTATTATGGTGGATAAAGGCAGACTGAAAAAACACGTCATCTGCCCTTTAGAGGTTAAGTAAACGATGGCCGTCGTATAAGGGCTTAACGGCTGCTTGGTCTGTTTATGAATTCATGTAATGATCTGTGTTCTCTTGAGATAGGGTTCCCACCCTGGTCACTCACAAATACCAGAACCTTTTCCTAAACTGGTATGAGGAAAGTAGTATTGTTGATGATCCTTGTGCCTACATAGTGCACTTGGCTCTTCCCTTTAGAATGCACATCAGTAGACAAATATATATATATATATATATATATATATATATATATATATATATATATATATATATATATATATATATATATATATATATGTATGTATATATATATATATATATATATATATATATATATATATATATATATATATATATATATATATATATATATATATATATATATATATATATATATATATATATATATATATATATATATATATATATATATATATATATATATATATATATATATATATATATATATATATATATATATATATATATATATATATATATATATATTTTTTTTTATAACAAAGACAGCTCAAGGGCAACAAAAAGTGTAGATAAATTAAAAGCCTGCTACTCACCGCTCCCACAACAGAAGATATTATAGAGTGGCCAAAAGAGAGGTCAATTTCGGGTGGAGAGGTGTCTTGATACACTCTTCTTGAAAGAGGTCAAGTAGGAGGAAATGCAGATGAGGGAAGGCTGTTCTTGAGTTTACCAGTGTATGGGATGAAAGAGTGAAGATGCTGGTTAACTCTTGCATAAGGGGTTTGGACAGTATAGGAATGAGCTAGAGTGGACAGTCGAGTACAGCGGGGCCACGTGAGGCGGGGAGGCATGCAGTTAGCAAATTCAGAAGAGCAGTCAGCATGAAAATATCGATAGAAGATAAAGAGAGGCAACATGGTGGTGGAATTTAAGAGGTAGAAGACTGACTATCAGCAAGAGGAGGAGAGTTGATGAGACGAAGAGCCTTAGACTCCACTCTGTCCAGGAGAGCTTTGTGCATGGAGCGCCCCCACACGTGAGATGCATACTCCATACGTATATAGCAGATATCTGAAATTTGCTTTCTTTTTTGGTTACAGAATGAAGAAGGTCCTGTTCTGATCAACCTTAATGAAGACCCACAGTTGTCAGAGAAACTGTCTTACAGACTCAAGTATGGCACCACCTGCATTGGAAGCTCCCACTGTGACCTTGTACTCTCTGGCCTGCACACAGAGGACACTCACTGGTATGTATATGTTGCAATAAATAGTTCTAGTGTGTCATTAGAAAGTAATAATTTTCTCCAGCCTTTTTCCTTCTCTAAACAAGAGGTTATCAAACTGGGAGTTGCAGGGGTTGTGAGATGCTTCTTGGGGGTTGCAAGATTTCTAGTATGTGAAAATACATCATAGAATCCAATTTAATTGATAATCTAATCATGATAATTCTTTTATATTTTTTGTCAATATAAAACAGTACTATGACTATGCTTGCCTAGAGTATTTAGACTCCTGGACTTAGAAAAACAACTATAATGAAAAATGTACAGCTACACAGACTGACTTGAGACCATGAGTTTATCTTGCATCCACTCGTCTACGCTGCCCTTTTCGTCAAGCCCTCACCATGACTCACGTCCAGCATTGTCCACGGCTGCAATGAATACTGACTCATTTTGGATTGCTCAGCCTTTGTGAAGTTACTTTTTCCACAAATTGAGGGGGAACTTTATAAGGGAGGGCTGATTGTTGGGACTATAAGCCCAACAGGCCCAGGGGTAGCAGGAGAGTATACGAAGCCACCACCTGATGCAGTGGTGGCCACTTGGCTTAATGACACCCGGATGTGGACAAGCCGATTGACCTCTCTTAGCTAGGAGAGGCTGCCCATCTTGATGGGAATAAGGGACCAAAGAGGTGTGATGCTAGCTGCCGCACAGGACTGTGGCATCACTCAACCTCCAGGATTTCCGTCTTCCAGCCATACAGGGATACCTGGCCCAGTCATGCCATATATGGCAAACATGTGGGAGGACCATGGTTAAGGGTGTACCAACCTGTCGACAAACTACATAAAATTCTTGACTCTATGAATTTCAAAGTGGTACACATTATGACTCACTGTCCCTTTGCTGAAATTTCCATGATAGAAAATTTCAATATTCACCACCAGCTTTGTTTGTTATCCTCTTTCACTAGTTTGGGGAGGTGGTGGTTGAGTGGTTAGCGTGCTGGCCCTGCGTTCCGCCGCACCCTGGATGACACGGGCTTGAATCTGCCGCTACCACCTGGGATTTTTCAGTCACTGCCGAGTGGCCTAAGACTACCCACATGCTGTCCCGAAGACCACCTATCAACCTGGACTTTAGAGGAACTGCTCAAAAGGAAATCAAGAATGATCTCTGGGGGGCAGCATGAGCCAAGAATTGATGGTGCCACTATAAACACTTGCCTGTGCCAAGACAGGCTTGGGCCGACCACCAGGTCCCTCAAGAAACCCTATAGGTTTGGACGCTGAGGAGAGAAAAAAAAAAAAAAAAAAAAAAAAAAAATAAATAAAATAATGCACTGTGAACAAACCTACATATTGAGGCTAGGGCCATATCAGAGTCGAGACAGTAGCCAATGACAAACATGTCACAATGAAAATACTGAAATCTGCGTAGCCTCTCGATGTTCACTGATGATACCAGTGAATTCTCCTAAAAAAAATTTTTTTCCAATGTACATCATGTTTAATTTAGGATGCGTCTTCAACACCAGTGTGTCATAGGTTGCAAAATAAGGTGTATTTATCTCAGTTTCTTTTCTCTTCATTTTGTGTTAGATGCTTCCTTACAAGTATTAAACATGATAAGTTGCATGAAGACTGAATTTAATCTTGAAGATGTAATTTCTAATTATCTTTCTAGTTTATAGCATGATCATGCACCCTCCAGGGATTCCAGCAAGGAAGTGACTATGGCAGAAGAGCCTACTGTTCTTTAGGTTCATGCAATCCCTTTACGATAACATTTTAGCTTGAGTTGATATTACCTTTGTTTCTTTCAGTTCCATATTCAATGATAAGGGTCGGCTGAAGTTGTTCCCGAGGCCTGGGGCAGAAACTTATATCAACGGAAAGCTTGTGGAAGGTCCAGTAAATGTAAGTATACATTGTCATTGTTATCATTTCAAGAAAGTTTGTATTGTATCTCCCATTTTTAACCCTTTCAATATAGCTGGGCGAAAACAGCGCCCCGCCCCGTATCCAGGCTGGCTGCGTGCGCCAAATTTGAAATGTCGCTACTGAATATAACAAGTTTTAAGCCATAAACTCAACATAATCATCACGTGATGTATGTAAAAATATGCAAAATTAAATGGTGCACATAAAGAAACAAATTATTTTATAATTTTGAGATGTATTCATAAATATATAGAGAAATTTGCATTAAGCATTGATGATGTGTGTCTGGTGAATTGTATTTCCTTATATTAGTTGTGATAAAGAAATAGATTTGTGGAGGAAAGTGGAGGAGAGCGAAGGGAAGGAAACAGATGTAAGATCATGGAAAATATCCCACTGATTCACCGGCAATACACACAGATTTGACGTAGTAAAAGGCTGAAAGGCCGTCCTCCTGGAGGTGGGTCTTGTGTGTGTGTATGTGTGTGTGTGTGTGTGTATTTACCTAGTTGTAATTTTACAGGGCCTGGGCTTATGCCCGTGAGGTCCTGTCTCCATATCTGTATTTGTCTAGTTTTTCCTTAAAGCTGTGCACACTCTTCGCTGATACTACTTCCTCACTTAGTCACTTCCAAACCTCTATGTTTCTTTACGGGAAGCTACATTTTTTTGTCTCAAGCATCTTTCCTATCTCAATTTTTTACTGTGTCCTCGTGTGTTCCTGGTGTTTATTGCTTCTCTTAGTATATGATATATGTGTTTGTGTGTGGAGTTCTTCTTCCCTCGAGTTGCCAAGTGCTAACTAGTGCATTGTCTCACCACCACCTCGGCTCTGGGACGTGGGCTTGCGTGGGAGCTGCGGCCTCCCCTCCCTGCCTCCCCCTCACACTCGTGTGTGTGTGTGTGTGTGTGTGTGTGTGTGTAATTACCTAGTTGTATTTAGCTAGTTGTAGTTTTACAGGGCCTGGGCTTACGCTCGTGTGGTCCCGTCTCCGTATCTATAATTATCCAACTTTTCCTTGAAACTGCACACTCTTCGCCGATACTATTTCTTCACTTACTCTGTTCCAAACCTCTATATTTCTCTGTGGGAAGCTATATTTCTTTATGTCTCTTGAGCATCTTCCCTTCCTCAACTTTTTACTATGTCCTCTAGTGTTCCTGCTGGAAGGTTCCTCTCTTAGTAGCAATTTCTCGTTATCTACTTCTTCCATTTTACTCAATAGCCTATATATTTGCATTAGGTCTTCTCTTTCTCTTCTTTGTTCTAGTGTTGGCAAGTCCATTTCCTTTAGTCTCTCTTCATATGTCAGTCCCTCCAGTTCTGGAACCATTTTTGTTGCCATCCTCTGTATTCTTTCTAGTTTTTTTATGTGTTTCTTCATATGTGGAGACCACACTGTTTCCGCGTATTCTAGTTTAGGTCTCCATATCCGCACTTATCCAACTTTTCCTTAAAATCATGAACGTTTCTTGCACAAACCACCTCCTCCTCCAGCCTATTCCACAGCTCAATGCTTCTGTTAGGGAAGCTAAACTTTTTCACGTCTTGCCTACACGTGGTCGCCCTCAACTTCTTTCAATGTCCTCTTGTTTCTCTCTCGCTCCACACACACAGGTCCTCTCTGTCCAAATGCTCCACCCCGCTCGCCACCCTGTACACTGCTATCAGGTCTCCCCTTTCTCTTCTTCTCTCCAGGGTTGTGAGCCACATGCTATTGAGTCTCTCCTCATAAGTCCGATCTCTAAGTTCCGGTACCATCTTAATTGCCACTCTCTGCAGTCTTTCCAGCTTCCTTATGTTCTTCTTTTCGTGAGGAGACCAGACCACTGCTGCATACTCCAACCATGGCCTTATCATTGTAACTATTATTTTCTTCATAATTTCCTTGTCCAAATACACAAATGCCATCCTTATGTTCCTCAGCAAATTCAGAGTTTGTCCCGTTATCCTGTTGATGTGTTTGTCCGGTGACATGTTCTCTGAGACAGTCACTCCCAAACCTTTTTCTTCCACTCCTCTGCATATTATCTCACTTCCCATCTTATAATCATATTCACATCTTCCACTCTTACCAAACACTATTTTTTTTATATTTTCCAAGGTTGAACTCCCTCTGCCATGTACCACTCCACTCCCATATCTTATCCAGGTCCCTCTGCAGTGCCTCACAGTCCTTCACATTATTTACTTGTCTCAATAGCTTTGCATCATCTGCAAACAAACTCACATAGCTGGACACTCCGTCCACCATATTATTTATATAAACAGCAAACATTATTGGCGCCAACACCGAACCTTGTGGGACTCCACTCATCACTGGGCACAAGTTGGAAACCCTGTCCCTGATTATCGTCCTCATTTCCCTGTTAGTTAGGAAGTCCTCCAGCCACTTAATCAGTCCATCACCCACTCCACCCCTATTTTTAATTTTCCAAATTAGTCTTCTATGCGGTACTTTGTCGAATACCTTTTTCAAATCCAGGTACACTCCATCCCCCCAGCCTTCTCTCTCTTGTATTAAATCTGTCACCCTTGAGTAATAACACAACAAGTTGGTGACACAAGATCTCCCTCTTCTGAATCCAAACTGGCAATCCGAGATAATTTTCTCACTTTCTAAGAAATCCGACCACCTGTTTTTAACCAGCCTCTCGCATATCTTCGCAACCACACTAGTGAGTGATACCGGTCTGTAATTTAATGGGTCCTCTCTCCTGCCTCCCTTGAAAATTGGTACTATGTTTGCTCTTTTCCAATCCTGTGGTACCCTTCCTTCACTCAGGGAGGCGCTCATTATGGAGTGCAGTTTCTCTGCAAGTTGCTCACTACATTCTTTCAAGATCCACCCTGATACTCCATCCGATCCTGTCGCCTTTCTTACATCCAGCTTGTTCAAGCTTTCCTTGACCTCCTGCACCGTTAACTGTATCTCCTGCATAACCCTTCCTCTTTCCTGGCCCGGTGTGTGTGTGTGTGTGTGTGTGTGTGTGTGTGTGAGAGAGAGAGAGAGAGAGAGAGAGAGAGAGAGAGAGAGAGAGAGAGAGAGAGTGTGCAGCCTATTTCTCTCTCTCTCTCTCTCTCTCTCTCTCTCTCTCTCTCTCTCTCTCTCTCTCTCTCTCTCTCTCTCTCTCTCTCTCTCTCTCTATCTCTCTCTCTCTCTCTCTCTCTCTCTCTCTCTCTCTCTCTCTCTCTCTCTCTCTCTCTCTCTCTCTCTCTCTCTCTCTCTCTCTCTCTCTCTCACTCTCTCTCTCTCTCTCTCTCTCTCTCTCTCTCTCTCTCTCTCTCTCTCTCTCCAACTAGGTAAATACACACACACACACCAACCACCAACACATTACCAAAGAAACAATCTTTATTGAGCCACAAAAGAATAAAATAGAAGTTCATATGGAAGAGATTACGGTAAACAAAGAAGAGATCTTTAAATTACTGGGAGAACTAGAAGAGGGAAAAGCAGTAGGACCGGATGGAGTCTCTGGGTATATTTAAAAAAAAATGTAGAGATGAATTAATTGTTCCAATATACGACATCATAAGATGCTCAGTAGCAACAGGTACGGTGCCCAATGAGTGGAGAAGGGCTGAAGTGGTCCCCATATATAAAAGTGGAAGGAAAGATGAACCTTCAAACTACAGACCCATATCCCTGACAAGTGTTTTGTGCAAAATATGTGAGAAAATAATAAAGAAGCAGTGGACTAAATTTCTAGAAGAGCATAAGTTAATTACCAGCAAACAATATGGATTTCAAAAGGGCCGATCATGTGTTACAAACTTACTCAGTTTTTACTCAAGGGTGACAGACAGAACACAGGAAAGGGATGGATGGGTTGATTGTATTTATCTAGATTTGAAAAAGGCCTTTGACAAAGTTCCACATACAAGACTATTATGGAAACTGGAAAATAAAGGAGGATTGAAAGGAAATATGAAAAAATGGATGGCAAGCTACCTAATGGGAAGGGAGATGAGAACTGTGGTCAAGGACATAAAATCAGAATGGAGAAATGTAGAAAGCGGAGTACCACAAGGTTCAGTATTAGCACCGATAATCTTCCTGGTATATGTAAATGACGTGGCTGAAGGAGTTAATAGCTACTTAAACCTATTTGCTGACGACGCTAAATTACAAAAACATACAAGAAACAAAGAAGATTGTGAAATATTGCAAGAAGACCTATACACAATTTGGAAATGGAGTATGGATTGGGAGATGGAATTTAATGTGAAAAAATGTCATGTTATGGAAATGGGTAAAAGTGAAACAAGACCAATCTGGATATACAAAATGGGAATGAAGAGAGAGATCTGGGAGTAGTGATGAGGGATGATAATCAACCAGAGAGTCATATAAATCGTATCTTTAGAGACACATATAACTTGGTGAGAAATATTGGAGTAGCATTTAACTACATGGACAAGGACATGATGAGAAGGCTAATCACTACCATGGTTAGACCAAAATTAGAATATGCAGAGGTAGTGTGGTCCCCCCATGAGAAGAAGCATATAAAGAAACTAGAAAGAATACAGAGGATGGCATCAAAAATGGTCCCAGAGTTGGAGGGATTAATATACGAGGAAAGATTAAAGGCAATGAACTTAACAACACTGGAACAAAGAAGAGAAAGGGGAGACCTAATCCAAATTTATAAATCATTAAACAAAATAGATGAAGTAGATAATGAAGAACTGCTACTAACAGAAGGAAACATAAGCAGAAATACAAGAGGACACAGTAAAAAATTGAGAAAGGGGAGATGCTTGAGAGACACAAAGAAGTATAGCTTCCCGCAAAGAAATGTAGAGGTTTGGAACAGTCTGAGCGAGGATATAGTATCAGCGAGGAGTGTGCAAAGCTTTAAAGATAAGTTGGATAAATGCAGATACGGAGACGGGACCACACGAGCATAATGCCCAGGCCCTGTAAAACTACAACTAGGTAAACTAGGTAAATACACACACACACACACACACACACACACACACACACACACACACATCTGTACCTGAATTTGAAAAAGGCATTCGACAAAGTACCGCACAGAAGACTAATTTGGAAAATTAAAAATTGGGGTGGAGTGGGTGATGGACTGATTAAGTGGCTGGAGGACTTCCTAACTAACAGGGAAATGAGGACGATAATCAAGGACAGGGTTTCCAACTTGTGCCCAGTGATGAGTGGAGTCCCACAAGGTTCGGTGTTGGCGCCAATAATGTTTGCTGTGTATATAAATAATATGGTGGACGGAGTGTCCAGCTATGTGAGTTTGTTTGCAGATGATGCAAAGCTATTGAGACAAGTAAATAATGTGAAGGACTGTGAGGCACTGCAGAGGGACCTGGATAAGATATGGGAGTGGAGTGGTACATGGCAGAGGGAGTTCAACCTTGGAAAATATAAAAAAAATAGTGTTTGGTAAGAGTGGAAGATGTGAATATGATTATAAGATGGGAAGTGAGATAATATGCAGAGGAGTGGAAGAAAAAGGTTTGGGAGTGACTGTCTCAGAGAACATGTCACCGGACAAACACATCAACAGGATAACGGGACAAACTCTGAATTTGCTGAGGAACATAAGGATGGCATTTGTGTATTTGGACAAGGAGATGATGAAGAAAATAATAGTTACATTGATAAGGCCATGGTTGGAGTATGCAGCAGTGGTCTGGTCTCCTCACGAAAAGAACATAAGGAAGCTGGAAAGACTGCAGAGAGTGGCAACTAAGATACTACCAGAACTTAGAGATTGCACTTATGAGGAGAGACTCAATAGCATGGGGCTCACAACCCTGGAGAGAAGAAGAGAAAGAGGAGACCTGATAGCAGTGTACAGGGTGGCGAGCGGAGTGAAGCATTTGGACAGAGAGGACCTGTGTGTGTGGAACGAGAGAGAAACGAGAGGACATTGAAAGAAGTTGAGGGCGACCACGTGTAGGCGAGATGTGAAAAAGTTTAGCTTCCCAAACAGAAGCATTGAGCTATGGAATAGGCTGGAGGAGGAGGTGGTTTGTGCAAGAAACGTTCATGATTTTAAGGAAAAGTTGGATAAGAGCGGATATGGAGACGGGACAGCGCGAGCGTAGCTCTTTTCCCGTATGTCACAACTAGATAAATACAACTAGGTAAATACACACACACTGCAGGGAGGAGGTAGGAAGGAAGAAAGATAGAAAACAGAGATAGTGAGATGGGTGTGAGGGGGAGGCAGGGAGGGGAGGCCGCAGCTCCCAGGCGAGCCCGTGTCCCAGAGCCGAGGTGGTGGTGAGACAATGCACTAGCTAGCCACTTGGCAACTCGAGGGAAGAGGAACTCCACACACACACACACACACATATATCATTTCTTTCTCATTATATTTGTTATTTTCTGTTAGAATTGATTGTTACTGTGAAGTACAAATGCGCACAAGACACACTTTCGTTCTTGCACAATAATAGCAGTGAAAGTCAAATAAGACACCGTATCATATATGACCTACATCCTAAAAACTGTCGTACAATATCCGGGAACAAATAACTCATATGCTAGCTGAAGCAAGCCAGGACACAGTATACGCGTCCGCGGATATGATACGGAGCACGCAAGGATGCAGTATACACGTCCTCATGTTGAAGGGGTTAAGATACATCATTTGGCAAAATTTGCCAAACTGTGGGCTTCCAGGTCAGCCTTACTGCAGATACAGCTAGTGCAAGTGTCTCCCTGCCTGAACAGAGAGCATCTCAGTGATCACGGACTAAGTCCAAGACTGTTAGGCAATTAACTCTGTGTAAAATTAAAATCATGCAAAATATGTTAGATAAACTCTATCCATATTCTGTCAAACCTCAGTTTACGAGTGCCCTCCAAGGAGGGACCACAGACCCTTCCTTGCTGGGTGACTGCTCGTGAAGGGGAGGGGAAGATGCTGATAGACTGACTATATCAGCTGATGTCAACCTAGCCGACCAAGTTGGCCTTCCGACGAGGACTGGCGTCATTTTGTACAAGTTGATGACATGAGCGTGGGTTCCCTTTGTTTGCCACAAGACGAGAGTGCTCAAAGAGGAGGACAATGAGAATAGTCTCAGTTAAGGTCGCTACTTTGAACTAAAAAAAGTAAGTCGCGCAACATCCCATTTTCCAATACAGAACAAATCCATATTTTAAAGAACGGATGGCAACCCTAAAATTTCTCTATCATGCCATGATTGACAGCTGCTGCTGGTGAAGGCAGAAGGAAGGGGGGAGGGACGTTATGATGCATATTTTACATGTATTTCAGGACAACACTTCACAAACGTAATTTTATGGACTGATTTTGGGGTTCACTGAACAATAAGCTCACTACAGTTTTAAAATACTGAATTTTATCAGCTTAACCCTTAACCCTTTCATTGCGCGTGGGACGGGATGCGACTATCCCCTAAGGCGCAGTCAGGCAGCCCAATGGGGGGTCTCTTTTAAACTCTGTATCTCAAAAACCATTTATCACAACTAAAATCCAAAAACACCATTGGAAAGAGGAGGCCCAGATCTATAGGAGTTGGTTATGTATGCCTCTCCTGCGAACGTACATGCATGTTCAGGGAGTGATGAACGTTAACACTTATGTCAGTGCGTGCGGGATGATCAGCCATATTGAGGGAACTGTGGGCATCTTTCCTTGAGATTCTGGCAAGGTTGTATTGCCAACTGCAATATTTACAACTATTTGGTCAAAGAATCAGTCAGGTGATAGGTGAAGCTATGCAAAAATGCCGCTATATTGGACAAGAACATCCACCAGTTACTCGTCCGTAGATTTGCCGCGCTGGGCTGATATGATTTTCCACCAAATTTAGTGAAAAACCCACTCAATTGGCAATCCTGTGTTGTGAGAAATAGTGTTGGAACACTCTCATACGCGGAAGATTTGAGTGCGGCTGGAGCTTGCAGCGAGCGTTTAGCACCACTAGCAAATACGCCTAACGCTCACTGCAAGCGTTTAGCAATGAAAGGGTTAAATGACGGCCATCATATATTTGATCAAGCAAGGCGTGGTCTGCACAGACGGCCGTCATTACATTCCCCATGATCTGGAATCATTATCGTTTCATTCCATCCATTCTACTCACACCACAAGCACTCCTCAAATAACTCATTTCCACTGCCTGCACTCTAGACTTCTGACTTTCATTCCAGGCCCACGTTTCACTTGCATATGTGAGGGTTGGTACTAATACTGTATTTCTCAAATCCCTCTTTACCTCCATGCTCACACTTCTGCCATTCATGATACATTGCAAAGACCCTACCACCTTTCTTCCTCCGGCATATGACCACAGATGTTGCGCCGACTAAATCAAACTCTCCAACCTTTCTTCCTTTCTCTTGTCTCTCCGTCCGTACCACCATGCTTACACATAACTGATCCAAGGTACTTAAACTCATTAACCTCCTCCATTTCTTCACCATTCAAAATTATTTTGCATTCTTTTTCGCATTCAACTCCCACTCTATATGGGCATACAAAATCCACAACCTCACATCTACTCCACTCATAAACCATCACTTTACTTTTGTTGACATTTACTTTTAGCTTTCTCCTTTTATATACACTATCAAACACACTGACCATATTTTGTAAGTCACTTTCATTTTCTGCAATGAGCACCGTGTCATCAGCAAATAAGATTGAATTCAGCACCCACTTCCTTACCTCAGGATACATTTTTACTCCAACTTCCCCAACTTTGCCTTTCATTTCTCTCATAACACCATCCGTATAAATATTGAACAACCATGGTGACATGACACACTCCTGCCTCAAGCCCACTTTTATCTCAAAATGTTCACTTGTTTCTCTACTAATTTTGACACGCTGATGCATCCTCATAGAAAGACTTTATTGCACTAAGCAGTTTTCCTCCCACACCATATATCTTTAAAACGTCCCACAATGCCAGCCAATCGACTGTCATAAACTTTTTCTAAATCCATGAAGGCAGCGTATAATTTTTTTCCTTTTGCTAATATTTTTTCTACTACCATCCTGAAGGAAAATATCTGATCCACACATCCCCTTCCCTTCCTGAAGCCTCCTTGTTCTTCACTGATTTTCTCTTCTGTAAGTCTTTGCACCCTCTCTATTATGACTTTTCCACGTACCTTTCCGGGTATACTCAGGAGACTTATACCTCTATAGCTCCCACACTCCCCTCTCTTGCCCTTCCCCTTGTAAACTGGGACAATGATGGCTTTTGTCCAGTCTGCTGGCACCCCCCCCCTCCCATGCTACTTCACATATCTTGACCATCCATTTAGTAACTACATCTCCACAGTTCAACATTTCTGCTGTATTTCCATCAATTCCTGCTGCCTTTCCATTTTTTAATCTCTTTATTGCTTGATTTACTTCTTCATATGTTATACTTTTTTCTTTATATACTCCTCCTCTACCTCCACTCAAAATTACTGCTGTTACAACCACTGGACCTCCATCTTCAAATTTCATTAAGTTTTTGAAATATTCTCTCCATCTCTCTTCCACAGCTTCCCTGTCTTTCAGCATCTTTCCATTCTCATCCATAACTTCATTTATTTTACTTGGGGAGATATTTTCTGCATTTCTTTCGTTTTTTACTTTTTTCCAATATGATTTCCTGTTCCCTTTATATTTTTCACTTAGTCTTTTTCCAAAGTCTTCATCAACTCTCTTCTTACATTCTTTTGTTGCTTGTTTTAATTTAATTTTGCATTCTCTGTATTTCTTTTTCCTTTCCCTTTTTACTTGTTCAGCCACATTTCATTCTTGAGTTTTCTTTAAAAGTTCCCTTTTCTCCTTTACTCTCCTCCTTATCTCTTCTGTCCACCATGAATTTCCTTTTCTTTTTGCATCCCTCATCACTTTCATCCCTAACACTTTTTTTGTTGTAGTTGACATAACTTCTTTAAATGTTCCAAAAAACTTTCAATATTTGTACTATCATCTACACTTTCCCATTTTTCACTGCCATCTCATGTTTATACTCATCTTTTATTTCTTTTTCCTGTAACTTTTCTGTCTTGCATCATTACCTGAGTGATGTGTCTTTGGAAAATTTATTAGGAATAGGAGATGGCACTTTCTGATAATGATGAATGTGGTGTCTTTACATGATCCAAGTGACAGCTCAGTTGATAAGTATAAGCCAGTATTAAGTAGTGAAGATAAATGGCGAGAAGCTGGTTAATAACTAGTAACAGGGGAAAATCATTGCAACAAAACCCCCCCCCCCCCCCCCCCAGAAAACGCACATGTTTTTGGATTTTTTTTATACAATAAAAAAACAGATCTCTGAGTCTCACTTCCAGCCATTGCTTACTCCCATTTTGATGCTAACTGAACACTAACATATCACTTCTTATAATTCAATACTTTATATAATTACTCAAAATATATATTTCAACTTAAAAAAAAATGTTTCCGATAGTCTACCCTCAACTTTAGGTGGAGCTGAAGGGTTAGGGGGCCATAGTTGCCACTCCAGGGACTCAAGGTCACAAAGGAGAGGTTGCCATGGATTTTTTCCTTCCCTTTAAGACACAAAATTCATCAATATATTTATTTCTATATATTCCTTTGTATTAGCCATGTGCATGATAAATTAAACATTCTATTCATGTGTTTTATTAATGGAAAATTGAAGGAATGTTATTAATTTTCAGAGATATGACTCTTTTAAAGAAAGCCCCAGGGGATTTGTTACAGTTCTGAGAACCAGGGTTTTAGAATTAAGGAAATGAATATATTAACTAATTGCCACTCAGGATATAATGTAATGTTTTCTACCAAGTGTCTACTTTGCAGCTGTCTCACTGTGATCGCCTTGTTCTGGGTGGAACATACTTTTTCAAGGTCAGCATTTCAAACCAAGTAAAGAGGAATGCAGTGAAACCAAACACTGTTGATTTCTACTTTATAAAGGAAGAACTGTTGAAGGAGCAAGAAAAAAGGTAAGGCACCTAACTGTTAATGTTAACTCACATTCTCGTTCACTCACATTCGGACCGTTACATCTGCATCACTGGATGGATGTCTTGTGATACTTCATTAGTAATCTGCTTTACATTCTAGATTACAGAAGGAGGCAAAAGAGGCTCTGGCCCTGAGTAAGGCTGAATTGGAGCAGGAATTGGAGAGGCACAAACAACAACTGCTAAGTGATATGGAAGATGCCCAAAACCAACTGGTAAGATGATACTGTATATACTGCACGTTGAAGAAACATGATGAACAATGCTTTCCTCTCTTTGTCAGCTGATTTACTAAATGTCCAGGGTAAAAGTTCTGAACCCAAATTCTGAGCATTGCAAACAGGATATTTTGATTTATTAAATATGAAGCTAAGGCCTGATGATTAGACACTTAGGCTAAAAGAGTTGGTAGACCTGAGTGACAGTCAGTAAACAACCCGCCTGGTATCATCATCATCTTGAATTTGAAATAATACAGTGGACCCTCCATTTTCTGCATTTCTTTTTAAGGATTTCATTATAACATGCCCTTGGCCTGACTTCTTTACACACATGCAAGCACGCACACACAAAAAGAGTCCCACCATTCTCAAATCGATGAATCTCATGAAAATAACACCTCCATTTAGCATGAATTTCGTTAATGCATATTTTGCATTAGATAGAGGGTCCACTGTAATAGTGATAATTAAAATGATAATAATAATGATTTTGATAATACAATCATTGGGACTTCTTGACAAGTTGGAGGAGGAGAAAGGAAACATGGGTGATTTTGGGAAAGTGTTCCTGAATAGTTTTGTTAAGGGAACTGAGGCAGCTTAGGTGTTGGCATGCTATATGTAAGGTTACATGGGAAAGTCAGCACCTGGTATTAACTGTTTGGATGCCACTGATTGGTTTGTGTGCTCCCTTTCACTTCCACCTTGTTGCTGCGTCAGTGTAGTTTGCATGAATCCTTGCTGCCAACTTGGCCCACACCACATTCCCAGTTTGTTAATGATTATGTTTGGCAATGTGTAATGCCTCCATAGCACATTAAAATTAAAAAGTAGCAGGAATCATTACCAAACTAAATAAAAGATACAAACTCAAAACTCTTTAGGCTTATGGAATTTATAATGATGATGAAGTAGAAAAGTTTTATGAGCATGTGACAGTAGCAATGAAGGAGCATAAAACCTGTTCCCCAATAGTCACAGAAAACTTTGATTCCAAAATGGGGACCAAAAATGTTACTGAAACATCTTTTGGCCTCTTTGGAATAGGTATAAGAAGCTGAGGAGATCAATTTGAATTTGCAGAAAGAAACAGGCTAAGAGTTGTGAATACATTTTTCAAGAAAAAGGAACTGGACGTGGAAAAGCCCTAATAGAGAGACAAAGGATGAAATTGACTTTTTTCTGACTGGATATCCAGACATACTGAAGGATGTAAACACTCAAATTGCAGTGACTACATTTTGGTAAGATGTGAAGTAGGCTTTAACCTGAGGGAGAAAAAAAGTGGATGAAACACTCCACTACCCTTGTAATCAGGAAGAAGACTGAAGAACTTAATGCAAAAATTCTGAAAAAAATTCTTAAAGATACATACGGCCAGAACAGCTAGTAAACGCTCTAAAGATCATCTGACACCATTTTGCTGTCAGAACAGCTAGTAAACGCTCTAAAGATCATCTGACGCCATTTTATTGCCAGAACAGCTAGTAAACGTCCTTAGAAGATCAGCGGACGCCATTTTGCTGCCAGAACAGCTAGTAAACGTCCTCAGAAGACGCCATTTTGCTGCCAGAACAGCTAGTAAACGTCCTCAGAAGACGCCATTTTGCTGCCAGTGAGATGCCGTTACCATAGCGGCGAGGTGCGCAAATGGCAAGACCACCTGCGCAAATGGTGGGATGATGGCCGCAAATTAAGGCCGCGCAAATGGCGAGGGCGCAAATGGTGAGGTTTTATTGTACTACGGCCGATAGGTTTGGGAAAGGCGGGAGGGAAGGGTGGGTAGACTGGCTAGCCCACCCACACTTCCCTCAGTTGCCTTTGTAACTCGAGCTATAAGTACTACTCACACTATGAATTTAACCCACACTTGCCAATGAAAGGTGTATATTTACCGGATAGTTTTGGTGGACGCTGCCACCATCTTTAGTAGTAAGAAGCAGGAGAAGAAATGAAGCATCCAGAGCTCAAGGGGTGAACATGCCAACGTGGCAGATTTTGAGTTTTTGCCGGTTTCCGCTAGATGGAAGCATTGTGCAACCCTCTGTGAACGTGAATATGGGAAATCAGTCTCTATGGCCCAGTAGAAGGGTGGTGAGAGTAGCGTGTTTTTGCCTGTCTGCAGTGTGTGAAGTCAACTGTAACAGGGATCAAAGGGCGAAGAGCATGTGTGCGAGCAGCCCCGACCGCGTGCTGGGCCTGAGCAGCTGACGGGTGGCTGATGATGGTGACGGTGATGATGAGCGGTGGCGGCGCAGCCCCTGCATTGGTGCCACCCAAACGGCACCTTCATCGGGGCCCGTGCGTGTGTGGCTGTGCCCATCGGGGCCCCAGGCTCCTCAATCTGCCAATTCCCACCTTCCACATGTTGTGTGGGACCTCTTTCTTTTCTTCCATCTCTTCCTTTTCAAAAAGAAGATGGAATCCTTTTCAAAAGAAGAGATGGAAGAAAAAAGATCATGTGGAAAACAAAAACTGCAAATTGAGAAACCCAACCCCACACCACACAGCCACACACACACGGACCCTGACAAAAATACCGTTCAGGCGGCGCCGATGCAAAGGCCACGCCACCGACACTCATCATCTCCAACACCATCATCAGCTGCCCGCCAGCTGCTTGGGCCCAGCGCGCGGCCGTGGCTGTCTGCACACAAGTGCTTGGCCACGAATGGGTGGCCAAGCGCCAAATGTGTTTTTCAATTTTCCCCATGAGAATATTGGTTCAAAGTTTGCGATTTCAGCGTTTGCGACCAGCGACATCGACCTATTTATGCAAACTTGGAGACAGTGATGCGGTAATGGCGTCTTCATTAAGCGTAACCTGTTTTGGGTAAGTGATCTGTAGAGTCCTTATAGAGTCCCGACTACCTAAGATTTGGACGCCATTATTGTGCCTGTTTTAGCGTGCTTTTCAAGCTATCCTGCGCTCTCGTGGGGACAACAGGACCAATACGTCTAAATCTTAGGTTGTCGAACTCTATCTATCAAGGGACTCTACAGATCACGACCCAAACGAAAGTTACGCTAAATGGAAGAAACTATAATTAACTTGTTTGCCCTTGGCTAGACGCCTCAAATGAGGAAAGTCAGTTCAGATCTCATTTTATACAAAGACGAACGGGTAAACTTGAGAGGGTGGGGCGTGAAGGGGTGCACAAACCCCCATTTGCAGTGTCGGGAAGGGAGAGTTGACCTGACTTTCCAACTATGGGAACTGTTGAATGGGGGTTGCCTACCCCTTCCCACCCTGTCCTCACATGTTTACTCGTTTGTCTCCTTATAAAATAAGATCTGTACTATTATTCCTCACTTCCTCTCTTCTTACCATTGAAGGTGGTGACAGTGTTTGAAACTGTCTGGTAAATACAGTAAACCCTCGATATAACAGACCTGCTTATAACAGAGTTTGGATATAATGGACAAGGTAAGAGGGTCAGAAATCCTCGGGGACCGACCGAGAATGTTTTTTGAATGAACTGCGCCCGGTAACTAGCCACCTCGCCCTCCTCCCTTTATCTGCTGTCTCATCCTTTGGTTACTGTAATCTTTTTCAGCCCACCTGACTAGATTTTTTCATTTTTGTGGTTCCTATTCAAATGGAGAACGTATTTACACAAATAAGTCTTATGCATCAATCAAGGACGTAACTGTAATGGAAAGTAGCCAAGTGTTTGTAAGCGTCAGTACTGACACAACAAGGGTAAAGCGGCCATTAGGTAGATTACGTTAGAATAAGATAGGTTCGGTTAGTTTAAATTTATTTGGCATGCGGTGTGGGGCGGCGGAAATACTGTGGAAATACACAGTGCAAAACGGGACAGGGTGGCAGTGTTGCGAGAAATACCTCCTCGCAGAAATAAGGCGCTCTGCTCATCACCACTCATGCGAACTAGGGGAAGACACAGCAATGAAAGCATTAACTTGTCTGGTTTTGTTTAGCTTGTGATCTTTGTGAGCAGTGAGTGAACTATAGAAACAGTAAGCAAGTTGAACCTCTCTCTGAGAGCTATTTTGTGGGTGCGGCGGCAGGCGGCGGTGGGTGTACAACAGGCATTGAAAAGTCAATCATTTAATGATATGTGACAGTAAGTTAGCAGATTATTTCATAAAATGTGACGGAAACAGTTAGATTATTTCATAACACACCGAAAATCTGCTGTCTGCTAGTGCAAGATGGGCACACTTGTAAAATTTTACCCATACTAGTAACAATACGGCCCCCCCACAGGGCCCCAGTGCCAACCTGGCAGCCTCAGTGCCTCGCAGTCTGTCGCCAAGTGTGCTGTGTGGCTATATAGACGCCTAGACATCATACACAATAAAAAACTATATACCTATGGTTATTGGGTTTGTTGATAATATTGTCCGTATTTTTAAATTTCCGCCTCTTATAATGGACTTTCGGCATTAAAGACTAAGGTCCCCAGTTGATTCGTTATATCAAGGGTTTACTGTATACATCTTTCAGCTGCAAGTGTGGGTTTAATTCACATCAAAAGATTGTGTGATTATCCCAGTCTACTACTCACGCTGCAGTTGCTAGTTACTCTACCAGATTATTAGTTTACAGTCTGCTGTACAAGCATACTGCTAGATCTAACAGGTGCCAGTTGGCTAGCACATGAGCCAAGCAAGAGTGGAGTGAGTCTTATCACATGTCTCTACTGTTTGCAGTCTATCCCCACAGCTCTCCATGGGCGTGGGGGTGAGTAAACTGGTCAGTCGACCAGTTGTTGCGACCAAAATGGCGTCCCACAACAACAGCTCCCTCGCAATATTTCCACAGCAGCCGTTATAGGCACATATGCTGGAAAAAGCAATCACAGTTGAACTAAGCATGCACAGAAGGCAAGAAGATGCAGCAGAGGTGACACTGGCCACTCATATTACTACAGTGTGTCCTTTCTTTACTTAACAGGTGTTTGGCTACTGCTGCCTTCTTTGAAAAATTTGGTAGGTCAATTGTGTAATGTTGTGTGGCTAAAGGGTCACCCGAATGAAGGGCTGGGGTGAGGTGAACACATGAGGCCAGAGGTGGGGCGGGAGAAGAGGGTGGGAGGTGCAAGAATGCATTTGTATCCACTGCAGGATATTTGAATAATATTTTATTCAATTTTAATGTAAATCTCGACTCATGACCAGTTTGACTTAGAACCAGCCTGTTGGTCCCAAATTCCATTGTAACTCAAGGACTATGTATATTTACATAGTGTTTTTGCAAAAAATCACAAATTAAACTAACTGAAGTGGGAGATCCCTATACCATGAAAACAACAATGTAAAAAAAATATTATTGGAGAAGTTTATCTGACTTGTGAAGGGATAAAAGGGTGGCATTAAAAATGATCTGATTATTAGTGATCAGTCTTTCTTTTACCCCAAATTGGAAAGCAAATTCCTGTGTGCATGCATTCTATAAATTGAAGTTATTTTTAGGTGTGCAGTCATGTTATTTTCCACAGGCTGAGAAGCAGAATCAAGTGTGTGAGCTGGAAGGGGCCCTTTGGATGCAGAAGAAAGAAAAGTGCTTGCTGGAGGAGCAGCTCAATAGGGACAGGCAATTCAAAATGTCAAGTGAATTGTCTCCTGAGTCTTCAAGTCATCCTCAATCAAACTTTTTGCAAGAGGTAATAACAGTAATCTAGAAATTCTAATTTACAAGTGCAATGTCTTCCCACATTAGGTAAGGTAAAGTTGGGTGCATCCATTATAGCTGCATGTGACTATGGTGCTCTGGCCCTATGACAGGGTTGGTTTGATTTAAATCATATTATTTAAATCAAGTGATTTAAATTGATGAATGTGAAAAAGAATGCAAAATAATTTTGAATGGTGAAGAAATGGAGGAGGTCAATGAGTTTAAGTACCTTGGATCAGTTATGTGTAAGCATGGTGGTATGGAGGGAGAGATAAGAGAAAGGGCACTGCAAGGAAGAAGGGTGGTAGGGTCTTTGGGACGTATCATGAATGGCAGAAGTGTGAGCGTGGAGGTAAAGAGGGATTTGAGAAATACAGTATAGTACCAACCCTCACATATGCAAGTGAAACGTGGGCCTGGAATGAAAGTCAGAGGTCTAGAGTGCAGGCAGTGGAAATGAGTTATTTGAGGAGTGCTTGTGGTGTGAGTAGAATGGATGGAATGAGTAATGAAAGTGTGTACGAGCGTTTTGGAATGTGTCACAGGGGTGAAGGGAAGAAGTGTGGAGTGGTGGAAGAAGTGGGCGACAGACTTTAAAGTGGTTTGGCCACATGGAGCGAATGGAGGAGAGTAAGATGACCAGAAGGGTGTATGTGAAGGTGAGATAGAGGAGGAATGCTAGGGGGACGCCCTCCAGTGAAATGGAGGGATAGGGTGCAAGAGTACATTAGGGAGAGGGGGGAAAGATCTTTGAGAAACTTGAACAGGCAAGGAGGGAGTGTTTGGATAGAGAAAGTTGGAAGCTCTTCTGCCATGGCCATCCCCTGGTGGGAGCTCCTATAGTCTGTTCAGAGCAAGAAGGCGGTTCAGGGTGGAGCTGGTATCGTCGTTTACCTCTACCCATGCTGCCAAATCAGCCTTTGTACATGCGTCTCTCTCTTATTTCCCATCCATGTGCTATTTGAAAGCGATATTTTATATATTCTGTATATAGTAAAGGAAGCTACATAGTACAATGAGTGTCGATGTTTAGGATTATAACAAGAATTTGTATAAATTCTATGACATGTGGCAGCGATTTTTTCCCATGTTGCCACGTTGTGGTGTTGGCAGTGGTGGTGGTGGTGGTGGTCGGTGTGTACCCCTAGGTCCCTGCCCCGGATCGAGAGGGAGAGAGAGGGAGAGAGAGAGAGATAAACAGGTGGGTTGTGGGTGGGTAGGCCGGGAGAGAGTGCTAAGCTGATAATTGGCGGTCGAACTGGCAGCGCTGCACTCATGGGAATTCTGGAATCTGCCACACCTTGAACCGCCTTCATGCTCCGAACAGACTATGGGAGCGGGCGTCGATGAAATGATGAATGATGATGATTTAAATTGATTTAAATCAGAGTAAAAAAAATCATGATTTAGATCAAAATTAAATATACTGTAATTAAAATGATTTTAGTGTTATACACCTCCATGGTTTAGTGGTCAGTGTGCCTGGCTTCTACTCCGCGGGCCCGGGTTCGAATCCCGGCCCGGGCAGTCGGCGTGCACCTCACCCAGCTATTCAGATAAATGGGTACCTGGGGAAGGTAAACTGTGGTTACCCGGATGTCACACTGGCCCTGTGTCCCGGGGTAATGGGCCCCCTCCCACCACAGGCTTTAGGGCCAATGTTACGGAGATGAGCACCGAGGCCGCGCTCTGCTACAGCATATATATATGTATATATATATATATATATATATATATATATATATATATTATATTTATTAGAGAAACTGCAATAACATTCGCGGCACTCAGTGGCGTTCATTACGGATATATATATATATATATATATATATATATATATATATATATATATATATATATATATATATATATATATATATATATATATATATCTCTATATATATATATATATATATATATATATATATTTTTTTTTTTTTTTTTTTGCTAATTTATAACAGTGCTTAGGATCGCACAACCAGTTGGCCATATTACCTATAATATTAGGTAGATCACCTCAGCTGAGGACTATGTTCTCATTTAACATAGGCCAAGTTTAATACAAGAAAATGGCCTCATAAGACTGAAACAATGTTCTCATTTAACATAGGCCAAGTTTAATACAAGAAAATGGCCTCATAAGACTGAAACAAATAATCAGTGGACACAAACAAGGATTAATGCAAACAAATCTTTTAAATTGAAAAAATCAATATAAATAGAAAAAATCCAATTTAAATCAAATAAATTAATTTTTGATTTTTTTTTTTTAAATCATGATTTTTTCCAACCCTGCCCTTTGAACCTGTGGTGGGAAGAACTTTTTAACCCAGGACATGGCCCAGTCTGAAGTTTAGGATTGCTTTCTTTTGCAGTGCTTTCATGCAAGAATGATTTTAATGAGAATAAGTTTCTAATTAGGTTCTTATTTTTACTCATTTACCAATAACTAAAACAATGCGAATGATCAACTACATTTTTATTAACAATAGTGTCAGTTACTGTATTGAAGTGTAACTGTTATAACTCCCAGAACAACACAGGTGATTTTTCATTCATTCATCTTTGATGCCTGCTCCCAGGAGCTCCCGCCACAGCAGAAGAGTTTCCATCTTTCTCTATCCAGACACTCCCTCCTTGCCTGCTCAAAGTTTCTCAAGGAACTTTCCCCCCTCTCCCTGACATACTCCTGCACCCTATCTCTCCATTTCACTGAAGGTCGTCCTCTAACATTCCCTCCTTCTATCTCATTCACATACACCCTTCTGGTCATCTTACTCTCCTCCATTCACTCCATGTGGCCAAACCGCTTTAAAGTCTGTCGCTTCACTTCTTCCACCACTCCACATTTCTTCCCTTCACCCCCGTGACACATTCCAAAACGCTCATAGCTACACACTTTTATTACTCATTCCATCCATTCTACTCACACCACAAGCACTCCTCAAATAACTCATTTCCACTGCCTGCCCTCTAGACCTCTGACTTTCATTACAGGCCCATGTTTCACTTGCATATGTGAGGGTTGGTACTATTATTGTATTTCTCAAATCCCTCTTTACCTCCATGCTCACACTTCTGCCATTCATGATACGTCCCAAAGACCCTACCACCCTTCTTCCTTGCAATGCCCTTTCTCTTATCTCTCCCTCCATACCACCATGCTTACACATAACTGATCCAAGGTACTTAAACTCATTGACCTCCTCCATTTCTTCACCATTCAAAATTATTTTGCATTCTCTTTCACATTCAATTCCCACTATATGGGCATACAAAATCCACAACCTCACTTCTACTCCGCTCACAAACCATCACTTTACTTTTGTTGACATTTACTTTCAGTTTTCTCCTTTCACATACTCTATCAAAAACACTGACCAAGTTTTGTAAGACACTTTAATTTTCTGCAATGAGCACTGTATCATCAGCAAATAAGATTGGATTCAGCACCCACTTCCTTCACACACAGGCAATTTACAGTAATCGAGGCACTCCCTGCTGAAACTAGGAAAGCGGCACTCACTAGAAAACGAGAAAACTGCGATTGAGGTTGGGTGAGCATTGCTCATCTTTGCCGTGAGTCAGACCCAAGCAGAAGCAAGGCAATCAACATACAAAAGAAAACAATCATACAACAACTGTGTTAATTCAGGAATATCATTGTTGTGTCCTTTTGCCATGGTTTTCTCCATATACGTAGACACATATTCTTTCCACAGATTACGGTTCTCTTTTGCCAAGTTTTTGTTTTATTCCCTCTCCTTTCTAGCCCTTTTGCAAACATCAGAGGGTGAGGCAATGCCTTCATCATTGCTTTCAAGGCTCTCTGCTGTAGAGACAAAATAAATTTAAATTATAAGAGTAAAAAGGAGTACAAATGCTCAATTTGGTGTAGGGAGAGAATATTGGAGGGAGAGTAAGCCTTGCCTTGTAGATGTGGGGAGGGAGAGCAGGTGAGGCCCGCTGTGCCCGCTGATCGGCTGGCAGAGTCGCTTAACCTTGAGCTGCTGTGTGCTGACCCCTCTTGTGGCTTTGCCTCACTACAGCCTGGAGTCTCTGACCGCACTGTTTCTGCACTTTTCCAAGGCATATGTTTGAAAAAAATTGACCATAATGCCACAACTTATTTGAATTTTAGTCTGAAAAGTTGCCTCAGAATGCTTGAATAGTTGGTCACTGCAAGGCAAGGGGTATCTCAAGATCCACCCCAAGTCACTTGCTTCACTTCAGTAGCATCATAATTGAAATAATAGTTCAAACTTTGTGGGCTCAAAGACATAGTTGCTGGTCACATCCATTGGCTGGCAATGGAATATACCCATTTTGTAACATTGCGCAATGCTGCGTGGCTAAAGGATCAAATGAATGCAGGCGGGGGGAGGTGAGTGCAAGGACATAGGCGGGGCATGGGGGACGGTGGGAAGCATGGGAACAGTGGACTATCTGCTGATGAGACATTTGAATAATATATTACAATTTTTTTTTACGTAAAGTTCAACTTATGCCCAAATTGACTTACAACTGGCCTGTCGGTCCCAATCATTGTTGTAACTCAAGGACTACCTGTAATGGAGGCGGTGGCTGAATCGACAGAGTAACACCACCGCGTTCAGGAGGACGCGAGTTCAATCCCCGCCCGGTGCCACCAAGCTGGGATTTTTCAGCCGCCGCCGAGTGGCTTTAAACTACCCACATGCTGTCCAGAAGACCACCTATCAACCCGGACTCTAGATTCTAGGATTAAAGATGAGCTCCGGGAGGGCAGCATGAGGCAATGCAAGATGGCGCCACTATAAACACTTGCCTGCGCCAGAACGGGCTGGGCCGACCATCAGGACCCACCGGGAAGAAGCCTTGGGCCGATCATCAGGCATCACCGGGAAAAAGCCTACTGGCGCTACAGGCCGCGACGTAAAAAAAAAAAAAAAAGGCACCTTCTTCCCCTCAGTTCGTTTATTCAAGTGAGGGTTTACTCTTAGTTTTCAGTGCATTCTATGATCTGGTTATTGGTATGTGGGTTGTGTGTGAGTATGATCTGGTGGTTTTCAGCAAGGTTGCAAAGCTCATCTTAGTGCAGCATCACATAAGTAAGTTATAGTAGCAGCTAATTTCAAAAGGTCATAATTTGGTTTTAATCATTCTTTATTTCCTCAAAAAATAGTGTTCTATAGATGGTGGGCATGTGTAGCATTTTTAGTATCATGTATTTAGAATACCCTCTGAAAAAGGTTGTGTTCCTCTCAGAGGATTTGAATGTAATGAGAGCTGCTTAGGAAGAATATGCTGAAGTTTTATTGTGGCCTGTCTTGAATTTCATGTAAAATAATTCAGGAACTGTCTTTTCTTCCTACAGGTTGAAGATGTCTTTAATGAGTCTGTCATGGAAGTGAGAAAAGAGTCTCCAAACATTTCTCCCATGCTAACCTTTAGGATCAAAGAAGCCAATCAAATATGTAACAAGCTAAGGAAACCATATGTAAGTTTTATGGTGATGGATTCCAAACATTTAAATAATGCAGTTCAGTACAGGAGTTGAATATTGGAGGTTACAATTGAAATTTTCTTAATGACATTTAGATTAGCAAACATTTGTAAATTTACTTGATGCTATTGATACAAGTTTACATATTTCCAGGAATTCATGATTCAACAAGTGCTGAGCGAAAAAGGACTGGAAGTTGTGGTAGTGGTGAAAGACCTCCACCACCAAATGACAGCCACCCTCTCCCTTCCTGCCTTCACTGACATGCTTCAGGTCATGCGCAGCAATGTTAAGGTGAAGGTTCGATGCTTGACACACTTTGGCTGCAGACTTTTATAGTAAGACTCACCTTAAAGTGCAGCCGTGTCGGTGCCCAATGAGGAACAAGTGGGAGTACAGGGTTGCCACGTTTTTACCCGTTGGGTGCCCCCCTCTCTCTCTCTCTCTCTCTCTCTCTCTCTCTCTCTCTCTCTCTCTCTCTCTCTCTCTCTCTCTCTCTCTCTCTCTCTCTCTCTCTCTCTCTCTCTCTCTCTCTCTCTCTCTCTCTCTCTCTCTCTCTCTCTCTCTCTCTCTCTCTCTCTCTCTCTCTCTCTCTCTCTCTCTCTCTCTCTCTCTCTCTCTCTCTCTCTCTCTCTCTCTCTCTCTCTCTCTCTCTCTCTCTCTCTCTCTCTCTCTCTCTCTCTCTCTCTCTCTCTCTCTCTCTCTCTCTCTCTCTCTCTCTCTCTCTCTCTCTCTCTCTCTCTCTCTCTCTCTCTCTCTCTCTCTCTCTCTCTCTCTCTCTCTCTCTCTCTCTCTCTCTCTCTCTCTCTCTCTCTCTCTCTCTCTCTCTCTCTCTCTCTCTCTCTCTCTCTCTCTCTCTCTATCTCTCTCTCTCTCTCTCTCTCTCTCTCTCTCTCTCTCTCTCTCTCTCTCTCTCTCTCTCTCTCTCTCTCTCTCTCTCTCTCTCTTTTTTTCTGCATTAATGAGGATTTGATTTATTTTTTCTTACTTATGTCAGCTTATTTTAATGTACATTCCTTCACGATATAATCTAATTATAATTGTGAAACTACTTACACATCCCAAAACAGAAGGGAAACTCAATAATAAATCTTGCATTTTTTTTAGCAACACTGTAAAATATGTATGTCACATTTCTTTATATGCTTATAAATATCTTATCCATAATAAGTTAACTGTTCTTTCATACGTTATAATACTAAGGTTAAATGTGCATGCATATTTGCTGATCATATTTGCCATAAATACTTATATTAGAACATTTCTACATCTTGGGCTGGGAGACATACGGCAAAGCTGTACAAAGGGATCCCCCTACGCTGACCCCCCCCCCCCAACCGCACGTTTAGCCAAGTCAGACTATAGCGTGGGTTGGGCATGGAGAAAAATAGATGTAGCGTATAATGAAGTTGAATGTAATTTTTTTTATATGTAGTAAAACCTTTGTAATGTGGCATGATAGGGGGTCTAGCTTTGCTAGGTAATTCAATAATCTGTGTCACACAGTCTCCCTCTCCTTGAAATTTGTAAAAAAGTAAAGATTTTGAAAATATGGCACTGTACAATATGGTTACACTGAAGCACAGTGTAATCACCAAACACTCAAAGAAGTGGAAAGTAATGCTCAGAGATGCTTAGCTAGGCAGATGACATGTGCCAGACTGAGGAGTAGGAAGGGAGAGGGTGAGGGAGTGTGAGGCGGGTGCGTATTCAAACAAGTGCAGGCGTGCCATGCTGAGTGTAAACCATGAGATTTGGCTACAACTCAGCAGCGTGCCGAGATGCACCAGAGAGAGTAAGAGAGCAAGCTAGGTCACTTGGTTCATGCTTGGATACATGCCCTGCAATCAAATGGACCTGTTAACCCCTTAACGATGCCACTGCCGCTGGCGTCACATAATTTTTTCTGACGTGGGCGACGAGCATGACGTTAGCGCTGCAGAGTGAGAAGCTCTCTGGAAATTGAATGGCGTGTGTAACTATGTATATGTCGATACTAAGTGACTAACTGGCACCTCTTTTGCCCCTTAGACAACTCTGTGCTAAAAATAGTCTACAGTTCCTGTCTGCGCATCATGGCGTCTGCAGAGCGATTATGTTCCCTAAGCCGATCCATTTTGGCGGTCTTCCTTTAGTTTCTGCTCATCGTGTGTGTGCTGATAGTAGTCTTGACACCTTCACTGATATACTTGATGTTCTAGATGAACCAATATCTTGTTCACAGGAGTGTTCAAAGGAGTGGGAAGCGGAAGTTGGAATTTTTGGGGGAATCATTGAATTCCAGCCAAACGGTCAGTCCAAATCATAATCTGATCTCACAGTTGAGTTATATCAACTTTTATTCAGTGAGATTCATTCCAGAATGAAAAACTACAAAAAATTTTTTTTTGAGTTTCACTGCAACTATGGCTCTCTGTAGGCAGTAAATTAACAGGTCAAAGATTATAAACTATATTTTTCAGACTCCATTGCGATAAAATGAGCAACTTTTCGTCAATAAATTTTCCTGTACGTCGCACCAGTAAAATCTTGGAATTTTTGAGGTATAGAATTCCAGCCAAACGATCAGACCAAATCATAATCTGATTTCACAGTTGAGTTATATGGACAATTTTCTACAACTTTTATTCAATGAGATTCATTCCAGAATGAAAAAACTACAAAAATGTACCAAAATTATTTATTGAGTTTCACCACAACTTTGGCTCTCTGTGGGCAGTAAATTTCAAGTCAAAGATTATAAACTATATTTTTCAGACTCCATTGTGATGAAATGAGCACCTGTTCAATATTTTATTCTGTACATCGCACCAGTAAATAGTTGTAATTTTTCAGGAATCATGGAATTCCATCTGAATGTGACAACCTAGAAAGAAATAGATTTCACAGCAGGGTGACCCAGAAAATTTTCTATAAAACATCTTTTATGACTTTTTCTTGGTTTCAAAGTGTATTTTTCGATGACTTTTGCGTTATGGGGGATCTCCCGAGGAAAACTTTTGTGGTTTGGAGGGGTTAAGCACACAACCTTCTGCAAAGAACATAAGAAAGCTGGAAAAAGTGCAGAGCATGGCAACTAAGATGGTACCGGAACTTAGAGATCGGACTTATGAAGAGAGACTCAATAGCATGGGGCTTACAACCCTGGAGAGAAGAGAAAGAGGAGACCTGATAGTGGTGTACAGGGTGGTGAGCAGAGTGGAGCATTTGGACAGAGAGGACCTGTGTGTGTGGAACGAGAGAGAAACGAGAGGACATGGAAAGAAGTTGGCGACCATGGGTAGGCGAGATGTGAAAAAGTTCAGCTTCCCAAACAGAAGCATTGAGCTATGGAATAGGCTGGAGGAGGAAGTGGTTTGTGCAAGAAACATTCATGATTTTAAGGAGAAGTTGGATAAGAGCGGATATGGAGACGGGGCAACGCGAGCGTAGCTCTTTTCCCGTATGTCACAACTAGGTAAACAACTAGGTAAACACAACTAGGTGGTGGTGGTCGGGGGAAGGGGAGTCTGATGGGACAGTGGATCAGCTTTGCTTAACATCATTAGTGTCCCACACAACAACAACCCCACAATATTCCCACAGCAGCTCATATAAGCAACCCTTTATGAAGCAGCAATCACAGTTGAACAAAATATTTGCAGAAGGCAAGAAGATGCAGAAGTGACACTGGCCACATCCATGTAACCACAACGTCTTTGTGCACACCCTCACCCCCTCGCAATGACTTGTAGGGATATTGGCCAATGCTGCCATCTTGACGCTACTTGTCCCAGTTGAACAATGTTGCGCAACATGCACTATGTTGCATGCTTAATGTGTCTGTTGAATGTAGGGATATTAGAAATTGTTAGTGCAGGCATGCCAGGCTGAGTGTAGACCATGGGATGTGGCTACAACTCGGCAGTTATCCAAAATGAATCAGAGAGTGTGGGAGAGCGAGTTGGGCCACGTACCCCGGGTGTGTATACAGAACATGGTGAGACAAAGCTATCATGGACTCGTCGTTCTAAGTGGAGACCACTGCACCTAGTCATGACTTGGCAAAATGCCAAGATATACAATTTTTTAAATTAATATTTCTAAACACTTGGTGGCTGTGCAGGGATTTTAATACCTGTGTACATGTAAAATGCACAGACTATGTACAGGTAGGTACAACTCCCAAGGAAAGGAAGCATTTCTGAAAGATGCTCAGCTATCGCCTCCGTGGTCTAGGGGTCAGCGTGCCTGGCTTCTACTCCGCGGGCCCGTGTTCGAATCCCAGCCCGGGCAGTCAGCGTGCAGCTCATCCAGCTGTTCATCCTCCCTCTCGGGCTGGTCGATAAATAGGTACCTGGGGAAACCTGGGGAAGGTAAACTGGTAACCCGGATGTCACACTGACCCTGTGTCCCGGAGTAATGGGCTCCCTCCCACCACAGGCTCAAGGGCCAATATTACGGAGATGAGCACCGAGGCCACGTGCTGCTACAGCGTATGCCCCCAATTTTACCTTTTTACTTTATCCCCGACACAAGTACAGACTGAGGCCCTGCTGTTGGTACAATATTTATCAACTACACTGCATTTTGAGCACAAACAGTTTGAGACCTTGAATGAACCCAAGTGAAACACTGGAATAGGCCTATACATACCAATTTGTTTCCCACAGATGATCATGAACTACCATAACACTTTGTAATGGGATCATAATAATTTTTTTCCAGAATGAAGAGGCAGATGTTTTTGAGAGTGGTCTGTGCTGGGAAAAAGCTGGGGATGTGAGCTGTGTACCAGGTTTTATCAACAGGCTCCTGGAGTGCCCATCCATCCAGAACTGTAATCTCTCCATTAATTCATCCTTTAACACATCATCATCCTCTATCTTCAGTGTCTCCAGGAACAGGAAAAAGAGTAAGTAGTGTAACAAAACAGTTAAAGGATACTTGTCACCTTTGTTTCCCAGAACCCTTGTCAGAAAGATTGTACAAACAACCCCTGGTATACAGCAGGATTGTGTTCCATAGAAAGAAATCAAGTAATGAATAACAAAATTGTCAAGCAAGCCTATTTTCCCATACCATTAAATATGAAGAAGGGATGTAGGTTCCTGACCACCTTGATCCAAGAGAAATTTGCTAAGAAAGAAGAAAATACCAACTTTCAAAACCCTTAGACTACAGGTGTAGCTATATAATACATCTACAGCCTAGATATATAACACATCTACAGCCTTGATCATGGCTACGGGTGTAGTTATACAACAAATCATTTCCTGCTGGAATATCTCGGTGGAAAATAGACCACATGTGCTTCTGCTATTCTTAGGGTAAATTTCAGCCGTTGCTAACCTCCTCCTTTCAGTCAGTCCTATGACAGCTTTTGAGATGTACAAATTTCATGTCAAAATGTTGAATCACATCACATCACAATTTTTTTTTACATTTTTATCTCTGAAACCATTGAAAAAACTAATCCTTGGAAATCAGACTTTTTTGTTGATCATTAGTGTATTTTATTGCATCTGGAAGTATCTGGGTACCCAGAAATATTTGGGGACAGACAGCTAATGATGCACCTCTCCTACTCCCAGTAAACCTCAAGTTAAGATTTTCAACATGGGTCATAGTCAAGTTCAACGTAAGCTGAATCTAATGACAACAAAATGAACCTGAGCAGAATGATAGTATTGCAGTAATGGGCCTCTGGAACTTTCGTGCTTGACACATACTAAAATAGGCTGTATGGTGCAGAAGGCGCATGAGAAAATACCTGTAGCCTTAGGGTTAAATGCCTCTGGGAGGTTCCCAGAGGACATAATATCAAAGGGAATAATTTAGCAATAAAAATATTCAAACAAGGATAATGCTGAGGATTACTGAGGAAAATACAGTAAATAGTGGCAGTGGGAGAAAGAAAGAATAACTTTTACTTTGATTGAAGAACAATGCAAGAGTTTTATTCATATTGGAATGTTGAATTGAAGATATTCTAAAAAGTTTGCAATGTAAAGTGAATTTTCATAACATGCCACCACATTTGACTACTGTGCTCAGGTGATGTTTCTGAATCTATATTGTTCACAGGTAATTTGCACCACCTATCAGAGATGTCCATCCAAGAGAGCAGCCCCCAGGACACACTTCCTGTGTCTGTGGCGGCAGCCATTTATCAGGTCCTAGAAGCCCTGCCTGCCTGCCACCTGCACACACCTGTCACATCCTCAGCCTGGAAGGCTCTCACTGACCTTCATCAAGACACTCAGGTCAGTTTCCCCCAGTATAGTCTCACAATGAATGATGTTATAAATTGGAGCACATTAGTTCTTGTTCATATTCTTGTCTCTGCCTTCTTCATTGAGTACTTCTTGTCTTTTACCCAATTATAATTTGTGAAGTTTTCATTGACATAACTTTTCATTTTATTCAAATTTGAAAAGCTGGCATAGTAGTATGCTAGTGTGCAGCATTTAGAGAGCAGTGTGACTTGAGAGCCACAGATGTAAAACTTGCAAGAGGATACTTGTGAAAATGATTAGACCCCCACATACTCAAAATGTAGCAAATACCCTCCTGACAAGAGCAAAGCTTATTATAGTTGCTCTATGGGTACTGCTGGGATCTCACACACCACACCCCCCATCCCCTTTGCTCAAGGAGGGACAGTAATCATGCCTTGTCCTGAGTGGGGCTCAAACCTCTGCCTGCCAGGCTGCAAAGCCTGGCAGTGCAGAACTTTAAATGACTGAACTATCAGAGTGGTGTTTTTTACGACGCAGCCTATTGCACCAGTAGGCTTCTTCCCGGTGGGGCCTGATGGTCGGCACAAGGCTTCTTCACGGTGGGGCCTGATGGTTGGCCCAGCCCGTTCTGGCGCAGGCGAGTGTTTATAGTGGCGCCATCTTGTGTTGGCTCATCTTTGAGCCTCTCTATGGAGAGGCTATCTAGAGCCCAGGTTGATGGGTGGTCTTCAGGCCAGCATGTGGGTAGTCTTAGGCCACTCGACGGTGACTGAAAAACCTCAGCTGTGCTGCGGCCAGGATTCGAACCCGCATCCCTCCTGGAGCTCCTGAACGCGGGGCCGTCACGCTAACCACTCAGCCACCGCCATGTGTGTGTGTGTGTGTGTGTGTGTGTGTGTATTTACCTAGTTGTATTTATTTAGTTGTAATTTTACAGGGCCTGGGCTTACTCTCGTGTGGTTCCGTATCCATATTTGTACTTGTCCAGTTTTTCCTTAAAGTTGTGCACACTCTTCGCCGATACTACATCCTCACTTGGGGCCGGTCTTACAGTCCTTTCGGGAGTGGCAAAACGAAAACGCTCACCTGGTTCATTGGCTGCCGTACGAGAGCCAGGCGCTCGTCTTACACTCAAAGATTTACGCTCCCTAACCACAGGTGCACCCAACCTAAATCGTCGGCAATGTTGGTATAACTGGTCGGCCAAGGTTGGCAAGCATGAGCGTGAAAACGTAAACAAAGTCACGTGATTTCTCGGCACGTACCATGAACTCTGCAGCGGCCACAGTTGTTTTTCTCGAGATAAATCATGTTTTCAGGATTACCTCGTCTCCAGGTAGAGTTGTGGGCATACCTTAAAGCTGCGTGTGGCCTCTGTGTTTGTCTGCCTAACTTGTCCTTGAGTCTGTGGTGGGTAATAATAATAATGACAGGGCCAGTGTGACATTTCTGCTTCCCACATTTTATTTTCCCAAAGTTTTCCTAGATACCCATTCGTTAGTCAGCCCAAAATGGTGCATGAACAGCTGGGTGAGCTGCGTGTCGACTGACCAAGCTGAGATTCATACACGGACACACGGATTTGCTGCTGAACATGCTAACCAATGTACCAGTGTTTCTTTAATCTAGTGGGCATTTTAAGGGCAGCCCTCCCAGCTGTTCCTTTTCCTTTTCAGTGTGATGAAAAAAGGGGAGTAGAGGATAAAACATCCCAAGGATGAATTTTTACAAAGTCTTTGGAAAATAGTTTAGCTCTGCCACTTCAAAATATCATGTACTCTTCCAAGCTGTGGGCAAAGGGCAAAAATACATGCTCTTTAACCATAATATGAAGGTGTACATTATAAGTAACTAACCTAAGCAGACGTAACCTAACCAAACCTAACCACTGCAGCCACCGCCCCGACTGTCCAGTGCACTGACAGTGCTGGCAGGGTTATGTTAGGTTTGCTTAGATTAGTTAGTCTTATTTATTACTTCTATTGAACTGCTTATTTGTATTTTTTTTCAAATTATTATGGTTTTGAGTGTTATTAATCTGAAAACAGTAAGAAAAAAAGCAGGAGGGATTGTTTCTTCACTCAAAGAAATGGATATTTGGGAAAACCTGGGGAAAGTAAACTGATAACTCACCTGTCACACTCACCACGTCCCAGGATAATTAGTTCTTACCAACAACCACCTCCAGGGCCAATAAGATGAAGATGAACACTGAGGCCACATGCAGCTATAGCATTATGCCCCCAACTTTACCTTTATTAATTTAGCATGGGGTAAAGAATTTATCGTTATTTCATATTAATATTTTATTGATAATATAGTTTTACTTAGCCTTAGTACGTGCAATGAAAAAGGATTACACAGTCTAATAATTTATTTTTCCATGTTGAAAATAGTACAAGTAAATTTATTACCAGATAAAGATTTCCTTGCAGCAAAAGGTCTTTTATGATATCTGTAACTTGACTGCTCTTTGATGCTATAAATGAACACAGTCACCACAGAACAGCCCCAGGGCTTTGTCCTGGAGCAGAAATAGCAGATGATCCTGTCACCATTCTCCCTCCATTCTATCTGGCCTGTAAAGTACTCTTTTCTTCTCTTCTGTAGCACACGTTCCATTGCTTTGGACTAAGCCCGGAATTGTGCCAGATCTATTCTCCAACTAACCAAAAACTCTTTCATCAATAGAAAATGTGAAACCTTGCTTTCTCTAACTCTTCCCGTGATTTCTGGCATTTAGCCAAAAACATCTTCTCCAACTTCACTTCTTCATCTTTCCCTCCACTCCTCAGTCCTGAAGTCTCATCTGTCTCTAAGGCTGAACTCTTCTCTCAAACTTTTTCTATAAACTCCACTCTGGATGACTCTGGGCATATTCCTCCTACTCATCCCCCCTCTGACTCCTTTATGCCTGTTATAAAGATTCTTCAAAATGATGTTTTCTATGCCCTCTCTGGCCTCAATCCTCAGAAGGCTTATGGACCTGATGGAGTGTCTCCTATTGTCCTTAAAAACTGTGCCTCTGTGCTGTCACCCTGCCTGGTCAAACTCTTTCGCCTCTGCCTGTCAAGATCTACCTTTCCTTCTTGCTGGAAGTATGCCTTCATACAGCCTGTACCTAAGAAGGGTGACCGCTCCAATCCCTCAAACTACCGTCCTATAGCTTTACTTTCTTGTCTATCTAAAGCATTTGAATCAATCCTTAGCCGGAAGATTCAAAAGCACCTTTCCACTTCTGACCTTCTATCTGATCGCCAGTATGGGTTCCGCAAGGGGCATTCTACTGGTGATCTCCTATCCTTCTTAACTGACTCTTGGTCATCCTCTCTTAGCCGTTTCGGTGAAACTTTTGCTATTGCGCTGGACATATCAAAAGCTTTTGATAGGGTCTGGCACAAATCTTTGCTTTCCAAACTACCCTTCTACGGTTTCTATCCTTCTCTCTGTACCTTTATCTCCAGTTTCCTTTCTGACCATTCTATTTCTGCTGTGGTAGACGGTCACTGTTCTTCCCCTAAACCTATTAACAGTGGTGTCTCACAGGGTTCTGTCCTATCTCCCACTCTCTTTCTGTTGTTCATTGATGATCTTCTTTCCAAAACGAACTGTCCTATCCATTCCTACGCCAATGAATCCACTCTGCATTACTCAACTTCTTTTAATAGAAGACCCACCCTTCAGGAACTTAACGACTCAAGGCTGGAGGCTGCAGAACACTTAGCCTCAGACCTTACTATTATTTCCGATTGGGGCAAGAAGAACCTGGTGTCCTTCAACGCCTCAAAAACACAGTTTCTCCACCTATCCACTCGACACAATCTTCCAAACAACTATCCCCTATTCTTTGACAACACCCAGCTATCATCTTCCTCAACACTAAACATCCTCAGTCTATCCTTAACTCAAAATCTCAACTGGAAACTTCATATCTCTTCTCTTACTAAATCAGCATCCTCGAGGCTGGGCGTTCTGTACCGTCTCCGTCAGTTCTTCTCCCCCGCACAGTTGCTATCCATTTACAGGAGCCTTGTCTGCCCTCGTATGGAGTATGCATCTCATGTGTGGGGGGGGTCCACTCACACAGCTCTCCTTGACAGAGTGGAATCAAAGGCTCTTCGTCTCATCAGCTCTCCTCCTCATACTGATAGTCTTCTACCTGTCAAATTCTGCTGCCATGTTGCCTCTCTTTGAATCTTCTATCGATATTTTCATGCTGACTGCTCTTCTGAACTTGCTAACTGCATGCCTCCCCTCCTCCCACAGCCCCGCTGCACAAGACTTTCTACTCATGCTCATCCCTATACTGTCCAAACCCCTTATGCAAGAGTTAACCAGCATCTTCACTCTTTCATCCCTCACGCTGGTAAACTCTGGAACAATCTTCCTTCATCTGTATTTCCTCCTGCCTATGACTTGAACTCTTTCAAGAGGAGGGTATCAGGACACCTCTCCTCCCGAAATTGACCTCTGATTTTGAACACTCCTTTAACCTCTGTTCTGGAGCGGTAAGTAGCGGGCCTTTTTATTTATTTATTTATTTATTTATTTATTTATTTATCTATTTTATTTTATTTATTTACTTATGTTTTTCATTACGCCCTTGAACTTCTCCGTAGCTGTAAAAAAAAAAAAAAAAAAAAAAAAAAAAGTAAATAAACTTATCTACCTTTGCCATCTGCACTGACTGAAACCCCACTGTACCATCTCCATAGGGCTCACTCACATGTACTCAGTTTTGCCCCTGCTGATTTTCATCCCTCTTCTACAGTGCATATCTCCACCTCTCTAGTTGATTTTCAGTTTCTTCCCTGCCTTCACTACATATAATAATGTCATCCACAAATATCATGGTCCACGGAGACTGCTGCCTGACCTCATCCGTCAGCCTGTACATCACTACTGAAAATGAGCGGGCTGATCCTAAGTGTAGTCCAACCTCGACCCTGAAACTCTCCGTAACTCCTGCCATACCAGCAACATCATAAACCTTTTTGGACAAATGGTGTGCTTCTTCTGATAGAGAAATTATAAGTAGAAAGAGTACCAGATATATCAGTTGACAACATCTCCAATAGCCCTGCTACCTGAGACTACAATTTGTATGCAGTCAGCTATGGTGAAGAGGTAATTGCTTGTGAGCAGGTATTTCACTGTGACAAGCATCTTAAGATTCAGAAGAATTCTACATCCTGTGGGAGAGACATGCATTAATTATTGGTATAAAAAAAAAAAAAAAATGCTGTCATGTTGAAATTAAGATAAAAATAATTAAAAGTTGGGTGTGCAGAAAACAAGAGAACTAAGAAAGAGACAAGCTGGAAAATTTAAACAGAAGTATAATATAACAATGACTGAGGGAGAGTGATGAATGGAAGAACAAATTTCAATGCTAATGCACCTATAGTGTATGCCCCAAGCCTTAACTTTTTTTAATTGAAAGATAGGAAGGGGGCCGAGCCAAACCTAACCTTCACAATCCTACATGACGCATCACGGCCACGAGAAAATGCACAATATTTTGGGCTGTCATAACTTTTTTACTATTATTAGGAGAGAAGTTTCATTGCACCACCATATACACTAGATGAATATACAATTATTGCAAAGAAGAAAGACACCATTTCCACCTCTTTTAAATGTCTAAATTTTCCCCGTGCACACCATCCAGAGAAATATATCGCCACCCGTACTCTAAGGGTTAGCTGCCATTCTCATAAATTACTCAGAAATGAATACTGTAGTCAGTATCTTAAATAAGTGAGAAAAATCATCTTATTGCTGTGGAAGTGTGCTGTGAAGTAGCTGTCAGGGCAAATGACACTATCTTAGAGCTGCAGCTCAACATTAGGATAGTAACCTATCACTGCTAAGGATAATAACCTATTGCTGCTA
This sequence comes from Eriocheir sinensis, assembly GCF_024679095.1. Taxonomy (NCBI): domain Eukaryota; kingdom Metazoa; phylum Arthropoda; class Malacostraca; order Decapoda; family Varunidae; genus Eriocheir; species Eriocheir sinensis. Next base: position 11,616,206 of record NC_066532.1, on the reverse strand, counting down.
AAATAAACTATGGCGACTTAAGGGGGTACGGGACACCTGAGGTCATCTTACTAAACTATCGGGTATTGCGATGAAACCAAGTTGGCATCTATGTTGCCTACATTTTGTACGAGCCAGAACAATGTATGTTTACCTATATGTATACTTATACGTATACATGTGCATATACTTGTTGTGACACTTAAAATCACACAGCACCATTAATACATAGCCAATCACTTTCATTTTTTGGCTGTGAATAGTCTTTAGGTATGCCTAGAGCCCTATGGAAAATATTCTGAAAGTTTCCCATATAGAAAGGCATAATGGTATTTCTTTTATTATGTTCGTCGAACATCGCGTAAAATCTTGTTTTTTTTTTTGTCACTTTTTCCTCTTAATACTCCCATCTCCTTTACCCTATCAACAATATCTAATCATAGGTCTCTAGCTACTTGTACAATCAACATTCCCTGCTCTTTTCATGTAAATCTGATTGATTTTAGATTTGCTGCGATTAATAAAGAGACAAAATTTAACCTTTAACTTGGTCCATTTAAACCTGCGCCAGACGTTTAAAATTTCCGCTACGAGGAAAACATTGCTCGGGGATTATTTCTCGATGGTATAAGAATGTTTTTAACACAGTTTTGCAAAATGCTATATTTTGACCCCCCCCCCCCAGGTGTTGCGTACTCCCTTAAGGCCAGGAGCACACGAGCGACTTTGTGTTTGCCACACTGAAGCGTGTTTAAGCAACTGTGTCTTGACTGAGCCACACCATAGAGTCGCCCATGCATGGACTCTGAGGACGAAGCAGTTGCATTACTTCTGCTTCTGCGGCACCGCCGTCGTCATCGTGAAAGACAGAGAGCACTATGGATGCACCCAATAATTTCATCGAGGCAGACTCATGGACAATTTTACACCATAATGGGTGCTTTGGTTTTTCCTGCAGAATCCATCTCTCTGAAGCCGGGCACGAAGATGTCACACATCTCCCATGCCTTGGCTTTTGCAATTTTATTGCTGTAGTCATTGCAGTGTACGTTCCATATCGCTGGTCGGTCTTCAATTTCAATAATAAATCGATCTATATCGAGTGTAGTCATGGTATAGTAAAAAGAAAAATGTGTCCCTTATTTACTCCTCAATGTTTAGCATGTGACTGTCTGCCAGGCAGCACGTGTCCGTCGCTCAGCCACAGTCGTTCGTGTGCGGGGGTCCTCGACACAGAGCCGCGCCACCCTGTGGCGGGGATCAGCAATAGCTCGCCACAGTCGCTTGCCACAGACGCTCGTGTGCACGGCATAGCTTCTAAACAATGGAAACCTATAGGAAGCCACATCCCTGCCACACACCGATGCTACAATGTGGCGCCACAAAGTCGCTCGTGTGCTCCCGGCCTATTAGATTGACAATTATATATGATTCCACGGAACTAAGCAAACCTAATAATTAGTAACCTAATGCCCTTTAACTAATAATCTATTAGACCTAAAATAGTTACCTTTCACTGCTAGACAGTAGCCTATCACCTCTTATCTAGTTATTCATAACACAAACAGTCGTACTGATTAGTACATAAAAATACATCAGAAATAAACTGGTGACCACCCGGGATGGGTGTAATTCTATTGTTTTTGTTTTCTCTCCCCCTCTGCCTGGCACCAGCTATTATGAATAGTTCCATTATACCTTGAATGCTTTTTGGGTTGCTGTCTTATATATTCTTAATATTTCATAACAGATTTCATGTTGATTGAGTGCCACTAAATCGACAGGTATATTCAATGGTTTGTTATAACCCTGTCAGCATGCTCATATGAGCCACAAAGACAACTACATACAACTTTTTCAAAAAGAAATGTCAATAGATAAATAAAACACTAAATATACTTACCAAAAATATCCATTAGAACATCAGAACATAAGGAGTCTGCAAGAGGCCGGTTGGCCTATACTGGGCAACTCCTGTTATCCTAACCCCACCTTACCTCACTATCCATGAATTTATCCAACCCCTTCTTGATTGTATCTATGGTATTGGCACCCACAACATGACTGTCAAGCCTGTTCTATTCGTCCACCACTCTATTTGTGAACCAATTCTTGCCTATGTCTTAGCTGAATCTGAATTTGTCTAACTTGAGACCATTGCTATGTGCCCTATCTGTTGTGCTGGTGGTGTATGATACGCTGCCCAGTAAAACGCTTATACAACAAAAATAAAGGTGTTTTGAATAATTATTTGAGTTATATATGCTTGATATGTCATATCATTGCAGATTTACTCATTTACTTTGAATTTATTGGTTACAAATCTCGTTTTCGTCACCTCAACAGCTCCCCAAAATCTCCTTACCAAAATGCTGATTTTTTGTTCGCGAGCAACCGAAAAGCAGTGGTCAAGAGCAACTGTAAGACCCAATCGCGCGTGGAAGGCTTTCATTCACTGGCTAGCTAACTAAAACGGGTGACTGTAAGACCGGCCCTTAGTCTGTTCCAAACCTCAATGCTTCTTTGCGGGAAGATATATTTTTTTATGTCTCTCAAACATCTTCCTTTTCTCAATTTTTTAATATGTCCTCGTGTGTTGCTGGTGTTTCTTCTCGTAGTAGCATCTCCTTCTTCCATTTTACTCCACACCTTATAAATTTAGTATTAGGTCTCCCCTTTCTCTTCTTTGTTCCAATGTTGGCAGGCTCATTTTGTTTAACCTTTCTTCATATGACAATCCCCATAGTTTTGGAACCATCTTCATTGCCATCCTTTGTATTTTTTCTGTTTTTTTCACGTGTTTCTTCTTATGGGGAGCCCACACAGTTTCCGCATATTCCAACTTTGGTCTAATCATAGTGGTAATCATCTTTTTCATTATATCTTTATCCATGTAGTGGAATGCTATTCCTATATTCCTTACCATTCTATACGTATCTCCGAATATCCTATTTACATGACTCTGCCTGTTGATTATCTTGTACTATCACTCCCAGATTTCTCTCTTCTCGAACTTTCAATATGTCTCCATCTCCCATTCTATATGTTCATTTTGGTCTCCCTTCACTTTTACCCATTTCCATTACATGACACTTCTATACATTAAACTCCATCTTCCAATTCTTACTCCAATCCCAAATCTTATTTAGGGCCTCTTGCAGAATTTCAGTCTTTACTATAGTCTATCGATTTTAACTTGAGCCCTTGGGCGCAACTCAGTGATTCCCCACGAGACCACGCTGGTGCCACATGACTCCATTACTCTCCTTAGAGAGGGTCGGTCTCGGTCTCTCTCTCTCTCTCTCTCTCTCTCTCTCTCTCTCTCTCTCTCTCTCTCTCTCTCTCTCTCTCTCTCTCTCACACTCTCTCACACACACACACACACACACACACACACACACACACACACCATGCATCGCAACAAACCCGTAACCTCTATTACCAAGCCTAGGTAACTTAACAATCCTTAGTTTCAATGCGCGTAGCCTAAGAAACAAATTTGATGAACTGAGATGTCTTGCTCTAACAGAAAATTTTGACATAATTGCTATAACCAAAACATTTATCGACACCACAAACATTGATTTAAGTTCCGAATACAACATAGATGGCTACAGACTCTTCAGCAAAGATCGTATAAACCGTAGAGGTGGTGGCGTCGCCCTTTTTGTCAACAGCTATTTGCAACCCATTGACAAAACACCAAGAGACAGTAACGTTGAACATTTGTGCATGTGAGTAAACATTGCAAAAGTCAATTTAAATATATCTGTCACCTACAGGCCTCCTGGGCGATCACTCGATGACGACCTTGAAATGTACAGTGTTATAAGGCAGTCACTTAATAACAACGACTCACTGATATTAGGAGACTTTAACCTCCCCCATATCGACTGGGCGACACTGTCAGGTACAGAAGGCGAGTCACATAGAATGATCAAATTTCTAGAAGAAAATTATCTAAGCCAAATGGTTTCTGAACCAACTCGACAAAATAACATAGTCGACCTTGTTATAACGACCCAAGATAACCTAGTCAGTAATGTCACGGTAGGAGAACACCTCGGTTCTTGCGATCATAAATTAGTGCGCGTCGACATTAGAGCTCAAACATCAGTGACTGAAAATAAAGTAAAGGTGCCCAATTTCAAAAGAGCTAACTTCGTAGAAATCCGACAAAAACTAACAGAAATACAACTATCAGATGACGGCAATGTAGAGGAAGCCTGGCTAAGCTTTAAACATCACTTACTCACTCAGCAGAACACATTCGTCCCCTTGTGCGAGAAGCGAATTAACACTAATAAAAGCCCACCTTGGTTTCATAGCGAAATTAAACACTCAGTCAAGGAGAGAAAATTGTTTTACAGGTTAAAGAAAGAACAAAGCACGCCCGAAAACATTAGACTTTATAACGATGCCAGGTGACGAGTAAAAAGACTAGTAGGTCAGGCAAAGCGTAGTAGATATGAAGAAAATATTGCAGCCAACTGTAAAAATAATCCGAAATCTTTCTTCAGTTACATAAACAACAGAAAGGCGATCAGAAGTGGAATTGGACCTTTAACAAACAGCGACGGTGCACTAGTGACTGACAGCCAACACATTGCAAACCTATTAAACAATTACTTTTCCTCGGTGTTTAATACTAACAGTCCTCCCACCACTACCACCAACATGTAAATCTTGAGCATGCATTGCCTAATTTTGAAATAACAACCAATAAAGTCCTTAAAGCTCTCCACTCACTTAAAACAAATAAAAGTCCCGTTATGTATTGGGACGATGTTAGCCCTCTTCCAATCTCTCGGTACCTTATTAATCAAGTTGCTCAACTTTTCAGCTATTTGCCTCTTTTAGGACCCAATTTAATATACCATCCGGTCCTGCTGATTTTCTCACATCCAATTCTTCCAATAACTTTCTAACTTCATCTGCTGATGTTTGTATTCTCTCCAGACCCACTCTATTCCCCGGCACTGCATCTACACCTTCAAACTCACTCTCCCTTGTGAACACTGTTTGGAAACAATCATTCATTACTTCTACTATTTCACTTATACACTATCAAAAGTTTCACCATTAACTTTAACTTTCTGAATCTCATCTCTATTTCTCAACTTTCCATTTATGAACTTACAAAACAGTTTTGGCTGGTCTTTGCACTTATCTACAATATTTTTCTCAAAATTCCTTTTTTCTTCTCTTCTTACTTTGACATAAGCATTCCTCTTCCTTTTGTACTCATTCCATAGATCCATCCTCCTATTTTTTCTCCATTTGTTCCATGCCTTCTCCTTTTCCTGCTTGGCGTCTACACACTTTCTATTGTACCACTCTTCTCTTGATTTCTGGCCTTCTTTCATCCTTGGTATCCACTTTTCCACCACTCCTTCGTTGTAAATCCATAGAAAGATAGTCCATTTTCCTCCACATTATCAGCCTCAAAAAAAGTATCCCATTGTGCTTCCTCAAAATGTTTCCCAAGTTGTTCAAAATTTGCCTTATTAAAGTTAAACCATTCATTCCTGATTATTTTACCTCCTTCTCGTAATATGTACTCAATAAGTATGTGATTGTTTTTCCCTATAGGGCTCTTATAGTTCATCTCCTTTATGATATCTGGCTCACTGGTGATTATCAAGTCCAATCTAGATGGCTCGTCTTCTCCTCTGAATCTTGTATTTTCCTCCACCCACTGTGTGAGGACGTTATCTATAACCAACTCCAAAACCTTGTTCCCCCATGAAGCTTCACTTCCTTCCGTTGACCAGTTTTCCCATGACACTTCCTTACAATTAAAATCCCCCATTATCAGAATCTTCTCCTCCAGCAATCTCCTTAGGCAATCCAATGTGTCTTCCAGCTTCTTCTTGTACAATTCTTCTGTCTATGAATTGTTTTTTGGAGGGACATACACCACTACGATATATATGTATCCTCCCCTTTGCAGTCTTATTCCCACACTCAAGACCTCCGCTTCCCCTTCACCATAGGCGACCCCCTCCACTGTCCATTCTTTTTTCAACAATAGCATCACTCCTCCTCCTTGTTTATTTTCTCTATTTCTCATCCATACATTATATTTACCATCCCCTAAGTTAAATGCATCTATACTACCAGTCACTTTTGTTTCTGTAATCCCCATGACATTTGGTTTTTCCTTGCTCAGGTAATCTCCTATTTCTAACATTGACGATATTAACCCATTCACATTAGTGTATGCCACCTTCAAGCTGCCACCTCATCTCTTCTGTACCACTTCCTTAGGTCATGTCTATCACTCTTCAGAAAAACTTTCTTTTTTCCTCTTCTGATCCTCCTTCATTCTTTTCATTGGCTTGATTCTTCAATTCTCTTATCGTGTTGCTTTCCTCCACACTTCTGTCCTTTCTTACCCAGACTTTTTTGTAGGCCTCTGTTCTTGCTAACTTCCATGACTTTCCCACCACTTCTTCCACAGCAGCATGAGACCTAAATCTAATTTTTACTGGTCGTTGGGCTCCTTCTTCATACTTTCCAAGCCTGAATACTTCTTTGATCTCCCCTACCAGCTCATGACCTTCTTCCTGAATTGCTTCAGTTACTTGTTCCACTGCCTTCCTTTCCTTCTTTTCCCTTGTATGTCTGACTGGCATGTGCTCTTCTTTAATGCCCACCACTACTACAGACTTCTTTTTTCAACCGTGTCCCTCACTATTTCTGGTTTTTCTTTTATCACCTTGATCACCTTTTCAGTTATAGCTTCATCCTTAGCCTTGACTTGTTCCTCCACAATTTTCTCAAAGCTAACCTTTTCCTTTTCTTGTTCCTCCTTCCAGACTTTATGCGTTTCCTTTAATTCCTTGACTTTAACCTCCACGTCTTCTGCCTTTTTCTCATTCAGTGTTACCTGCTTGTGCTCGCTCATTTCTCGATGTTGTACACTGTCAACAGCCTTTGTTTCTTTGGGACAGCACGATTGTGCCCTAGCACGGCTCCCACCTTAGTAATTCACATCCAGGATTTAATCCCACGTAGCTATGATGTGAATTTGGAGCACGTCTGGTGATCAGCTGTGTCAGTCCGCCATCTTGTGTGTGTGTGTGTGTGTGTGTGTGTGTGTGTGTGTGTGTTTACCTAGTTGTATTTACCTAATTGTATTTACCTAATTGTATTTACCTAGTTGTGGTATACGGGAGAGGAGCTACGCTGGTTCTGTCCCGTCTCTATATCTACTATTATCCAACTTGGCCTTAAATCATGAATGGTCTTGGCATGGACCACATCCTTTTCCAGGCCGTTCCAGCCTCCACCATTCTTTGTTTGAAGCTGTTCTTTATGTCTCTTGTACAGGCTTCCTTTTTCATCTTCCTTCCATGCCCTCTTGATTCTCTTGTATCCCATATTATTAGATCTTTTGTCCACTTTTTCCATCCCACTCATCACCCTATATACCACAATCAGATTTCCTCTCTCCTTCCTCTGTTTCAGTGTCAGTTGGTTCAGCTGCTTCAATCTCTCTTCATATGTTAAATCTCTTAGTCCTGGAACCAGCTTTGTTGCTGCCCTCTGAATCCTCTCTACTTTCCTTAAATTGTCTTTGTACTCAGTGACCATACTATTGCTGCGTATTCCAACCTTGGATGTACCATGGTTATAATCAGTTTCTCATCATTTCCTCATCCAGATATTGAAAAGCAACTTTTATGTTTCACACCAGGCTGCATGTCTCACCCACTATTCTACTTATATGTTCCTCTGGCGATAGATTATCTGATATAGTTATTCGTAGGTTCTTTTCCATTGATGCTTTCTTAGTGCTTTTGTTTTCCAAAGTATAGTTGCCTAAAATTCTCTTTTTGCTCTTTCCAAATTTCATCACACTTCACTTTCTGATGTTAAATTCCATTTCCCATCTACAACTCCATTTTCATATCTTATCTAGGTCCTGTTGTGGTGCTTGACAGTCCTCTTCACTTTCAATCCTCCTCAGCAACTTAGCATCATCCGCAAACAAACTCATATAGCTGTTCACTCCCTCCGCCATGTCGTTGATGTAGCTTGCTAACATAGCCAGAGCCAGCACTGACCCTGTGGAACTCCACTAATCACTTTCCCCCATGAGGACCTCACACCTCTGATCACCATCCTCATTTCCCTATTTTCTAAAAAGCCCTTCATCCACTTCAGAAGTCCTTGTCCCAGTCCTCCAGTGCACTCTATCTTCCACAGCAGTCTCTTATGCAGCATCTTATTTAATGCTTTCTGTAGATCTTAAATAAATTCCATAAGCCCAACCTTCCCTTTCCTGCACTATGTGAGTCACTCATGAGTAAAAGCACATCAGATTCGTTGAACAAGATCTTCCTCCTTGAAAGCCATATTGTTTGTCTGTGAATCTGTTCTGTCTCTCCAGCTAGTCCATCCATTTATTTTTGCTCAGCCTTTCACAGATCTTCACTGCCACACTTGTCAAGGAGACTGGCCTGTAGTTTTCAGGGTCTTCACGGCATCCTCCTTTGTGAATTGGTATAATGGCCTTACCTTCTGCTGGTGAGCTGGCTATGATGCATTGGATCTTATCAGCTAATTGCTTACTGCACTCCTTCAGACCCAGCCTGACACACCATCCAGTTCTAGTGCTTTCCTCACTTCCAGACTTTCCATTATTCCTTCCACCTTTTGTACTGAAACTTGGATTCCTTCCAGGTATTCCATATTTTCTTCTCTTCCTACATGCCCATTAAAGACACTCCCTTGTAAACACTGCCTGAAAACAACCATTCATAACTTACACCATTGCTGCTGCATCCTTGTACTCTTCACCATCCACTTTAAGTTTACTTAATCCTCTTTTTTTCAGCTTGCTATTGACACATCTATGAAATAACTTTGGCTGTTTTCAGCAATTTTCTTCTGCATTCCTCTTGTAATTCCTCTGTTCCTTTCTTCATATTCTGATGTATTCATTTCTCACTTGTTTGTACTTCTCTTTTCTCTCTTCTCCGCCTGCTCCATGCTACATTATTCTCTCCCTTTGCTGTTTCACATCCTCTATTGAATCAAGTTGTATTTCTAACCTCCCTTTTCCCTATTTTTGGCACGTATCGCCTTACTCCCTCGTTGTAAATCTCCAGTAAGGACAGCCACTTCTTTTCCGCTGTTTCAGCTCTGTAGAACTTACTCCGGTCCGTTTCTTCAAAACGCTTTCTCAACTGTGCAAAGTTCACCTTGCAGTAAATGTATCTCCCAATTTTGTGGTCTTCTCCTCTCCTTACTCCTCATGTCATTCATTGTAAACTCAATTACCACGTGATCACTTTGTCGTACGACACGATCATGACGTGATCACTTTGTCACACGACATTTTTTCAACTATTTCAGGCTCCTTTGTAAACACTAAGTCTAGCCTTGAAGGTTCATCACTCTCCTAAAATCTTGTGTTCTCCTTGATCCATTGTGTAAGACTGTTGTCCAATGCCATCCTCAACAGCGTGTTTCCCCGTGATCCCTCACCTCTATGTGTGTGTGTGAGTGTGTGTGTGGTGTGTGTTTATTTACTATTTTTCATATATTTATTTGTATTATTTTATTTTTTTGTGTGTGCTGCTTGTAACGCCGGTAGGCTTACTTGAGGGCCCTTATGGACGGCCCAAGCCTGTTAGTGGTGCAGGCTAATTTTATTTATAGTGGCTGCCTTGATGTATGACTCTTGCTTGGCCCATGCTGCCCCTGGTGCTACTCTTGACCAAAGTCGTTGAAGTTAAGGCTGATTGAAGATCCAGACAGCATGTGGGTAACCTTCCATTACTTGGCGATGACTTGAAAAATCAGCGTGTTTCGGTGGGGACTCAAACCTGGTCCATGCTAGGTCCTCGGGCTCACTGCACCTGAACGCTAATCACTCTGCCACCGCCTCCCCCAGTAACTGTGGAGATTGACTCCGGGCCTCCAAAATACGACATTATGCCTCCATATTATATAGTTAAGGGACATATTTAAACTACTCCAAGCGAATTTTAAATATCCTGACCTCTAACGGGGGACTTCGCCCTCCTTGACCCCCCCAGTGTGGTAACACTACACTGTGACTGCAGCAGAAAATGCATAACTGGCAACTTGGGCCTGTGGGTAACAGCTGAGCCAGGTGGGACTCTGATTCGGTAGGAGAGCCCAGGAGTGTTTCGGGGGTGCACTGATTTTTTACGAATTTTCGAATAGTACGGGGGTCCTGGGTCCCCAACCCCCGTACTATTTAAGGGACGACTGTATTCATTATTTAAATCACACTTTCCATTTCTTTTCCATCACACTATCCATTACAGTCCAACCTCACCATTTGCACACATATGGGCGGTCTGGAGGTGCGCAAATGGCGAATGCGCAAATGGCGAACTTAATAACATGTGGGTAAAAATACATACGGGCGGTCACGGCCCAGGGGGGGGGGAAAAAAAAAAATCTGCCGGCAGGAAACACGTCATACTCACGGCCAATCTCTTGCTTTTTTTTTCCACTGTCCACCTTCATAATCACTTCCACCTGTGCTATGGTCATCATCGGGTTCTTCTGAGGTTTAGGCTTTGATGATGCTGCATGCAGCATGATGGTGGTGGAAAGGTGAGGCAGAAAACATCGAATAATCGCAGTCACCACGAGATGAGGAGGCGTTCGGGTTAAGGCGGGAAACGACATGTTGTGTGCATTGGCAGTGTTCTTCACTAGTGGCAGAGGGCGTGCAGGTGGTAATCAGCTGTAGCTTGCCAGCGGACGCCATTTTGGTGCCAGAACAGCTAGTAAACGTCCTCAAGATCAGCAGATGCCATTTTGGTGCCAGAACAGCTAGTAAACGTCCTCAAGATCAGCGGACGCCATTCTGCTGCCAGAACAGCTAGTAAACGTCCTCAAGATCAGGAGACGCCATTCTGCTGCCAGAACAGCTAGTAAACGTCCTCAAGATCAGGAGACGCCATTTTGCTGCCAGAACAGCTAGTAAACGTCCTCAAGATCAGCGGACGCCATTCTGCTGCCAGAACAGCTAGTAAACGTCCTCAAGATCAGCGGACGCCATTCTGCTGCCAGAACAGCTAGTAAACGTCCTCAAGATCAGCGGACGCCATTCTGCTGCCAGAACAGCTAGTAAACGTCCTCAAGATCAGCGGACGCCATTCTGCTGCCAGAACAGCTAGTAAACGTCCTCAAGATCAGCGGACGCCATTCTGCTGCCAGAACAGCTAGTAAACGTCCTCAAGATCAGCGGACGCCATTCTGCTGCCAGAACAGCTAGTAAACGTCCTCAAGATCAGCGGACGCCATTTTGCTGCCAGAACAGCTAGTAAACGTCCTCAGAAGATCAACAGATGCCATTTTGCTGCCAAAACAGCTAGTAAACATCCTCAGAAGATCAACAGACACCATTTTGCTGCCAAAACAGCTAGTAAACATCCTCAGAAGATCAACAGACACCATTTTGCTGCCAAAACAGCTAGTAAACATCCTCAGAAGATCAACAGACACCATTTTGCTGCCAAAACAGCTAGTAAACATCCTCAGAAGATCAACAGACACCATTTTGCTGCCAAAACAGCTAGTAAACATCCTCAGAAGATCAACAGACACCATTTTGCTGCCAAAACAGCTAGTAAACATCCTCAGAAGATCAACAGACACCATTTTGCTGCCAAAACAGCTAGTAAACGTCCTCAGAAGATCAACAGACACCATTTTGCTGCCAAAACAGCTAGTAAACATCCTCAGAAGATCAACAGACACCATTTTGCTGCCAAAACAGCTAGTAAACATCCTCAGAAGATCAACAGACGTCATTTTACTGCCAAAACAGCTAGCAAACGTCCTCAGAAGATCAATAGACGTCATTTTGCTGCCAAAACAGCTAGTAAACATCCTCAGAAGATCAACAGACACCATTTTACTGCCAAAACAGCTAGCAAACGTCCTCAGAAGATCAATAGACGTCATTTTGCTGCCAAAACAGCTAGTAAACATCCTCAGAAGATCGGCGAATGCCATTTTGCTGCCAGTGAGACGCCGTTACTATAGCGACGAGGTGCGCAAATAGCGAGACCACCTGCGCAAATGGTGGGATGATGGCCGCAAATTAAGGCGGCGCAATTGGTGAGGTTTTACTGTATTTGAATCAATAAAAATTTGTACCTTTGGCAAATACTGCGCAGAGGTAATTTTTGGGGTATTTTTTGGCGTGTTATATGATTAAAAAAATATAAATAAATAAAAAAATATTCTGAAAAAAGGGGCGTCTTACATGGGGGGAAATACAGTATGTACTTATTTGTAGTATACAGGGCCTGAGATCAAGCTCAGATAGTCCTGTCTCCCAGTCTATAATTGTCCAACTTTTCCTTCATTTTATGGACACTGCCCACCTCAACAATGTCTTTGTTTAGTCCATTCCATGTATCCACACTCCTGTATGGAAGGCTGTACTTCTTTATGTCTTTCAAACAAGTCCTCTTTCTCAACTTCTTGCTGTGTTCTCTTAGTTGCCTCCTCCCTTCCATCTCATTTAAATAATTTTATTCAACACATCCATTCTACCTGTATTCCTGTACAACGCTGTCAGGTTGCAGTGCTTATAGGTTCTCTTCGTTGAGTGTTGGTAGATCCAGTTCCTTCAATCTAGTCTCTTATGAGACTTGATAGTTCTGGTACAATCTTAGTTGCAATCTTTTCAATTCTTTCAAGTCAAAGTCTGAAATCCCCATTTTTAAATGACCCCCTGAGGCTTTAATCTTGGCTCCCTCAGTGGTGCTGCCAGACATGCAATTTTTGACCCATGCTACATTATTTTTTTTGCAGTGCTATTCATTAATTTTTAGCACTATATGGTAATCTCGATTTATGTGTTTGATGGATGTTTAGTTATAAAGAAAACACATGAAAACACATGTTTTTGTATATAAATCATTCCTTTTTTTTTTTTTTTTTTTTTTTTTTTACGTTGTTGCCTATTGCGCCGGTAGGCATCTTCCCGGTGGGGCCTGATGGTCGGCCCAAGGCTTCTTCCAGGTGGGGCCTGATGGTCGGCCCAGCCCGTTCTGGCATAGTGAGTGTTATAGTGTTATTGTTTTCTCAAAATAAAAGTATCCCTTGTCTTCATCTTGCGCCTTCTTTACACAAACATCACCCTGCCTGTACACCTGCCTGCTATTGTGACTCAGAGGCAAGTGATGCGGCAAGTAGCAACGAGTGGATCATTAGGGGGTGGGGATGGTGGCTGACCCATGTGTCCCAATGTTGAGAAACTGTACTTATGTATGCTATAGTCAATCCAGGAGGAACTGGCGGATTGGGGGGTGAGAGGTGCGGGTCAGCCCCGCACCGCAATTTGCCACACACTCTCAACACTTCTCGCTTCCTCTCATATGTCAGCTATTTACTACCTTTAAATTAATTTAATTAAATAATTGGATAATCCAATAAGGTCATATAGCGTTAAGATTGTTTAGTTTTTAAGATAACAACAAATATTTTGTATAAATACCACGACACTTGACAGCGTTGTATTCCAACGTTGTCATTCTACACATCCAGAGCCCAGGTCACTTCTCTCAAGGTCATGGAAGGGTCAGTAGGTGGGCCCATGGGTGGCCCGCTCCTGCCTCTGCCTCTCCCCTCCCTCCCTCTCCCTGCCTCTCCATGTCGTTGGCTGCACAGCCGCGAGAAAGAATTAATTTACAATGTAAACAAGTACTTTTTAGACGAAAAAACAACAGAGGATTTATCATACCACTCACAAGAGTAACTGCAAGAACAGCAAGAGCCACTAATGTTAGTGAAAGAACTATTGAAAGAGTCTGCGCCAAACTGGATCATGAGTGCATGACGAACAGGTCACCAAGACAGCCTGTATTCTCGTCCCCGAAGAAGAGAAGAGAAGAGAAGAGAAGAAAGAAGAGAGAGAGAGAGAGAGAGAGAGAGAGAGAGAGAGAGAGAGAGAGAGAGAGAGAGAGAGAGAGAGAGAGAGAGAGAGAGAGAGAGAAGAGGAGGAGGAGGAGGAGGAGGAGGAGGAGGAAATGAAGGGTGGATAATGGTGGTCCACTCAACACCTTGACTCTAATCCCACAATTGGAGACAAGAGATGTGGCAGCGTGGTACGGGAGGAGAGACCCCCGCAGAAACTCCCCAATCCGCCAGTTCCTCGTGGATTCACTATAGACACTTTCAGAAACATAACTGATGTGGCCAGAGGGAATTTCAAATCCATAGGAAGCGATAAAGTGACAAATGTATGTATACATGATATACCGCAATGTTAAACACTGGCTTCACGTAAATATACGTGGTTGACCTCTTATGGGTTAAATTACTGATGTTTCTTTGTTTACAGCGCATCAAAGACCACACTACAGAGCCTGGGCACACCCTCGGTAATGAAGAGTTGAGCAAAATCCTCATTCAGCTCCTTTGTCACAGCCAAGCAGTTGCTAGCTCTATCTCTGCCATAGCCACCTCTGAGGCTGTGGCCACAACACAAAGGAGAGACCAAATCCAAGATGACATACGAAAAAACCTTCAGAAGCTCTCTAGCTGTACTTCAAGACTGTATCAGGTAAGTGTTCACCCTGCATACTATTGTTGAATCTATTGAACTTTACTGGAGACATAAATCATGAGCTTTCACAGATTTATAAATAGAATTGTATCCTTTCTACCTAGCACAGGCTCAAGCACCAGAATTTTCAGTTAATTTGATTAAATAAATGAATAAAATTATTTTGATATACCAAGGTGCCTTGTAACTGGAAGTAGATTAAAATACATTCGCATATTTTTTATAGTACTCCTCTGCCTGCATCTTTAGATTCTAGGGGGTTCTCTGGAAAATTGTCAATTCTCCACTAAAAAATAAAATTGTCCCACCACATTTTACACTACCTTTTGATCATGTCTTCATTTTATATTTTCCAATTATGACACAAAATTATCATAAATGTGTACACTCAACAAAAAGTTCTCGAACACCTGGGCACGACGGATGTGGAAATTAATCGATTGCGACTAGTCACCTCAGAATGGTTGGTACCCCAATTGTGATGACATCTGAATCCATTGCTGTACCATATGTGATACGTTTCAATACTGTGTTGATTTGGTGGGCGCAGTAAGTCATGCTCATGTTAGTTTCGGTGGAGACCCCACAAGACCGGTGCAAAGTCGTTATTATCCTTCACACTGAAGGACTCAGTTATCTCCAACAGCATAGTGGATTGATGTGTCCATCTCTACCGTATCACTCTGGCCCAACAGATATGTGGAAAAAGGTGACATGCCTCGAAGCTTCGAAGCAGACTTAACTGTATGATCGGCGCAGGCGGTGCATACACTCATTATTAAATAAATAACTCCCATCCTCATATATCTTACAATTAACCAAGCTGTTGCAGTATGTGGTTTAAGCATTGATTTTGGCAGATATTTTTATTTTACATTCTTTTAGTATGTAACCTGGATAACACACTGGCCCTGTGGCCGGGGTAATGGGCTCCCTCCCACCACAGGCTCAAGGGCCAATGTTACGGAGATGAGCACCGAGGTTACGCGCTGCTACAGCGTATGCCCCCAACTTTACCTCTACCTTTACCTTTAGTGGCAATTACACTCAACCCTCGATTTGCCGGACCTCCATTTGCCGGATTTCGGATTTGCCGGACAAGAGTCCGTGGGGTAAAAAAAAAAAAAAAAAAAAAAGTCCGGGACAAGTCGATTTCAAACTACCGCGCCAGACAAAGTTCGCAAATCGGGCACTAGATGGCAGCGCGGGCGGACATACACGTCTAGTACTGGACTGTACACAAGTCTGCCGCGTCACACGAGTGTTGTGCTTACGTGCTTGTCGTGGATACACCTCTTCTTCACAACGATGCCACCCAAAAACCCACCAAAGAAAGTAACCAAGCGTACAGCTAAACCTGTGCACCTTTCTGTACCTGTATATAGTATATGTATGTTGTATATGTGCATGTTGTAGAAGGTAATATATTATATTACAGGACAGTATAGGACAGCTATGCGAGGTGTAGTCCGGGGGTGGGTTGTGTTTCCCGGACATATATAGGGTAAAGTCCGGCAAGGGGGTAGACCCCCGGACATTTTCCATTGCCGGACATTTGCCATTCCCGGACAAGCCTTCCCCCCTTTTAGTCCGGCAAATCGAGGGTTGAGTGTATATGCAAACTACCACCTGGAATTATCATTCTCTCATTTGAATAGGAATGACGTCAGGCACAGCATTTAAATTGACTGATAACGTTTTGAAGCAGAATGGGTTACAAATTTTTTTTATCCACACGACAGCCTCATAAAAACTGTCAATAATTTCTGTAACGCAATGACGACCTAATGTTAGTGACTCGGTACTAAATTAGTTAGTACCAGAATGACGTCATCCTACAGACGAAAAAAATGCACTGGTGACGAGGAATTATCACCGCAGCATACAACCAATTATTAAAATACGGTTACATAACCGAATGTTCACCTTACACCACAGCATATTAACCCTCTCGCGCACCGTAAGTTTCTAATAAGTTTCTGTTCCACTCATCATACATTTCTCAGGCCCGACCGGCCTTTTTTTGCCGCCGCGATACTCTACATTCCCGGACGTATTTTACCCTCACAGATATAGCGTATACCAATAAATTTGGTATCAATGGTTTCATAAAGACTTGTAATAGAACATGCACACATAAAAATAGAGGAAATATATATATATATATATATATATATATATAGATATATAGATATATATATATATATATATATATATATATATATATATATATATATATATATATATATATAAACAATACAAACCTGTTTCAAGTCTCCGTATAGAGTATTGTAGACAATAAATCAGTACCAACTCTTCCCACTCACTAGCTCGAAATTTTGTGGGCCAACTTTTTAAGCGAATATATGTTTTAAAGCAGAATTTAGTGAGGATTCGTATGGTATCCTCAAAATCCTCATACGCATATTAGTTCCTGAGTTACACCGAGAAAACTGTATTTTTTTCTCTCCCATCTGAGTAGGGTAACAAATAAAAATCGCTCAAAGCTCCTCATCTACGTTCCTTAGAAAGGTTGCCATATGTTACTATCAAGAAACTTATCCCAATAAATGACGCTCCGAAATTTGACGCACTTTCAACGAAAACGTAATTTTTTATATTTTTTTAAACTTTTATGACGCATTTCGCGTCATCGTGCGCCAGGACCTTTTACCCTTTGATGACGTGAAACGTGTCATCGTGCGCGAGAGGGTTAACAATACATTATCGAGATCATGCAACAAGACTTATCAGTGCGCATGTAATACAGAGCCATTGGCATCTCACTCCTTCACACAGAGCATGTGTACACAGGGCTACCACCCATTTTACACTGGGAGAGGTGTCTCAAAATTCTTTGTCCGTGTATCTCAGGATGCATGGTGCTTAAAGCATTTGAGAACTTTTTGTGGAGAGTGTACATTATAGGCTGGGGTGTGGAGTCAGAATCGGTTGAGTCGGCTACTTTTGGTCAGAGTCAGAGTCGATAAAAATACCTCCGACTCCTTTATGTAATCATTTACCAAGTAATGTAGTTGATTTTTTTTCTTTTTTTTCTTTTTTCTGCCTGTAGTGCGACTTTCTTGAGCTGCCTCTTTGTCAATGCCAGTCTGTTACTGCTGTAATATATGACTGCTAGGCCAGTTTTGCTTCTTCATGGGGAATTCCCACAATTTTATGGGAGAGATTAGCTTTTGTAGGAGCTCTTGTGGGTGGACATTTCAAGACAGCATTATGGGTTATTATGGCAGGAATATTGATTTAACATGGATGTTTTTTGTGTGTAAAAATGTTTTATTTCATATTTCACCTGATTTAATAATTATGTAGATCTTTGAGATGCTGTATTTCGCGGCGTATAACGCGCTCTGGCATATAACGCACACCCCAAACTTTAAGACAACAATTTTGGAAAAAATAGCTCTTAAAATGCACAGAAATATGTACAGTTAACCCGGTAGTAGCGACGGGCCAAATCTGTGGCTTTACCGTGTAGCAGCGACGGGCCAGATTTGTGCCATGATATAAACCCCCAAAAAAGATGATACATAATCTGCTCACAAATGCTTTGATATATATTATGAAATGGTTTGTGTGAGGGGTGATTTTTTCTCATTTTTCTCGCTTAGAGGGACCATTAAGGAGACCGACTGAGTAAAATCCTATCTTCTTTCCTTATCACTCAAATTGCAGATTTGATTTTCTGATGATTTGTTTTGCATAAGTGAATCTATAATGAATGTTTGAGCAACTTTGGGCCATATTTCATTTTTTTTTAATCAAAACGCCAAAAAAAAAATAAAAAAATTATGAATACTGACTAGGTTTTCCTTTATAATTCCTTGCAAAATTGTCTGACAGTAGTTTACATCATAGGTAAGGAAGCTGTCGTGGCAGAATTTTTTTTTCTCTTTAGTTTATGAGAAAAAAAATCCATTTTCCCCTGTTTAATTATATTTTCAAAAATATATGAGTTCCAAAACAAATTTTTAAAATTCTGAGACAGCAGAAAAAAAAGCTATTGTAATGCTCTTTCCACCAATACCTTATTCATTGAAATTGAATGATAAATGTAGGAGTTATTCACCAATGTATTGTAAAAAGTTAGATTTGAGTTACGGGGCATTAAAGTTACGTAAGTACGTATTGATGTTCCTCGTCTATGAATGGCCACACTGTGCCGAATATTGTTAGTACCAGGTATTGTAATTGTGTTGTCTTGCTATTTAAGAGATCTTGAGTCATGAACATGGCATCTGATCCCACTTCTTGTTGAAGTATTACTCACTCAAAGGTGAGGGTGTCAGGGAGCCACCGCCTCCCTCATTGTTGCCAGTTTTTGTTTGCATCGCTTGGTGTTAGAAACTATCTGGCTGGTAGGATTTGCTTTCTTCCTTTTCTGTTTTAATCTTCTTTCTTGGTGTGATGATCTGTCAGAAGCTCTGTCTTTCCTTGTCTTGTATTTGTTTTCATTTTTTTTTTGTTTTTTTGTTGTATGGTGAGATGGGCTCTTCTATCTTGAAACTGAAGTAGAAGGCTGTGGTAATGATGGTGGTGTTGATGCAGAAGCATCAGGAACAACAGTCGTGGCAGCAGGGAGCGAGTGAGAGGTGGTGGTGAGTGAGGCAGGAGCGGTGGGTGGTGGAGAGTCAGGCTTTGCTGCTCCATGCGGAACGCCTGTCTGTCTCTCTTCATTTTCTGCTCGAGCATGGCGTGCCTTCTTCAAGCAGGCAATCCTCTTGACAATGGCAGCCTTTCTTCTTGGCATTTGAACTGGATGAAGCCAGCATCATCAGCAGTTTCGTCATAAGAGGAAAAAAAGGCAGTGTGGGGGGAGAGCGTACACACCTACATCTATCCTTTGCGTGACAAAGACACGCACTGATGAATTATGGTAAGAGCTATGGGACAGTGTTGCCCCGCATGCACAGGAGAAAGTATCCGACACCACCAGAGAGAAAACTATTCGTGTCTAAATACTACAGTGTTTTTCTTACAATTTTTTTTCTAAAGGTATCTTCTGCCACATGTGACCTTGACTGAGCGCGTGGGGTGATTTAAACGGCGATTTAAACGCCCATTTAAACTCGGTCGGTAAAAATTCCCCCTGTAATGCTTTCTCTATGCCCTTAGGGCCAGGAATTGCCAGGTGTAAAGCCGACTTAAAACACAAGTGAGACGCTTGGCCAGCAAGTGCTCAAAGATCTTAGACAAGACTGGGGTTATGGAGATGGGTCTGTAACCACCGGGGTGAATAGAGGGTGAGGATCCCTTAGGTATCGGGGTAACATTAGCAGTACGCCAGCATACTGGAAAAGAACCCTTACGTAACAGAGCTCTAAAAATAACTGCCAGTTTTGGAGCCAACAGAGATGCTGTCTTTTTGTAAAACAGAGGCAAGAATCCCAAAGGATCACAACTGCCGAATGAGTCCAAGTCATTAAGGTATCTTAATAATTCTGATGACTCAAAGGCAATAGCGCTTAATTTTACATTCTGGGAACAGGGTGGAGGCAGGTCCAATACTTCATTACATTGTTTTGAATTAAAAGTAGAAGCCAAAAGATTAACTTTATCTCTCGAACTATGGCAGATTGAACCATCTCCTCCTGTGGTACACTACATCGTTGACTTGTTCTTCATTCATCACATTGCATAGTGTGCCACCAGTGGAGCACTCTCCTTTTGCTCCATCCATGGCGCAAGCCGCCATACACACATTGTTCTTTCAAAAGCATGCGTCTTGTACCACATGTGGAGCACACTACTTGTTGATTCACTACAAGATATAGCCTATCTTATGAGATCTTATGACACTTTATTCTTTGTATTACTTTATCCTACAAAATCTTCTTTCTCCTTTCTTTCCTTCCATCATCCCTCTCTATACATTTCTTTTTCCGTCATGCTAATCTTTCTGCATCTATCTCTCTTTTACATCTCTTTTTCCTTTTTTTCTGCCGTACTGACTGACTTCCTGACTGACTAATGACTTGAGTGATTAACTTAATGTCTTGCCACTGCCTGAATAAATGGTTAACTTTCTGACTGACTGACTCTCTTATTTACTAACTGATTGACTGACTGACTTCCCAGCTAACTGACTCAATAAATTTTAGACTGAATTCTGGATGTAGGCTGATGCTTACTAACTGACTGACTGACTAACTGAAGAAAAAGCTGCTGAGTGACTAGCATTTTAATTTTGTATTTGAGTGACTGACTAGCTGACAGACTGACTGACTGACTGACAAACTGATTGATTGACTGACTGATTGATTGACTCACTAAAGGTATATATAGCTGAACAATAACAAAATTTTTTGGTTATTTCCTAACTCACTGAATGATTGACTGAGTATCAGAAAGTCTACCTAAATAAGCGAAAAGAAAAGATTCTGACTTATTTCCTGACTGAACCATTGACTAACCGCTTGACTGAATAATTAACTGACTGACTGACCGACTGATTGACTGGCTGACCGACCAACTGACTGCTTGTCTTGGTGTGGTCTAGTCTTTGGTAATACAGAACCTATTTATTTTACTTTATTCTACAAAAAGGGTTTCGAAAAAAAGAAAAAAAAACTTACAATTAAGAGGCCAAATTTCACTGAATACTGGAAAGTTTTCAAATCAGATAAATGTAATTTTGAAATAATTTTTCTGGGTTTAAACTGAATAACACTAAATGTTTTGTTGGTCATAATTTGATTCCATCACATGTTAACATGAATTGAGTGATATTATATGCTAAAACAAAAGAAAAAGGTTTAAAAATACTTAGATTTTATTTTGTTTCCAAGCAAATGTACCACGGGTGGCACAACACGCAACAGTTGAAAATGCATGATGTACCGCCAGTGGTACACATCACGGGGAAAGTGTTAAATTCTGCTGCCTTGTTGCTTCTCTACCTTCTATTGATATTTTCAAGCTGACTGCTCTTTTGAGCTTGCTAACTGCATGCCTCCCCTCTTCCCTGAGGCTCTGCCGCACATGACTTTCTACTCAAGCTCATCCCTATACTGTCCAAATCTTACGCAAGAGTTAACCAGCATCTTCACTCTTTCATCCCTCACGCTGGTAAACTCTGGAACAATCTTCCTTCATCTGTATTTCCTCCTGCCTACAACTTGAACTCTTTCAAGAGGAGAGTATGAGGACACCTTTCCTTCCAGAA
>NC_066532.1:11447586-11594369 GCF_024679095.1 Eriocheir sinensis | reverse complement strand
TAATGTGTATTTTTTATATATTTTATACAAATTTACGTTATTTTAAGTGTATTTGCTTATATATTTTCATTCAAATTTACATTATTTTATGTGTATTTTGTAAATGTATTTCAATACAAATTTACCTAATTTTATGTGTATTTTGTATATTTATTTTCATACAAATTAAAATTATTTTTGTGTATTTTTGTATATTGTTTTATACAAATTTAGGTGATTTTATGTGTATATTGTATATCTATTTTCATACAAATACACATTCTTTTATTGATATTTTGTTTATTTATTTTGACGCGAATTTACATTATTTAATGTGTATTTTATATATATATTTTTATACGTGTTTACATCATTTGATGTGTATTTTGTATATATATTTCTATAGAAATCTACGTTGATTTATGAGTGTTCGTATATAGATTTTGAAATAAATTTACACTGTTTTATGTGTATTTTGCATATTTCTTCAATACAAATTTACCTTATTGTATATGCATTTTGTATTTTAATTTTAATACAAATTTAATTATGCTATGTGTATTATTGTATATGTATTTTTATAAAAATATGCTTTATTTTATGGGTATTTTGCATTTTTATTTTCATACAAATTTACATTATTTTATTTATATTCTGTTTATTTTTTATTGAAACAATTTTACATTATTCTATGCGTATTTTGTATATCTATTTTTATACGTATTTACTTAATTTTATGTGTATTTTGTATATATATTTTTATAGAAATCTACGTTATTTTATTTGTGTTCGTATATATATTTTGAAACAAATTTACATTGTTTTATATGTATTTTTGCATATCTCTTTCAATACAAGATTACCTTATTGTATGTGCATTTTGTATATTTATTTCAATACAAATTTAAATATTTTATGTGTATTTTGGTATATATATTTTTTATAAGAAATGCGCTATTTTATGGGAATTTTGCATCTTTATTTTCATACAAGTTTACATTATTTTATTAATATTCGGTGTATTTATTTTGATACGATTTCACATAATTCTATTTGTTTTTTGTATATATTTTTTTATACATATTTACATTATTTAATGTGTATCTTGCATATATATTTCATACAAATTTATTATCTATTATTTATTTTCATACAAATACACATTCTTTTCATGATATTTTGTTTATTTATTTTGACACGAATTTACATTATTTGATATGTATTTTGTATATATCTTTTTATACGTATTTACATAATTTCATATGTATTTTGTATATATATTTCTATAGAAATCTACGTTATTTTATGTGTATTCGTATATATATTTTGAAACAAATTTACATTGTTTTATATGTATTTTTGAATATCTCTTTCAATACAAATTTACCGTACTGTATTTGCATTTTGTATATTTATTTCAATACAAATATAAATATTTTATGTGTATTTTGGTATATATATTTTTTAAAAAAATGCGATATTTTTTTGGGAATTTTGCATCTTTATTTTCATACAAATTTACATTATTTTATTGATATTCTGTGTATTTATTTTGATACGAATTTACATTATTCTATTTGCTTTTTGTATATATTTATTTTTTTATTTAATGTGTATCTTGCATATATATTTTATACAAATTTACGTTATTTTAAGTGTGTTTGTTTATATATTTTCATTCAAATTTACATTATTTGATGTGTATTTTGTATATGTATTTCAATACAAATTTACCTAATTTTACGTGTATTTTGTATATTTCTTTTCATACAAATTTTAATTATTTTTGTTCATTTTTGTATACAATAAGGTAAATTTATTTTGAAATAGATATGCAAAATACAAATAAAACAATGTTAAATTTGTTTCAAAATATATATACGAATACACACAAAATAACGTAGATTTCTATAAAATATATATACAAATACATAAAATGAAGTAAATACGTTTAAAAAATGTATACATAATACACATAAAATAATGTGTATCAAAATAAATAAACAAAATACCAATAAAAAATGTGTATTTGTATAAAATAAATATAAAATACACATAAAATATTGTAAATTTATATAAAACTATATACAAAATACACAAAGTAGTTAAATTTGTATGAATAGATATACAAAATACACATAAAATAAACTAAATTTGTATTTTTGTATATACCTTTATATCAGTTTACGTTATTTTATGTGTATTTTGTATATTTATATTTATACAAATACATTCTTTTAATAGTATTTTGTTTATATATTACTATAAGAGTTTACAATATTTTAAGTGTAATTTGTACACATATTTTATACGTATTTACTTCATTATATTTGTATTTTGTATATATATCTTTATAGAAATATGCGTTATTTTATGTGTATTCGTATATATATTTTGAAACAAATTTACATTGTTTTATATTTATTTTGCATATCTATTTCAATACAAATTTACCTTATTGTGTGTGCATTTCGTATATTTATTTTAATACAAATTCAAATATTTTATGTGTTTTGGTATATATATTTTAATAAAAAATGCGCTATTTTTGGGGTATTTTGCATCTTAATTTTCATACAAATTTACATTATTTTATTAATATTCTGTTTATTTATTTTGATACGATTTTACAATATTCTATTTGTGTTTTGTATATATTTTTTAATACATATTTTCATTATTTAATGTGATTTTATATATATATTTTATACAAATTTACGATAATTTAAGTGTATTTGTATATATATATTTTAATTGAAATTTACACTATTTCATGTGTATTTTGTAAATGTATTTAAATACATTGTTTTTATATTTTCATACAGATTTGCATTATTTTATAAGTGTTTTGTATATGTATTTCAATCCAAATTTGCCTAATTTTATGTGTATTTTGCCTATCTATTTAAATTATTTTTATGTATTTTGTAAAAATTTTTTATACAAATTTTAGTTATTTTATTTGTATTTTGTATATATATTTTTCCTACATATATACATTCTATTATTGCAATTATGTTTATTTATTTTGATACGAATTTCCATTACTTTATGTGTATTTTGTATATATATGTTTCTACGTATTTACATTATTTTATGTGTATTTTGGATATATATTTTCATAAAAATTTACGTTATTTTATTTTGCGCTCTCGTATATATTTTGATACAAATTTTATACAAATTCATGTTATTTTATGTGTATTTGAATACATATTTTCAATCAAATTTAAATTATTTTATATGTATTTTTACATATATTTCATTACAAATTTACCTTATTTTATGTTTGTTTCATATATTCATTTCATGCAGTTTTAAATTATTTTATGTGTATATTTGTATTTGTATTTAGGTTATTTTATTTGTATTTTCTATATACATTTTCATCCAAAACTACATTATTTTATTGGTATTTTGTTAATTTAATTCGATACGAATTTAGATTATTTCAAAGGTATTTTTTATACATTTTTTATACGCATTTACATTATTTAATGTGTGTTTTGTATATATATTTTGATGCAAATTTACTTTATTTGATGTGCATTTTTGTACATATATTTTTAAAGAAATTAGCGTTATTTTATATGTATTTTGTATATGTTTTCTCATACAAATTTACATTATATTATTGGTATTTTGTTTATTTATTTTGATACGAATTACATGATTATATGTGAATTTTCTACATATTTTTTTATACGTATTTACATTATTTAATGTGTATTTTGTTGATGTGTTTTTATACAAATTTACGTTATTATATGTGTATTTGTATAAATATTTTGATACAAAATTACATTGTTTGATGTATATATATATATATATATATATATATATATATATATATATATATATATATATATATATATATATATATATATATATATATATATATATATATATATATATATATATATATATATATATATATATATATATATATATATATATATATCTATATATATATATATATATATATATATATATATATATATATATATATATATATATATATTTCAATTCAAATTTAGTTTATTTTATGTGTATTTTGTATATCTATTTTCATACAAATACACATTCTTTTATTGATATTTTGTTTATTTATTTTGACACGAATTTACATTATTTAACGTCTATTTTGTATATATATTTTTATACGTATTTACAGCATCTCAAGTGTATTTTGTATATATATTTCTATAGAAATCTGCGTAATTTTATGTGTATTCGTATATATATTTTGAAACAAATTTACATTGTTTTATGTGTATTTTGCATATTTTTACCTTATTGTATGTGCATTTTGTATATTAATTTTACTACAAATTTAAGTATTGAATGTGTATTTATGTATATGTATTTTTATAAAAATGTGCTTTATTTTATTGGTATTTTGCATCTTTATTTTCATACAAATTTAAATTATTTTATTGATATTTTGTGTATTTATTTTGATACGATTTTACATTATTTTCTATGTGTATTTTGTATATATATTTAATACAAATGTACGTTATTTTATGTGTATTTGTTTTCATTTCATACAAATTTTCATTATTTTATGTGTATTTTGTACATGTACAAATTTGTACAAATTTAACTAATTATATGTGTATTTTGTATATCAATTTTCATAAAAATTGAAATTATTTTTGTTTTTTTTGTATATATTTTTATACAAATTTTCGCTATTTTATGTGTATTTTGTATATTTATTTTCCTACAAATATACATTCTTTTATCGGAATTTTGTTTGTTTATTTTGATACGAATTTACATTATTTTAGGTGTATTTGGTATATATATTTTTATACTATTTACATCATTTTATATGTATTTTGTATGTATATTTTCATAGAAATTTACTCTATTTTATGTGTATTCGTATATATATTTTGATACAAATTTACATTATTGATGTGTATTTTGCATATGTATTTCAATACAAATTTACTTTATTGTATATGCATTTTGTATATTTATTTCAATACAAATTTAATTATTTCATGTGTATTTTTGTATATATATTTATATGCATATATGCGTTATTATATGGGTATTTTGCATCTTTATTTTCAAACAAATTTATATTATTTTATTGATATTCTGTTTTTTTTTATTTTGATACAATTTAACATTATTCTATGTGTATTTTGTATATATATTTTTATACATATTTACATTATTTAATGTATATTTTGTATATATATTTTATCCAAATTTACGTTATTTTATGTGTATTTGTTTATATATTTTCATACAAATTTACATTATTTTATGTGTATTTTGTATATGTATTTCAATTCAAATTTGCCTAACTTTATGTGTATTTTGCATATATATTTTCAAACAAATTTAAATTATTTTTGTGTATTTTTGTATTTATTTTTATACAAATTTTAGTTATTTTATTTGTATTTTGTATATATATTTTCCTACAAATATACAATCTTTTATTATAATTTTGTTTATTTATTTTGATACGAGTTTACATTATTTTATGTGTATTTTGTATATATATTTTTCTACGTATTTACATTATTTTATATGTATTTTGTATATATATTTTAATAAAAATTTACATTATTTTATTGTGTGAATTCCTATTTAGTTTGATGCAAATTTTATACAAATTCATGTTATTTTATGTGTATTTGTATATATATTTTCATACAAATTTATATTATTTTACGTGTATTTTTACATATTTTTCATTACAAATTTACCTTATTTTATGATTATTTTGTATATTTATTTCATTCAATTTTAAATTATTTTATGTGTATATTTGTATTTGTGTTTACGTAATTTTATGTGTATTTTCTATATATATCTTCATCCAAAATTACATTATTTTATTGGTATTTTCTTTATTTAACTCGATACATATTTAGATTTTTTCATAGGTATTTTGTATACATATGTTTATACTCATTTACATTATGTAATGTGAGTTTTGTATATATTTTTTAATGCAAATTTATTTTATGTGCATTTTTGTACATATATTTTTAAAGAAATCTATTTATTTTATGTGTATTTTGTATATGTTTTCTCATAAAAATTTACATTATTTTATTGGTATTTTGTTTATTTATTTTGATACGAATTACATGATTATATGTGTATTTTGTATATATTTTTTTATACGTAATTACATTATTTAATGTGTATTTTGTTTATATATTTTTATATAAAATTTACGTAATTATATGTGTATTTGTAAAAATATTTTGATACAAATTTACTTTATTTTATGTATTTTGTACATATATTTCAATTCAAATTAAGCTTATTTTGTGTGTATTTTGTATATCTATTTTCATACAAATTTAATTACTTTTGTGTATCTTTGTATATTGTTTTACATAAATTTACCTTATTTTATGTGCATTTTGTATATTTATATTTATACAAGTACACATAAAATAAAGTAAATTTCCATAAAAATAAATATACAAAACACACATTAAATAATGTAAATGCGTATAAAAATATGTATACAAAATACCTATGAAATAATCTAAATTCGTATCGAATTAAACTAACAAAATACCAATAAAATAATGTAATTTTTGATGAAAATATATATAGAAAATACACATAAAATAACCTAAATACAAATACATATATACACATAAAATAATTTAAAACTGAAGGAAATAAATATTCAAAATAAACATAAAATAAGGTAAATTTGTAATGAAATATATGTAAAAATGCAGATAAAATAATGTAGATTTGTATGAAAATATTTATACAAATACATATAAAATAACATGAATTTGTATAAAATTTGTATCAAATTATATACGAATACACACAATAAAATAAAATAAATTTTTATGAAAATATATATACAAAATACACATAAAATAATGCAAATACGTAGAAAAATATATATACAAAAAACACATAAAATAAAGTAAATTCGTATCAGAATAAATAGATAAAATTCCAATAAAAGAATGTATATTTTAGGAAAATATATATAGAAAATACAAATAAAATAACTAAAATTTGTATAAAAATATATACAAAAACACACAAAAATTATTTAAATTTGTTTGAAAATAGATATGCAAAATACACATAAAATTAGGCAAATTTGTATTGAAATACATATACAAAATACATGTAAGTTTGAATGAAAATATATAAATAAATACACTTAAAATAACGTAAAATTGTATGAAATATATATACAAAATACACATTAAATAATGTAGATATGTATAAAAAAATATATACAAAACACAAATAGAATAATGTAAAATCGTATCAAAATAAATACACAGAATATTAATAAAATAATATAAATTTGCATGAAAATAAAGATGCAAAATACCCATAAAATAACGCATTTTTTATTAAAATATATATATACCAAAACACACATATAAAATATTTGAATTTGTATTAAAATAAATATACGAACTGCACGCACAATAAGGTAAATTTTTTATTGAAATAGATATGCAAAATACATATAAAACAATGTAAATTTGTTTCAAAATATATATACGAAAACACATAAAATAACGCAGATTTCTATAAAGATATATATACAAAATACACATAAAATGAAGTAAATACGTATAAAAAAATGTGTACAAAATAAACATAAAATAATGTAAACTCGTATCGAAATAGATAAACAAAATACTAATAAAAGAATGTGTATTTGTATAAATATAAATATACAAACTACACATAAAATAACGTAAATTGATATAAAAGTATATACAAAAATACACAAAAGTAATTAAATTTGTATGAAAATAGATATACAAAATACACATAAAATAACTCATATTTAAAAAAAATATATATATATATATATATATATATATATATATATATATATATATATATATATATATATATATATATATATATATATATACATATATATATATATATATATATATATATATATATATATATATATATATATATATATATATATACAAAATGCACATACATTAAGGTAAATTTGTATTGAAAGAATATGCAAAATACACATAAAACAATGTATATTTGTTTCAAAATATATATACGAATACACATAAAATAATGTAGATTTCTATAGAAATATATATAAAAAAAATAGATGAAATGACGTAAATACGTATAAAATATATATACACAATACACATTAAATAATGTAAATTCGTGTCAAAATAAATAAACAAAATATCAATAAAAGAATGTGTATTTGTATGAAAATAGATATACAAAATACACATTAAATATTGTAAATTTGTATAAAACTCAATACAAAAAAACACAAAAAATTATTTTAATTTGTATGAAAAGTAATATACAAAATACACATAAAATTAGGTAAATTTATATTGAAATACATATACAAAATACACATAAAATAATGTAAATTTGAATGAAAAAATATAAATAAATACACTTAAAAAAACGTAAATTTGTATGAAATATATATATAAAATACATATTAAATAATGTAAATATGTATAAAAAATATATATACAAAAGACAAATAGAATAATGTAAAATAGTATCAAAATAAATACACAGAATATTAATAAAATAATGTAAATTTGTATGAAAATAAAGATGCAAAATACCCATAAAACAACGCATTTTTTATGAAAATATTTATACCAAAATACACATAAAATATTTAAATTTGTATTACAATAGATATACAAAATGAACATACAATAAGGTAAATTTGTAGTGAAATAGATATGCAAAATACATATAAAACAATGTAAATTTCTTTCAAAATATATATACGAATACACATAAAATAACGTAGATTTCTATAAAAATATATATACAAAATACACATAAAATGAAGTAAATACATATAAGAAAATGTATACAAAATACACATAAAATAATGTAAATTCGTATCAAAATAAATAAACTAAATGCCAATAAAAGAATGTGTACTTGTATAAATATAAATATACAAAATACACATAAAATAACGTAAAATTGTATAAAACTATATACAAAAATAAACAAAAAAAAATAATTTGTATGAAAATAGATATACAAAAGACACATAAAATAAGCTAAATTTGAATTGAGATAAATATAGAAAATACATAAAATAATGTAAATTTGTATCAAAATATATATTCAAATACACATATAATAACGTAAATTTGTATAAAAATATATAGACAAAACACACATTAAATAAAGATGCAATATACCCATAAAATAACTCATATTTAAAAAAATATATATACAAAAATACACATGAAATAATTAAATTTGTATTAAAATTAATATACAAAATACACATACAATAAGGTAGATTTTTATTGAAATAGATATGCAAAAATCACATAAAATAAAGTAAATTTGTATCAAAGTATATACGAATACACACAATAAAATAACATAAATTTTTATGAAAATATATATACAAAATACACATTAAATAATGTAAATACATAGAAAAATATATATACAAAATACACATAAAATAATGTAAATTCGTATCAAAATAAATAAACAAAATTTCCTCTAAAAGAATGTATATTTGTAGGAAAATATATATACAAAATACAAATAAAATAACAAAAATTTGTATAAAAATATATACATAAATACCCAAAAATAATTTAAATTTGTTTGAAAATAGATATGCAGAATACACATGAAATTAGGCAAATTTTTATTGAAATACATATACAAAATACACATAAAATAATGTAAATTTGTATGAAACTATATAAACAAATACACATAAGATAACGTAATTTTCCATAAAATATATGCACAAAATATACATTAAATAATGTAAATATGCCTAAAAATATGTATACAAAATACACAGAATAACGTAAAATCGTATCAAAATAAATAAACAGACTATCAATAAAATTATGTAAATTTGTATGAAAATAAAGATGCAAAATACCCATATAATAACGCATATTTGTTTAAAAATATATATACAAAAATACACATCAAATAACTAAATTTGTATCAAAATAAATATACAAAAGGCACATACAATAAAGAAAATTTGTATTGAAATAGATATGCGAAATACACATAAATAATGTAAATTTGTATCAAAATATATATACGAATACACATAAAATAGAGTAAATTTCTATATATATATATATATATATATATATATATATATATATATATATATATAAAAATATATATATATATATATATATATATATATATATATATATATATATATATATATATATATATATATATATATATATATACATATATATATATATATATATATATATATATATATATATATATATATCAAATACACCTAAAATAATGAAAATTCGAATCAAAATCAATAAACAAAATTCCGATAAAAGAACGTACAAATTTATATTATTTTATGTGTATTTTGTACATGTATTTAAATACAAATTTAACTAATTATATGTGTATTTTGTATATCTATTTTCATACAAATTGAAATTTATTTTTTTGTTTTTTTGTATATAATTTTATTCAAATTTTCGTAATTTTATGTGTATTTTGTATATTTATTTTCCTACAAATATACGTTCTTTTATCGGAATTTTGTTGATTTATTTTGATACGAATTTTCATTTTTTTAGGTGTGTTTAATATATATATTTTTATACTTATTTATATAATTTTATATGTATTTTGAATATATATTTTCATAGAAATTTACTCTATATGTATATACAAAAAAACACAAAAATAATTTAAATTTGTATGAAAATAAATATACAAAATACACATAAAATTAGGTAAAATTGTATTTAAATACATATACAAAATACACTTAAAATAATGAAAATTTGAATGAAATTATATAAACAAATACACTTAAAATAACGTTAATTTGTATAAAATATAGATAAAAATACACATTAAATAATGAAAATATGTATAAAAAAATATATACAAAACACAAATAGTATAATATAAAATCGTATCAAAATATATACACAGAATATTAATAAAATAATGTACATTTATATGAAAACTAAGATGCAAAATACCTCTAAAATAACGCATTTTTTATAAAATTATATATACCAAAATACACATAAAATATTTGAATTTGTATTAAAATAAATACACAAAATGCACATACAATAAGGTAAATTTGTATTGAAATAGATATGCAAAATACATATAAAACAATGTAAATTTGTTTCAAAATATATATACGAATACACATAAAATAACGTAGATTTCTATAAATATATATATATATATATATATATATATATATATATATATATATATATATATATATATATATATATATAGAAATATATTTATATATATATATATATATATATATATATATATATATATATATATATACAAAATACAAATAAAATTAAGTAAATACGAATCAAAAATGTATACAAAATACACATAAAATAATGTAAATTCGTATAAATATAAATAAACAAAATACCAATAAGAGAATGTGTATTTGTATAAATATAAATATACAAAATGCACATAAAATAACGTAAATTTCTATAAAACTATATACAAAAATACACAGAAGTAATTAAATTTGTATGAAAATAGATATACAAAATACACACAAAATAAGCTAAATCTGAATTGAAATATATATACAAAATACATAAAATAAAGTAGATTCGTTTCAAAATATTTTTAACAAATACACATATAATAACGTAAATTTGTAAAAAAATATATAAACAAAATATACATGAAGTAATGTAAATACGTATAAAAAAAAATATTTACAAAATACACAAATAATCAAGTCATTCGTATAAAAATAAATAAACAAAAAACTAATTAAATAATGTAAATTTGTATGAGAAAACATATACAAAATACACATAAAATAACGTTTTAAGTTTCTATAAGAGTATATGTACAAAAATGCACATAAAATTAGTTTGCATAAAAAAATATATACAAAACACACATTAGATAATGTAAATGAGTATAAAAATATGTATACAAAATACCTATGAAATAATCTAAATTCGTATCGAGTTAAATTAAGAAAATAACAATAAAATAATGTAATTTTGGATGAAAATATATATAGAAAACACACATAAAATAACCTAAATACAAATACAAAATATATACACATTAAATAATTTAAAATTGAATGAAATAAATATACAAAATAAACATAAAATAAGGTAAATTTGGAATAAAATATATGTAAGAATACACATGAAATAATATAAATTTGTATGAAAATATATATAAATACACATAAAATAACATAAATTTGTATTAAATTTGTTTCAAAATATATACGAATACACACAATAAAATAACGTAAATTTTTATGAAAATGTATATATAAAATACACATAAAATAATTTAAATACGTAGAAAAATATATATACAAAATACACATAAAATAATGTAAATTCGTAAAAAATTAAATACACAAAATTCCAATAAAAGAATGTATATTTGTAGGAAAATATATATACAAAAACAAATAAAATAACTAAAATTTGTATAAAAATATATACAAAAATACACAAAAATTATTTAAATTTGTTTGAAAATAGATATGCAAAATACACATAAAGTTAGGCAAATTTGTATTGAAATACATATACAAAACTCACATAAAATAATGTAAATTTGTATGAAAATATATAAACAAATACATATAAAATAACGTAAATTTGGATAAAATATATATACAAAATATACATTAAATATTTTAAATATGTATAAAAATATATTATATTATATATATTTTTATTGATATTTGCGTTAATTATGTGTATTTTGTATATGTTTTCTCATAGAAATTTACATTATTTTATTGGTATTTTGTATATTTATTTTGATACGAATTACATGATTATTTGTGTATTTTGTACATTTTTTTATACGTATTTACATTATTTTATGTGTATTTTGTATATGTATTTCAATACAAATTTACCTAATTTTACATGTTTTTTGTATATTTATTTTCATACAAGTTTAAATTATTTTTGTGTATTTTTGTATATAGTTTTATACAAATTTAGGTTATTTTATGTGTATTTTGTATATCTATTTTCATACAAATACACATTCTTTTTTTATTTTTGTATATGTATTTTTTTTTAAATATGCTTTATTTTATGGGTATTTTGCATCTTTATTTTCATACAAATTTACATTATTTTATTGATATTCTGTGTATTTATTTTGATATGATTTTACATTATTCTATGTGTATTTTGTATATATATTTTATATAAAATGTATTTGTTTTCTTTTCATACAAATCTACATTATTTTATGTGTTTTTTGTACATGGAAACATGGAAACATGGAAACGCAGGCAACAGAAAGCCTATTGGCTCATTACGAGGTTGCCCGCTTTGGTGATTTAATCTGCTCGACAGCCTGGGGCCTGGGGAGCAGATGAAAGCACCTCGACATTGAGGAGTAGATGAAAGCACCTCGATATTGAGGAGCAGATGAAAGCAACTCAATATTCAGTTTACTCCCGACGCAGCGAAGTGACGGTCGATTCTATATTTGAAGGAGTTGATAGTATTCGCATTTACTACTTCTGAAGGAAGATTGTTCCAGTGACGGATGACTCGGTTTGAAAAGAAACTCCTTCCGATGTCTGTGTTACATCGACTAGACTGAATGGGTAAACCGTTATTTCTAGTTCTTAGGTTGGTTTGCAATTCAAAGAAATTGGAGTAATCGACGTTATTGAATTTTTTCAGATACTTGAAGACTTGAATCATATCTCCTCGTAGGCGTCTTTTCTCTAATGTAAAGAGATTGAGTCGCTTGAGTCGTTCCTCGTACGGTTGAGCCCTTAAGGTTGGTATCATTTTCGTGGCGCGTCGCTGAATCCTTTCCAGTAAATCAATGTCCTTTCTGTAATTAGGAGACCAGAACTGTACTGCATACTCGAGGTGCGGTCTTACCATGGAATTATACAAGGATAGCATCACGTCTGGCGTTTTACACTCGAAGTTCCTCGCTATGAACCCGAGCATAGTGTTGGCTTTGTTGTATGCTTTTTTCAGTGATTCGCGTGTTTCAGGTCACTGCTGATTGTGACTCCAAGATTCTTTTCCTCCTGCATCGCTTGCAGAGGTCTCCCATTCATAATGTATGTGTGGTTACTATTTCTGGACCCAATGTGCATGACTTTGCATTTGTCAACATTAAAGGACATTTGCCATTTTTCCGACCATTCGATAATGTGATTGAGGTCTTTCTGAATGATTTCGCAGTCGGTCTTTGTGAGGGCCTTTCCCCCCACCTTAGTGTCATCAGCAAATTTCGATATTGTGGATTTCAGTCCTGATTCGAGGTCGTTGATATATATGATGAAGAGAATGGGTCCCAGCACTGACCCTTGAGGCACTCCACTAGTGACTGGAAGCCAATCGGAAGGCTGTCCGTTGAGTAGTACTCGTTGTTTTCTGTCGGTGAGCCAATCTCTTATCCACGCGATCAGATTGGCTCCAATGCCCGCCGAGTGCAGTTTCTTAAGGAGTCGCTCGTGCGGTACCTTGTCGAAGGCTTTCTGAAAGTCCAGGTATATAACATCACTGGGGATGTGGGCATCCCAGTTCTTATATATACCTTGGAAGAAGTCTAATAAATTCGTTAGGCAGGAGCGCTTGTTTCTGAAGCAATGCTGGGTGTCGGAGATTACATTATTGTCTTCTAGAAACTTAACAAGTTTGTCTCTAATAATCTTTTCGAGTATTTTTCCTGCCACTGATGTCAAACTTATGGGCCTGTAGTTTAATGCAACGCTTTTGTCTCCTTTTTTGAAAATTGGTGTTACGTTCGCCATCTTCCAGTCTTCCGGGACCTTTTTCAATTGAACAGACTGGTTGAATATGTTAGTGAGTGGCTGAAGTATTTGTTGTTTAAGCTCTTTTAATAACCGCGGGGACAAACCGTCAGGTCCTGTTGACTTGTTCGTGTCGAGTTTATCCAAATACTCTTTCACTTCTTGGTCGCATATTGAGTCAATTTTCAGGGGCGTGATTCCCCTCGGTGGGTCAGGGTTCTCGGGCATGGTTTCGATGTTCTCGACTGTGAATACGGATGCGAAGTTACTGTTGAGGATTCTGGCCATCTGTTTACTGTCCTGAGTTGCAGCTCCAGTCTCGTCTGTCAGGGGACCAATATTGGATTTTACTTTCATTTTCGATCTGATGTATGTGAAGAATTTTTTTGAGTTTGTCTTGATGTCACGCGCTATTTGTTTTTCGTAGTTGCGTTTACTACTCCGAATAAGGGTGCGACAAGCTCTGAGGCTGTTGTGGTACTGAGTACGGACTTCGGCCGTGTCATTCTCTTTCATTAGGTTATAATTCCTTTTTTTTAAGTTTACCGCCCTTTTTATTTCTCTGGTCATCCACGGTGGATCTACGGCACCATTTACTCGCCTGGGTTTCGTTGGCACTGTAGCCTTTTCTACTCCCAAAAGCTTATCTTTGAAGTTGTTCCACACGTTGTCGATTGTATTGTCGGTTAGGTGAAGTTGGTCCCAGGTCGCAGAGGGAAGCAGCTCACGGGCTAGGTTGAAATTTGCTTTTTTGTAGTCTGGTATCACTGACGGATTGTCTACGAGTTTGTGACTTATGTTGACATTGAAACGGATTAAGTGGTGATCGCAACCGTTAATTTTTTCACCAACTTCACAGTCGCGAATGAGGTCGGGGTCGCTTACTAATACCAGATCCAGCAGATTGTTTTCTCTTGTTGGTTGAGTTACAACTTGAGTGAGGAACGAATCCTCCACCATTTCTATAAGCCTGTTACCCTCTTGATCTCCAGTCAATTGTCCCCAGTCAATGTTAGGGCAATTAAAGTCCCCAATTATTATTGCTTCTTTACTTTGTGTTAAAGAGTGAAGCTCTTCGTACAGGGCAGTGTCATCGGCTGCCTGTTGTTTTGGAGGCCTGTATACGGTCGCAAGTGTTAGTTTTTTATTATTCGCAGTTATTTCCACATAGACGGAGTCGTAATTCTCTGCGTCCTGTTTGTCTATTTTTATGGCAGGGAGCGTACTTTTTACGTAGCAAATTACTCCTCCTCCTTTCTTGTGCATTCGATTTTTTTGGAAGCTTTCGTACCCGGGAAATGACAGTTCAGATACTAGATGTGCAGAGTTGGCCCAAGTCTCTGTAATGGCTACCACATCTGGTTTCTCAGTTGCAATATACGCCCTAATTTCGTCCTTTTTGGGTAATAGACTGCGTGCATTTGTGTACAAAATGGAAATGTGACTACTGGTTTGGCCGCGTCGTGTTGAATGAGTTCGCTTGTCGGAGGCGTCGTTGGTTACACAGTTTCTTGCAAGCCGCATCGACGCTACGGTTCGGTTGATCAAGGGTTGCCTTTGCCTTGCCCTCGCCTCCAGTTTTTTGAATAGCTTTTCGAGAAGCTTTCAACTGCATCGTATTTAAATACAAATTTAACTAGTTATATGTGTATTTTGTATATCTATTTTTTATGTATATTTTCATAGAAATTTACTCTATTTTATGAGTATTCGTATATATATTTTGATACAAATTTACATTATTGATGTGTATTTTGCATATCTGTTTCAATACAAATTTACTTTATTGTACGTGCATTTTGAATATTTATTTTAAAACAAATTTAATTATTTTATATGTATTTTTGTATATATATTTTTATGCAAATATGCGTTATTATATGGATATTTTGCATCTTTATTTTCATACAAATTTACATTATTTTATTGAAATTCTTTTTATTTATTTTGATTCGATTTAACATTATTCTATGTGTATTTTGTATATATTTTTTTTAAACATATTTACATTATTTAATGTTCATTTTGTATATATATTTTATCCAAATTTACATTATTTTATGTGTATTTGTTTATATATTTTCATACAAATTTACATTATTTTATGTGTTTTTTGTATATATATTTTTCTACGTATTTAAATTATTTTATGTGTATTTTGTATATACATTTTCATAAAAAATATTACGTTATTTTATTGTGTGTATAAGTATATATTTTGATACAAATTTTATACAAATTCATGTTATTTAATGTGTATTTGAATATATATTTTCATACAAATTTATATTATTTTATGTGTATTTTTTCATATATTCCATTACAAATTTACCTTATTTTATGTTTATTTTGTATATTTATTTCATTCAATTTTAAATTATTTTATGTGTATATTTGTATTTGTATTTAGGTTATTTTATGTGTATTTTGTATATATATTTTCATCCAAAATTACAATATTTTTTGGGTATTTTCTTAATTTAATTCGATACGAATTTAGATTATTTCATAGGTATTTTGTATACATATTTTTATACTCATTTACATTATCTAATGTGTGTTTTGTATATATATTTTTATGCAAATTTATTTTATGTTCATTTTTGTACATATATTTTTATAGAAATTTGCGTTATTTTATGTATATAGTTTTATATAAATTTACGTTATTTTATGTTCATTTTGTATATTTATATTTATACAAATACACATTCTTTTATTGGTATATTGTTTATTTACATTAATACGAATTTACATTATTTTATGTGTATTTTGTATACATATACAAAATACACATAAAATTAAGTTAATACGTATAAAAAAAATACGTATTAACTTAATTTTATGTGTATTTTGTATATGTATTTTTATAGAAATCTACGTTATTTTATGTGTATTCGTATATATATTTTGAAACAAATTTACATTATTTTATATGTATTTTGCATATCTATTTCAATACAAATTTACCTTATTGAATGTACATTTTGTATATTTATTTTAATACAAGTTCAAATATTTTATGTGTATTTTGGTATCAATAATTTTATAAAAAATGCGTTATTTTATAGGTATTTTGCATCTTAATTTTCATACAAATTTACTCTATTTTATTAATATTCTGTGTATATATTTTGATACGATTTTACATTATTCTACTTGTGTTTTGTATATATTTTTTTTATACATATTTACATTATTTAATGTGTATTTTGTATATATATTTCATACGAATTTACGTCATTATATGTGTATTTGTTTATATATTTTCTTTCAAATTTACATTATTTTATGTGTATTTTGTATATGTATTTCAATACAAATTAACATAATTTTATGTGTATTTTGTATATTTTTTTTCAGACAAATTTAAATTATTTTTGTGTATTTTTGTATATAGTTTTATACAAATTTAGGTTATTTTACTTACGCATTTACATTATTTAATGTGTGTTTTGTATATATATTTTTATCCAAAGTTACTTTATTTTACGTTCATTTTTGGACATATATTTTTATAGAAATTAGCGTTATTTTATATGTATTTGTATATGTTTTCTCATACAAATTTATATTATTTTATTGATATTTTGTTTATTTAGTTTGATACGAATTACATGATTATATGTGTATTTTGTACATATTTTTTATACGTTTTTAAATTCTTTAATGTGTATTATGTTTACATATTTTTAAACAAATTTACGTTATTATATGTATTTTTATAAATATTTTGATACAAATTTACATTATTTTATGTATTTTGTATATACATTTCAATTCAAATTTAGCTTATTTTATCTGTATTTTGTATATCTATTTTCATACGAATTTAATTACTTCTGTGTATTTTTGTATATAGTTTTATACAAATTTACGTTATTTTATGTGTATTTTGTATATTTATATTTATACAAATACACATTCTTTTATTGGTATTTTGTTTATTTATTTTGATACGAATTTACATTATTTCATGTGTATTTTGTATACATTTTCTTATACGTATTTACTTAATTTTATGTGTATTTTGTATATATATTTTTATACAAATCTACGTTATTTTATGTGTATTCGTATATATATTTTGAAACAAATTTACATTGTTTTATATGTATTTTGCATATCTATTTCAATACAGATTTACCTTATTGTATGTGTATTTTGTATATTTATTTTAATACAAATATATTTTTTAATGTGTATTTTGGTATATATATTTTTATAAAAAATGCGTTATTTAATGGGTATTTTGCATCTTTATTTTCATACAAATTTACATTGTTTTATTAATATTCTGTGTATTTATTTTGATACGATTTTACATTATTCTATTTGTTTTTGTATATATTTTTTTATACATATTTACATTATTTAATGTGTATTTTGTATATTTTAAAACAAATTTACGTTATTTTATGCGCATCTGTTAAAATATTTTGATACGAATTTACATTATTTTATGTATTTTGTATATATATTTCAATACAAATTTAGTTTATTTTATGTATATTTTGAATATCTATTTTCATTCGTATCAAAATAAATAAACAAAATAGCAGTAAAATAATGTAAATTTATATGAGAAAACATATACAAATACACATTAAATAACGCAAATTTCTAAAAAAATATATGTTCAAAAATGCACATAAAATAAAGTAAATTTGCATAAAAATATATAGAGAAAACACACATTAAATAATGTAAATGCGTACATAAAATAACCTAAATTTGTATAAAACTATATACAAAAATACACAAAAATATTTAAAATTTGTATGAAAAGAAATGTACAAAATACACATAAAATTAGGTAAATTTGTATTGAAATACATATACAAAATACACATAAAATAATGTAAATTTGAATGAAAATATATAGACAAATACACTTAAAATAACGTAAATTTGTATAAAATATATATGCAAGATACACTTTAAATAATGTAAATGTGTATTAAAAAATATATACAAAAAAGAAATAGAATAATGTAAAATCCTATCAATATAAATACACAGAATATCAATAAAATAATGTAAATTTGTATGAAAAGAAAGATGCAAAATTCCCATAGAATAGCGCATTTTTTATAAAAATATATATAACAAAATACACATAAAATATTTAATTTTTTATTGAAATAAATATACAAAATGCATATACAGTAAGGTAAATATGTATTGAAAGAGATATTCAAAAATACATATAAAAACAAAGTAAATTTGTTTCAAAATATATTTACGAATACTCATAAAATATCGTAGATTTCTATAGAAATATATATATACAAAATACACATAAAATTATGTAAATACTTAAAAAAATATATATACAAAATACATATCTTGGTAAATTCGTGTCAAAATAAATAAACAAAATATCATGAAAAGAATGTGTATTTGAATGAAAATAAATAATAGATAATAAATTTGTATGAAATATATATGCAAGATACACATTAAATAATGTAAATATGTATAAAAAATATATATACAAAAAACAAATAGAATAATGTGAAATCGTATCAAAATAAATACACCGAATATTAATAAAATAATGTAAATTTGTATGAAATTAAAGATGCAAAATTCCCATCAAATAGCGCATTTCTTATAAAAATATATATACCAAAATACACATAAAATATTTAAATTTGTATTGAAATAAATATACAAAATGCACATACAATAAGGTAAACTTGTATTGAAAGAGATATGCAAAAATACTTATAAAACAATGTAAATTTGTTTCAAAATACGAATACACATAAAATAACGTAGATTTCTATAAATAAATACGTATAAAATACGTATAAAAATAGATATACAAAATACACATAGAATAATGTAAAATTGTTTCAAAAAAAAATAAACAATATAAATAAAATAATGTAAATTTGTATGAAAATAAAAATGGAAAATACCCATAAAATAAAGCATACACATAGCATAGCATAGTTAAATTTGTATTAAAAATAATATACAAAATGCATATACAATAAGGTAAATTTGTATTGAAAAAATATGCAAAATACACATAAAACAGTGTAAATTTATTTCAAAATCTATATAAGAATACTCATAAATCAACGTAGATTTCTATTGATTTATATATACAAAATACACATCAAATGATGCAAACACGTATAAAAATATATATATAAAATACACATTAAATAATGTAAATTCGCGTCAAAATAAATAAACATAATATCAATAAAAGAATGTGTATTTGTATGAAAATAGATATACAATATACACATAAAATCACCTAAATTTGTATAAAACTATATACAAAAATACACAAAAATAATTTTAATTTGTATGACAATAAATATACAAAATACACATAAAATTAGGTAAATATGTATTGAAATACATTTACAAAATACACATAAAATAATGTAAATTTGAATGAAAATATATAAACAAATACACTTAAAATAACGTAAATTTGTATAAAATATATATAAAAAATACACATTAAATAATGTAAATATGTATAAAAAAATATATACAAAACACAAATAGAATAATATAAAATCGTATCAAAATAAATACACAGAATATTAATAAAATAATGTAAATTTGTATGAAAATTAAGATGCAAAATAAGATAACGCATTTTTTATAAATATATATACCAAGACACACATAAAATATTTGAATTTGTATTAAAATAAATATACAAAATGCACATACAATAAGGTAAATTTGTATTGAAATAGATATGCAAAATACATATAAAACC
The DNA here is from genome assembly GCF_024679095.1 of Eriocheir sinensis. Lineage (NCBI taxonomy): Eukaryota > Metazoa > Arthropoda > Malacostraca > Decapoda > Varunidae > Eriocheir > Eriocheir sinensis. The sequence continues at coordinate 11,572,818 of NC_066532.1, read as the reverse complement.
ATGCAAATTTTTTTCAAAATATATATACGAATACACATAAAATAACGTAGATTTCTATGAAAATAAATATACAAAATACACATAAAATGAAGTAAATACGTATAAAAAAAGGTATACAAAATACACATAAAATAATGTAAACTCGTATCAAAATAAATAAACAAAATAATAAGAAAAGAATATGTATTGTATAAATATAAATATACAAAATACAAATAAAATAACGTAAATTTATATAAAACTATATGCAAAAATACAGAAAAGTAATTAAATTTGTGTGAAAATAGATATACAAAATACATGTGTATTTTGGATATTTATTTTCATACAAATTGAGATTATTTTTGTTTATTTTTTTAAATATTTTCATACAAATTTTCGTTATTTTATGTGTATTTTGTATATTTATTTTTTCTTAAAATATACGTTCTTTTATTTGAATTTTGTTTATTGAATTTGAAACGAATTTACCTTATTTTGTATATCTATTTTCATACAAATTAAAATACTTTTGTGTATTTTTATATATAGTTTTATATAAATTTACGTTATTTTATGTGTATTTTGTATACATTTTTTTATACGTATTTACCTCATTTTATGTGTATTTTGTATATATATTTTTATAGAAATCTACGTTATTTTATGTGTATTTGTATATATATTTTGAAACAAATTTACATTGTTTTATATGTATTTTGCATATCTATTTCAATACAAATTTACCTTATTGTATGTGTTTTTTATATATTTATTTTAATACAAATTTAATTTTTCTTATGTGTATTTTGGTATATATGGTAAGGTAAATTTGTATTGAAAGAGATATTCAAAAATACATATAAAACAATGCAAATTTGTTTCAAAATATATATACGAATACACATAAAATAACGTAGATTTCTATAAAAATATATACAAAATACACATAAAATGAAGTAAATACGTATAAAAAAATGAATACAAAATACACATAAAAATCGTATCAAAATAAATAAAAAAAATACCAGTAAAAGAATGTGTATTTGTATAAATATAAATATACAAAATACACAAAAAATATCGTAAATTTGAATAAAACTATATACAAAAATACAAAGAAGTAATTAAATTTGTATGAAAATATATATACAAAACACTAAGCTAAAATAAGCTAAATTTGAATTGAAATGTACATACAAAATACATAAAATAATGTAAATCTGTATCAAAATATTTAAACAAATACATATAATAACGTAGATTTGTTTAAAAATATATAAACAAAATACATATTAGGTAATGTAAATACGTATAAAAAATATGTACAAAATACACATATAATCATGTAATTTCTATCAAAATAAATAAACAAAATAGCAATAAAATAATGTAAATTTGTATGAGAAAACATATACAAATAATGCAAATTTCTATAAAAATATATGTACAAAAATGCACATAAAATAATGTAAATTTGCATAAAAATATATATACAAAACACACTAAATAATGTAAATGCGTACATAAAATAACCTAAATTTGTATAAAACTATATACAAAAATACACAAAAATAATTTAAATTTGTTTGAAAAGAAATATACAAAATACACATAAAATTAGGTAAATTTGTATTGAAATACATATACAAAATACACATCAAATAATGTAGATTTGAATGAAAATATATAAACAAATACACTTAAAATAACGTAAATTTGAATAAAATATATATACAAGATACACATTAAATAATGTAAATGTGGATAAAAAAATATATACAAAAAACAAATAGAATAATGTAAAATCGTATCAAAATAAATACACAGAATATCAATAAAATAATGTAAATTTGTACGAAAATAAAGATGCAAAATTCCCAAAAATTATCGCATTTTTTATAAAAATATATTTACCATAATACACATAAAATATTTAAATTTGTATTGAAATAAATATACAAAATACATATACAGTAAGGTAGATTTGTATTGAAAGAGATATTCAAAAATACGTATAAAACAATGTAAATTTGTTTCAAAATATATATACGAATACACATAAAATAAAGTAGATTTCTATAGAAATATATATACAAAATACATATGAATCTATGTAAGTACGTATAAAAATATATATACAAAATACATATCAAATAATGTAAATTCGTGTCAAAATAAATAAACAAAATATCATGAAAAGAATGTGTATTTGTATGAAAATAGATAATAGATAATAAATTTTTATAAAATATATATGCAAGATACACATTAAATAATGTAAATATGTATAAAAAAGTATATACAAAAAACAAATAGAATAATGTAACATCGTATCAAAATAAATACACCGAATATTAATAAAATAATGTAAATTTGTATGAAAATAAAGATGCAAAATTCCCGTAAAATAGCGCATTTCTAATAAAAATATATATACCAAAATACACATAAAATATTTAAATTTGCATTGAAATAAATATACAAAATGCACATACAATAAGGGAAATTTGTATTGAAAGAGATATGCAAAAATACATATAAAACAATGTAAATTTGTTTCAAAATATATATACGAATACAAATAAAAAAACGTAGATTTCTATAAAAATATATATACAAAATACACATAAAATTAAGTAAATATGTATAAAAAAAATGTATACAAAATACACATAAAATAAAGTAAATTCGAATTAAAATAAATAAACAAAATACCAATAAAAGAATGTGTATTTGGATAAATATAAATATACAAAATACACATACAAAATAAACATAAAATAAGGTAGATTTGTAATAAAATATATGTACAAAATACACATAAAATAATGTAAATTTATATGAAAATATATATACAAATACACATAAAATACCATGAATTTGTATAAAAACATATATTCAAAATAAATATTAAATAATGTAAAAGCGTATAAAAATATATATACAAAGTACATATAAAATAATGTAAATTCGTATCAATATAAATCAACAAAACACCAATAAAGTAATATATATTTGAATGAAAATAAATTTACAAAATACTCATAACATAACTAAAATTTGTATTAAAATATATACAAAAATACATAGAAATAATTTGAGTTTGTATGAAAATAGATATACAAAATACACATAAAACTAGGTAAAATTCTTTTGAAATGTATATACAAAATAGCCATAAAATATTGTAAATTTGTGTCAAAATATATAAACAAATACACATAAAATAACGTAAATTTGTATGAAAAATATATACAAAATACACATAGAATAATGTCAATTCATTTCAAAATGAATGAGCAGAATATCAATAAAATAATGTAAATTTGTATGAAAATAAAGATGCAAAATACTCAAAAAATAAAGCATATGTTTATAAAAATACAGATACAAAAATACACATCGAATAATTAAATTTGTATTAAAATTAATGTACAAAATGCGTATATAATAAGGTAAATTTGTATTGAAAAAATATGCAACATACAAATTTATATTATTTTATTGGTATTTTGTTTATTTATTTTGATACGAATTACATGATTATATGTGTATTTTGTACACATTTTTTTATACGTATTTACATTATTTAATGTGTATTTTGTTTTTTTATATTCATACAAATTTACGTTATTATATGTGTATTTGTATAAATATTTTGATACAAATTTACTTTATTTCATGTATTTTGTATATATATTTCAATTCAAATTTAGCTTATTTTGTGTGTATTTTGTATATATTTTCATACAAATTTAATTACTTCTGTGTATTTTTGTATATAGTTTTATATAAATTTACGTTAATTTATGTGTATTTTATATATTTATATTTATACAAATATATATACAAAAAACACATTAAATAATGTAAATATGTATAAAAAAAATATATACAAAACACAAATAAAATAATGTAAAATCGTATCAAAATAAATACAGAAAATATTAATAAAATAATGTAAATTTGTATGAAAATTAAGATGCAAAATACCCATAAAATAACGCATTTTTTTAAAAATATATATACGAAAAAACAAAATATTTGATTTTGTATTAAAATAAATAGATATACAAAATACACATAAAATAAGTTAAATTTGAATTGAAATATATATACAAAATACATAAAATAATGTAAATTTGTATCAAAATACTTATACAAATACACATATAATAACGTAAATTTGTATTAAAATATATAAACAAAATACACATTAAATAATGTAAATACGTATAAAAAAATGTACAAAATACACAAATAATCATGTAATTCGTATCAAAATAAATAGACAAAATACCAATAAAATAATGTAAATTTCTATGAGAAAACATATACAAAATACACATAAATAACGCAAATATCAATAAAAATATATATAATATAATATATTTTTATACATATTTAAAATATTTAATGTATATTTTGTATATATATTTTATCCAAATTTACGTTATTTTATATGTATTTGTTTATATATTTTCATACAAATTTGCATTATTTTATGTAAGTTTTGTATATGTATTTCAATACAAATTTGCCTAACTTTATGTGTATTTTGCATATCTATTTTGAAACAAATTTAAATTATTTTTGTGTATTTTTGTATATATTTTTATACAAATTTTAGTTATTTTATTTGTTTTTTGTATATATATTTTCCTACAAATATACATTCTTTTATTGGAATTTTGTGTTTTTAATTTTTTACGAATTTACATTATTTTATGTGTATTTTGTATATATATTTTTCTACGTATTTAAATTATTTTATGTGTATTTTTTATACATTTTCATAAAAAATTACGTTATTTTATTGTGCGTATTCGTATATATTTTGAAACAAATTTTATACAAATTCATGTTATTTTATGTGTATTTGTATATATATTTTCATACAAATTTATATTATTTTATGTGTATTCTTACATATATTTTATTACAAATTTACCTTATTTTATGTTTATTTTGTATATTTATTCCATTCAATTTTAAAATATTTAATGTGTATATTTGTATTTGTATTTACGTTATTTTATGTGTGTTTTCTATATATATTTTCATCCAAAATTACATTATTTTATTATTATTTTCTTAATATTTAACTCGATACGAATTTAGATTATTTCATAGGAATTTTGTATACAAATTTTTATACTCATTTACATTATCTAATGTGTGTTTTGTATATATTTTTTTATGCAAACTAATTTTATGTGCATTTTTGTACATATATTTTTATAGAAACTTAAAACGTTATTTTATGTGTATTTTGTATATGTTTTCTCATACAAATTTACATTATTTAACTAGTTTTTTTTTATTTATTTTGATACGAATGACGATTATTTATGTATTTTGTAAATATTTTTTTTATACGTATTTACATTACTTAATGTGTATTTTGTTTATATATATTTTTTTACAAATTTACGTTATTATATGTGTATTTGTTAAAAATATTTTGAAACGAATTTACTTTATTTTATGTATTTTGTATATATATTTCAATTCAAATTTAGCTTATTTTGTGTGTATTTTGTATATCTATTTTCATACAAATTTAATTACTTCTGTGTATTTTTGTATATAGTTTTATACAAATTTACGTTATTTTATGTGCATTTTGTATATTTATATTTATACAAATACACACTCTCTTATTGGTATTTTATTTATTTATATTTATACGAATTTACATTATTTTATGTGCATTTTGTATATTTATATTAATACAAATACACACTCTCTTATTGGTATTTTATTTATTTATATTTATACGAATTTACATTATTTTATGTGTATTTTGTATACATTTTTGATTCGTATTTACTTAATTTTATTTGTATTTTGTATATATATATTTAAAAAAATCTACGTTATTTTATATGTATTCGTATATATATTTTGAAACAAATTTACATTGTTTTATATGTATTTTGCATATCTATTTCAATACAAATTTACATTATTGTATGTGCATTTTGTATATTTATTTTAATACAAATTCAAATATTTTATGTGTATTTTGGAATATATAATTTTATAAAAAATGCGTTATTTTATAGTTATTTTGCATCTTAGTTTTCATACAAATGTACATTATTTTATTAATATTCTGTGTATATATTTTGATACGATTTTATATTATACTATTTGTGTTTTGTATATATTTTTTTAAACATATTTTCATTATTTAATGTGTATTTTTTATATATATTTTATACAAATTAACGTTATTTTAAGTGTATTTGTTTATATAATTTCATTCAAATCTACATTATTTTAAGTGTATTTTGTATATGTATTTCAATACAAATTTACCTAATTTTATGTGTATTTTGTATATTTATTTTCATACAAATTTAAATTATTTTTGTGTTTTTTTGTATAAACATATAGAATAAATTTCTATGAAAATATATATTCAAAATACATATAAAATTATGTAAATAATTATAAAAATATATATATCAAATACACCTAAAAAAATGAAAATTCGTATCAAAATAAATAAACAAAACTCCGATAAAAGAACGTATATTTGTAGGAAAATAAATATACAAAATACACATAAAACTACGATAATTTGAATAAAAATATATACAAAAAAACAAAAAAAATAAATTTAAATTTGTTTGAAAATAGATATACAAAATTCACATATAATTAGTTAAATTTGTATTTAAATACATGTACAAAATACACATAAAATAATGTAAATTTGTATGAAATGAAAACAAATTCACATAAAATAACGTACATTTGTATAAAATAGATATACAAAATATACATAGAATAATGTAAAATCGTATCAAAATAAATACACAGAATATCAATAAAATAATTTTTTTTGTATGAAAATAAAGATGCAAAATACCCATAAAATAAAGCATATTTTTTTAAAAATACATTATACAAAAATACACATAGAATAATTAAATTTGTATTAAAATTAAAATACAAAATGCACGTACAATAAGGTAAATTTGTATGGAAAAAATATACAAAATGCACATAAAAGTGTAAATTTGTTTAAAAATCTATATACGAATACACATAAAATAACGTAGATTTCTATAGAAATATATATACAAAATACACATGAAATGACGTAAATACGTATAAAAATATATATATATACAAAATACACATTAAATAATTTAAATTCTCGTCAAAATAAATCAACAAAATATCAATAAAAGAATGTGTATTTGTATGAAAATAGATATACAAAATACTCATCAAATAACCTAAGTTTGTATAAAACTATATTCGAAAATACACAAAAATAATTTAAATTTGTATGAAAATAAATATACAAAATACACATAAAATTAGGTATATTTGTATTGAAATACATATACAAAATACACATAAAATAATGGAAATTTGAATGAAAATATATAAACAAACACTTAAAATAACGTAAATTTGTATCAAATATATATACAAAATACACATTAAATAATGTAAATATGTATAAAAAATATATACAAAACACAAATAGAATAACGTAAAATCGTATCAAAAATAAATACACAGAATATTAATAAAATAATGTAAATTTGAATGAAAATAAAGATGCAAAATAGCCATAAAATAACGCATTTTTTATAAAAATATATATACCAAAATACACATAAAATATTAAAATTTGTATTAAAATAAATATAAAAAATGCACATACTATAAGGTAAATTTGTATTGAAATAGATATGCAAAATACATATAAAACAATGTAAATTTGTTTCATATTATATATACGAATACACATAAAATAACGTAGATTTCTATAAAAATATATACAAAATACACATAAAATGAAGTAAATACGTATAAAAAAATGAATACAAAATACACATAAAAATCGTATCAAAATAATTAAACAAAATACCAGTAAAAGAATGTGTATTTGAATAAATATAAATATACAAAATACACATAAAATATCGTAAATTTGTATAAAACTATAAACAAAAATACAGAGAAATAATTAAATTTGTATGAAAATATATATACAAAATACAGCTAAAATAAGCTAAATTTGAATTGAAATGTACATACAAAATACATAAAATAATGTAAATCTGTATCAAAATATTTATACAAATACATATAATAACGTAGATTTGTTTAAAAATATATAAACAAAATACACATTAAGTAATGTAAATACGTATAAAAAATATGTACAAAATACACATATAATCATGTAATTCGTATCAAAATAAATAAACAAAATAGCAATAAAATAATGTAAATTTGTATGAGAAAACATATACAAATAACGCAAATTTCTATAAAAAATATACGAACAAAAATGCACATAAAATAAAGTAAATTTGCATAAAAATATATATACAAAAGACACACTAAATAATGTAAATGCGTACATAAAATAACCTAAATTTGTATAAAACTATATTCAAAAATACACAAAAATAATTTAAATTTGTTTGAAAAGAAATATACAAAATACACATAAAATTAGGTAAATTTTTATTGAAATACATATACAAAATACACATCAAATAATGTAAATTTGAATGAAAATATATAAACAAATACACTTAAAATAACGTAACTATTTGGGTTTTTTATATATTTTTTTTATACATATTTACATTACTTAATGTGTATTTTGTATATATATTTTATACAAATTTACGTTATTTTAAGTGTATTTGTTTATGTATTTTCATTCAAATTTACATTATTTTATGTGTATTTTGTAAATGTATTTCAATACAAATTTACCTAATTTTATGTGTATTTTGTATACTTATTTTCAAACAAATTTAAATTATTTTTGTTTATTTTTGTATATAGTTTTATACACATTTACGTTATTTTATGTGTATTTTGTATATCTATTTTCATACAAATACGCATTCTTTTATTGATATTTTGTTTATTTATTTTGACACGAATTTACATTATTTAATGTCTATTTTGTATATATATTTTTTTACGTATTTACAGCATCTCAAGTGTATTTTGTATATATATTTCTATAGAAATCTGCGTTATTTTATGTGTATTCGTATACATATTTTGAAACAAATTTACATTGTTTTATGTGAATTTTGCATATTTTTTTAATAAAAATTTACCATAATCTATGTGCACTTTGTATATTAATTTTACTACAAATTTAATTATTGAATGTGTATTTATGTATATGTATTTTTATAAAAATATGCTTAATTTTTTTATATTTTGCATCTTTATTTTCATACAAATTTACATTATTTTATTGATATTTTGTGTATTTATTTTGATAAGATTTTACATTATTTTCTTTGTGTATTTTGTATATATATTGAATACAAATGTACGTTATTTTATGTGTATTTGTTTTCCTTTCATACAAATATACATTATTTTATGTGTATTTTGTACATGTACAAATTTGTACAAATTTAACTAATTATATGTGTATTTTGTATATCAATTTTCATAAAAATTGAAATTATTTTTGTTTTTTTTGTATATATTTTTATACAAATTTTCGTTATTTTATGTGTATTTTGTATATTTATTTTCCTACAAATATACGTTCTTTTATCGGAATTTTGTTTGTTTATTTTGATACGAATTTACATTGTTTTAGGTGTATTTGGTATATATATTTTTATACTATTTACATCATTTTATATGTATTTTGTATGTATATTTTCATAGAAATTTACTCTATTTTATGTGTATTCGTATATATATTTTGATACAAATTTACATTATTGATGTATATTTTGCATATGTATTTCAATACAAATTTACTTTATTGTATATGCATTTTGTATATTTATTTCAATACAAATTTAATTATTTTATGTGTATTTTTGTATATATATTTTTATGCATATATGCGTTATTATATGGGTATTTTGCATCTTTATTTTCATACAAATTTAAATTATTTTATTGATATTCTGTTTATTTATTTTGATACGATTTAACATTATTCTATCTGTATTTTGTATATATATTTTTATACATACTTACATTATTTAATGTATATTTTGCATATATATTTTATCCAAATTTACGTTATTTTATGTGTATCTGTTTATATATTTTCATACAAATTTACATTATTTTATGTGTATTTTGAATATGTATTTCAATACAAATTTGCCTAACTTTATGTGTATTTTGCATATCTATTTTCAAACAAATTTAAATTCTTTTTGTGTATTTTTGTATTTATTTTTATACCAATTTTAGTTATTTTATTTGTATTTTTTATATATATTTTCCTACAAATATACAATCATTTATTATAGTTTTCTTTATTTATTTTGATGCGAGTTTACATTATTTTATGTGTATTTTGTATATATATTTTTCTACGTATTTACATTATTTTATGTGTATTTTGTATATATATTTTAATAAAAATTTACATTATTTTATTGTGTGTATTCCTATTTATTTTGATACAAATTTTATACAAATTCATGTTATTTTATGTGTATTTGTATATATATTTTCAAAAAAATTTATATTATTTTACGTGTATTTTTACATATTTTTCATTACAAATTTACGTTATTTTATGATTATTTTGTATATTTATTTCATTCAATTTTAAATTATTTTATGTGTATATTTGTATTTGTATTTACGTAATTTTATGTGTATTTTCTACATATATTTTCATCCAAAATTACATTATTTTATTGGTATTTTCTTTATTTAACTCGATACGAATTTAGATTTTTTCATAGGTATTTTGTATACATATGTTTATAGTCATTTACATTATGTAATGTGTGTGTGCATTTTTTTACATATATTTTTATAGAAATTTTTTTATTTTATGTGTATTTTGTATATCTTTTCTTATAAAAATTTACATTATTTTATTGGTATTTTGTTTATTTATTTTGATACGAATTACATGATTATATGTGTATTTTGTATATATATTTTTATACGTAATTACATTATTTAATGTGTATTTTGTTTATATATTTTTATATAAAATTTACGTAATTATATGTGTATTTGTAAAAAATATTTTGATACAAATTTACTTTATTTTATGTTTTTTGTACATATATTTCAATTCAAATTAAGCTTACTTTGTGTGTATTTTGTATATCTATTTTCATACAAATTTAAATACTTCTGTGGATCTTTGTATATTGTTTTATATAAATTTACCTTATTTTATGTGCATTTCGTATATTTATATTTATACAAATATGCAAAATACATATAAAACAATGTAAATTTCTTTCAAAATATATATACGAATACACATAAAATAATGTAAATTCGTATCAAAATAAATAAAATAAATAAAAATGTACTTGTATAAATATAAATATACAAAATACATAAAATAACGTAAATTGTATAAAACTATACAAAATACAAAAAATAATTAAATTTGTAAATATATATACAAATACATAAACAATAAAATGTAAATTGTATAAAATATATATAATATAATATAAAATATATATATAAAATATATACAAATATATATAAATATATATATATATATATATATATATATATATATATATATATATATATATATATATATATATATATATATATATATATATATATATATATATATATATATATATATATATATATATATATATATATATATATATATATATATATATATATATATCTATATATATATATATATATATATATATATATATATATATATATATATATATATATATATATATCTGTGTATTTTGTATACATATTTTTAGACATATTTACATTATTTAATGTATATTTTGTACATATATTTTATGGAAATTTACGTTATCTTATGTGTATTTGCTTATATAGTTTCATAGAAATTTATATTATTTTAGGTGTATTTTGTATATGTATTTCAATAAAAATTTGCCTAATTTCATGTGTATTTTGCATATCTATTTTCAAACAAATTAAAAAAAAAATTGTGTATTTTTGTATATATTTTTATACAAATTTTTGTTATTTTATTTGTATTTTGTATATATATTTTCCTACAAATATACATTCTTTTAGAGGAAATTTTGTTTATTTATTTTGATACGAATTTACATTATTTTATGTGTATTTTGTATATATATTTTTCTATGTATTTACATTATTTAATGTGTATTTTATATATATATTTTCATAAAAATTTTCGTTATTTTATTGTGTGTATTCGTATATATTTTGATACAAATTTACTTTATTTTATGTGTTTTTTGCATATCTATTTCAATAAAAATATACCTTATTATATGTGTATTTTGTATATTTATTTTAATACAAATTTAATTATTTTATGTGTATTTTTGTATATATTTTTTTTTAAATATGAGTTATTTTATGGGTATATTGCATCTTTAATTTTATAAATTTTTACATTACGTACATATCTTTTATACGTATTTACATTATTTAATGTGTATTTTGTTTATATATTTTTATACAAATTTACGTTATTATATGTGTATTTGAATATATATTTTGATACAAATTTACATTATTTTATGTATTTTCTATATTTATTTCAATTCAAATTTAGCTTATTTTATGTGTCTTTTGTATATATATTTTCATACAATTTTTTTTTTGTTTATTTTTGTATATAGTTTTATACAATTGTACGTTATTTTATGTGTATTTTGTATATTTATATTTATACAAGTCCACATTCTTTTATTGGCATTTAGTTTATTTATTTTGATACGAATTTACATTATTTTATGTGTATTTTGTATACATTTTCTTATACGTATTTACTTCATTTTATGTGTATTTTGTATATATATTTTTATAGAAATCTACGTTATTTTATGTGTATTCGAATATATATTTTGAAAGAAATTTACATTGTTTTATATGTATTTTGCATATCTATTTCAATACAAATTTACCTTATTGTATGTTCATTTTGTATATCTATTGTAATACAAATTTAAATATTTTATGTGTATTTTGGTATATATATTTTCATAAAAAATGCGTTGTTTTATGGGTATTTTGCATCTTTATTTTCATACAAATTTACATTATTTTATTAATATTCTGTGTATTTATCTTGATACTATTTTACATTATTCTATTTGTCTTTTGTATATATTTTTTTATACATATTTACATTATTTAATGTGTATTTTATATATATATTTCATACAAATTTACGTTTTTTTAAGTGTATTTGTTTATATATTTTCATTCAGATTTACATTATTTTATGTGTATTTTGTATATGTATTTCAATACAAATTTACCTAATTTTATGTGTATTTTGTATATTAATTTTCATACAAATTTAAATTATTTTTTGTGTATTTTTGTATAGAGTTTTATACAAATTTACAATATTTAATGTGTATTTTGTATATCTATTTTCATACAAATACACATTCTTTTATTGATATTTTGTTTATTTATTTTGACACGAATTTACATTAATTAATGTGTATTGTGTATATATATTTTTATACGTATTTACGTCATTTCATTTATTTTTTGTATATATATTTCTATAGAAATCTACGTTATTTTATGTGTATTCGTATATATATTTTGAAACAAATATACATTGTTTTATGTGTATTTTCCATATTCTTTCACTACAAATTTACCTTATTGTATGTGTATATATATATATATATATATATATATATATATATATATATATATATATATATATATATATATATATATATATATATATATATATATATATATATATATATATATATATATATATATATATATATATATATATATATATGTGTGTATATATATATATATATATATATATATATATATATATATTAATACAAATATACATTCTTTTATTGGAATTTTGTTTATTTATTTTGATACGAATTTACATTATTTTATGTGTATTTTGTATATGTATTTTTCTACGTATTTACATTATTTTATGTGTATTTTGTATATGTTTTTTCATAAAAATTTACGTTATTTTATTGTGTGTATTTCTATCTATTTTGATACAAATTTACATTATTTTATGTGTATTTTGCATTTCTATTTTAATACAAATTTACCTTATAGTATGTGAATTTTGTATATTTATTTTAATACAAATTTAATTATTTTATGTGTATTTTTGTATATATTTTTTTTAAATATGAGTTATTTTATGTGTATTTTGTATATCTATTTTCATACAAATTTAATTACTTTTGTGTATTTTTGTATATACTTTTATATCAATTTACGTTATTTTATGTGTATTTTGTATATTTATATTTATACAAATACACATTTTTTTATTAGTATTTTCTTTATTTATTTCGACACGAGTTTACATTATTTTATGTGTATTTTGTACACATTTTTTTATACGTATTTACTTCATTTTATGTGTATTTTGTATATGTATCTTTATAGAAATCTGCGATATTTTATGTGTTTTCGTGTATATATTTTGAAACAAATTTACATTGTTTTATATGTATTTTGCAAATCTATTTCAATACAAATTTACCTTATTTTGTGTGCATTTCGTATATTTATTTTAATACAAATTCAAATATTTTATGTGTGTTTTGGTATATACATTTTTATAAAAAATGCGTTATTTTATGGGTATTTTGCATCTTTATTTTCATGCAAATTTATATTATTTTATTAATATTCTGTGAATTTATTTTGATACGATTTTACATTATTCTATTTGTGTTTTGTATATATTTTTTTATACATATTTACATTATTTAATGTGTATTTTGTATATGTATTTCAATACAAATTTGCCTAATTTTATGTGTATTTTGCATATCTATTTTCAAAGAAATTTAAATAATTTTTGTGTGTTTTTGTATATATTTTTATACAAATTTTAGTTATTTTATATGTATTTTCTATATATATTTTCCTACAAATATACATTCTTTTATTGGAATTTTATCTATTTATTCTGATACGAATTTACTTTATTTTATGTGTATTTTGTATATATATTTTTCTACGTATTTACATTATTTTATGTGTATTTTGTATATATATTTTCATACAAATCTACATGATTTTATATGCATTTTTACATATATTTCATTACAAATTTACCTTATTTTATGTTTATTTTGAATATTTATTTCCTTCAATTTTAAATTATTTTATGTGTATATATGTATTTGTATTTAGGTTATTTTATGTGTATTTTCTATATATATTTTCATCAAAAAATTACATTATTTTATTGGTATTTTGTTAGTTTAATTCGATACGAATTTAGATTATTTCATAGGTATTTTGTATACATATTTTTATACGCATTTACATTATTTAATGTGTGTTTTGTATATTTATTTTAATGCAAATTTTCTTTATTTTATGTGTATTTGTTTAAATATAAATATACAAAATGCACATAAAATAAGGTAAATTTATATAAAACAATATATAAATATATAAAGTAATTAAATTTGTATGAAAATAGATATACAAAATACACACAAAATAAGCTTAATTTGAATTGAATTATATGTACAAAATACATAAAATAAAGTAAATTTGTATCAAAATATTTTTACAAATACACATAGAATTACGTAAATTTTATATAAAAATATATAAACAAAATACACATTAAATAATGTAATTACGTATAAAAAAATATATACAAAATACACATATAATCATGTAATTCGTATCAAAATAAATAAACAAAATACCAATAAAATGATGTAAATTTTTATGAGAAAACATATACAAAATACACATAAAATAAAAAAAATTCTATAAAAATATATGTACAAAAATGGACATAAAATAAATTTGCATTAAAAAATATATACAAAACACACATTACATAATGTAAATGAGTATAAACATATGTATACAAAATACCTATGAAAAAATCTAAAGTCGTATCGAGTTAAATAAAGAAAATACCAATAAAATAATGTAATTTTGGATGAAAATATATGTAGAAAATACACATAAAATTACGTAAATACAAATACAAATATACACATAAAATAATTTAAGATTGAATGAAATAAATATACAAAATAATCATAAAATAAGGTAAATTTGTAATGAAAAATATGTAAAAATACACGTAAAATAATATAAATTTGTATGAAAATATATATACAAATACACATAAAATAACATGAATTTGTATAAAATTTTAATCAAAATAAATAGGAATACACACAATAAAATAATGTAAATTTTTATTAAAATATATATACAAAATACACATAAAATAATGTTAATACGTAGAAAAATATATATACAAAATACACATAAAATAATGTAAACTCGTATCAAAATAAATAAACAAAATTATAATAAAAGATTATACATTTGTAGGAAAATATATATACAAAATACAAATAAAATAACTAAAATTTGTATAAAAATAAATACAAAAATACACAAAAATAATTTAAATTTGTTTGAAAATAGATATGCAAAATACACTAAAGTTAGGCAAATTTGTATTGAAATACATATACAAAATACATATATAAATAAAATAATGTAAATTTGTATGAAAATATATAAACAAATACACATAAAATAACGTAAATTTGGATAAAATATATATACAAAATATACATTAAATAATGTAAATATGTATAAAATAGTTATACAAAATACACATAGAATAATGTTAAATCGTATCAAAATAAATAAACAGAATATCAATAAAATAATTTAAATTTTTATCAAAATAAAGATGCAAAATACCCATATAATAACGCATATATGCATAAAAATATATATACAAAAATACACATGAAATAATTAAATTTGTATTGCAATAAATATACAAAATGCATATACAATAAAGTAAATTTGTATTGAAATACATATGCAAAATACACATCAATAATGTAAATTTGTATCAAAATATATATACGAATACACATAAAATAGAGTAAATTTCTATGAAAATATACATACAAAATACATATAAAATGATGTAAATATTATAAAAATATATATACCAAATACACCTAAAAAAATGTATATTCGTATCAAAATAAACAAACAAAATTCCGTTAAAGAAGGCATATTTGTAGGAAAATAAATATACAAAATACACATAAAATAACGAAAATTTGTATAAAAATATATAAAAAAAAACAAAAATAATTTCAATTTTTATGAAAATTGATATACAAAATACACATATAATTAGTTAAATTTGTATTTTAATACATGTACAAAATACACATAAAATAATGAAAATTTGTATGAAATGAAAACAAATTCACATAAAATAACGTACATTTGTATTAAATATATATACAAAATACACATAGAAAATAATGTAAAATCGTATCAAAATAAATACACAAAATATCAATAAAATAATGTAAATTTGTATGAAAATAAAGATGCAAAATACCAATAAAATAAAGCATATTTTTATAAAAATACATATACATAAATAAACATTTAATAATTAAATTTGTAGTAAAATTAATATACAAAATGAACATACAATAAGGTAAATTTTTATTAAAAAAAATATGCAAAATACACATAAAACAATGTAAATTTGTTTCAAAATATATATACGAATACACATAAAATAACGCAGATTTCTATAGAAATATATATACAAAATACACTTGAGATGCTGTAAATACGTATAAAAATATATATACAAAATAGACATTAAATAATGTAAATTCGTGTCAAAATAAATAAAATATAAATAAAAGAATTTGTATTTGTATGAAAATAGATATACAAAATACACATAAAATAACGTAAATTTGTATAAAACTATATACAAAAATACACAAAAATAATTTAAATTTGTTTGAAAATAAGTATACAAAATACACATAAAATTAGGTAAATTTATATTGAAATACATTTACAAAATACACATAAAATAATGTAAATTTGAATGAAAATACATAAACAAATACACTTAAAATAACGTAAATTTGTATAAAATATATATACAAAATACACATTAAGTAATGTAAATATGTATAAAAAAATATATATACAAAACCCAAATAGAATAATGTAAAATCGTAACAAAATAATTACAGAGAATATTAATAAAATAATGTAAATTTGTATGAAAATAAAGGAGCAAAATATCCATAAAATAACGCTTTTTTTTTAATATATATACCAAAAGACATATAAAAAATTAAAATTTGTATTAAAATAAATATACAAAATGCACATATAATAAGGTAAATTTATATTGATATGCAAAATACATATAAAACAATGTAAAATTTGTTTCAAAATATATATACGAATACACATAAAATAACGTAGATTTCTATAAAAATATATATACAAAATACACATAAAATGAAGTAAATACGTATAAAAAAATGTACACAAAATACACATAAAATAATGTAAATTCGTATCAAAATAAATAAACAAAATACCAATAAAAAAATGTGTATTTGTATAAAAATAAATATACAAAATACACATAAAATATCGTAAATTTATATAAAACTATATACAAAAATACACAAAAGTAGTTAAATTTGTATGAAAATAGATATACAAAATTGTGTATTTTTGTATATACTTTTATATCAATTTACGTTATTTTATGTGTATTTTGTATATTTATATTTATACAAATACACATTCTTTTATTAGTATTTTGTTCATTTATTTCGATACGAGTTTAACTTATTTTATGTGTAATTTGTACACATTTTTTTATACGTATTTACTTCATTTTATGTGTATTTTGTATATATATTTTTATAAAATATGCGTAATTTTATGTGGATTCGTATATATATTTTGAAACAAATTTACATTGTTTTATGTGTATTTTGCATATCTATTTCAATACAAATTTACCTTATTGTGTGTGCATTTCGTATATTTATTTTAATACAAATTCAAATATTTTATGTGTGTTTTGGTATATATATTTTTTATAAAAAATGCGCTATTTTTGGGGTATTTTGCATCTAAATTTTCATACAAATTTACATTATTTTTTCAATATTCTGTTTATTTATTTTGATACGATTTTATATTATTCTATTTGTGTTTTGTATATATTTTTGTATACATATTTACATTATTTAATGTGATTTTATATATATATTTTATACAAATTTATGTTAATTTAAGTGTATTTGTATATATATTTTAATTCAAATTTACACTATTTGATGTGTATTTTGTAAATGTATTTAAATACATTGTTTATATATTTTCATATAGGTATACATTATTTTATGAGTGTTTTCTATATGTATTTCAATCCAAATTTGCCTAATTTTATGTGTATTTTGCCTATCTATTTTCAAACAAATTTAAACTATTTTTGCGTATTTTTGTATAAATTTTTATACAAATTTTAGTTATTTTATTTGTATTTTGTATATATATTTTCCTACATATATACATTCTATTATTGCAATTTTGTTTATTTATTTTGATACGAATTTCCATTACTTTATGTGTATTTTGTATATATATGTTTCTACGTATTTACATTATTTTATGTGTATTTTGGATATATATTTTCATAAAATTTACGTTATTTTATTGTGTGCTCTCGTATATATTTTGATACAAATTTTATACAAATTCATGTTATTTTATGTGTATTTGAATACATATTTTCATACAAATTTAAATTATTTTATGTGTATTTTTACATATATTTCATTACAAATTTACCTTATTTTATGTTTGTTTCATATATTCATTTCATGCAATTTTAAATTATTTTATGTGTATATTCGTATATATATTTTGAAACAATTTTACATTGTTTATATGTATTTGGCATATCTATTTTTGTGTATTCTGTATTTATTTTTGTTATACATAGAATAATGTAAAATCGTATCAAAATAAGTACACAGAATATCAATAAAATAATTTAAATTTGTATGAAAATAAAGATGCAAAATACCCATAAAATAAAGCATTTTTTTTAAATACATATACAAAAATACACATAGAATAATTAAATATGTATTAAAATTAATATACAAAATGCACATACAATAAGGTAAATTTGTATTGAAAAATACACATAAAACAGTGTAAATTTGTTTCAAAATATATATACGAATACACATAAAATAACGTTGATTTCTACAGGAATATATATACAAAATACACATGAAATTATGTAAATACGTATAAAAATATATAAAATAACGCATTTTTTATAAAATTATATATACCAAAATACACATAAAATATTTGAATTTGTATTAAAATAAATATACAAAATGCACATACAATAAGGTAAATTTGTATTGAAATAGATATGCAAAATACATATAAAACAATGTAAATTTGTTTCAAAATATATATACGAATACACATAAAATAACGTAGATTTCTATAAATATATATTTACAAAATACAAATAAAATTAAGTAAATACGAAGCAAAAATGTATACAAAATACACATAAAATAATGTAAATTCGTATAAATATAAATAAACAAAATACCAATAAGAGAATGTGTATTTGTATAAATATAAATATACAAAATGCACATAAAATAACGTAAATTTGTATAAAACTATATACAAAAATACACAAAAGTAATTAAATTTGTATGAAAATAGATATATTTATACAAATACACATTCTTTTATTGGTATTTTGTTTATTTATTTTGATACTAATTTACATTATTTTATGTGTATTTTGTATACATTTTTCATACGTATTTACTTAATTTTATGTGTATTTTGTATATATATTTTTATAGAAATCTACCTTATTTGATGTGTATTCTTATATATATTTTGAAACAAATTTACATTGTTTATATGTATTGTGCATATCTATTTTTGTGTATTCTGTATTTATTTTTGTTATACATAGAAAAATGTAAAATCGTATCAAAATAAGTACACAGAATATCAATAAAATAATTTAAATTTGTATGAAAATAAAGATGCAAAATACCCATAAAAAAAGCATATTTTTTTTAAAAATACATATACAAAAATACACATAGAATAATTAAATTTGTATTAAAATTAATATACAAAATGCACATAAAACAGTGTAAATTTGTAAAAATATATATACGAATACACATAAAATAACGTTGATTTCTATAGGAATATATATACAAAATACACATGAAATGATGTAAATACGTATAAAAATAAATATACAAAATACACATTAAATACTGAAAATTCGCGTCAAAATAAATAAACAAAATATCAATAAAAGAATGTGTATTTGTATGAAAATAGATATACAAAATACACATAAAATAACGTAAATTTGTATCAAACTATATACAAAAATACACAAAAATATTTTAAATTTGTATGAAAATAAATATACAAAATACACATAAAATTAGGTAAATTTGTATTGAAATACATATACAAAATACACATAAAATAATGTAAATTTGAATGAAAAGACATAAACAAATACACTTAAAATAACGTAAATTTGTATAAAAAAATATATATACAAAACACAAATAGAATAATGTAAAATCGTATCAAAATAAATACACAGAATATTAATAAAATAATGTAAATTTGTATGAAAATAAAGAGGCAAAATACCCATAAAATAACGCATTTTTTTTTATTTATAAAAATATATATACCAAAATACATATAAAAAAATTAAATTTGAATTAAAATAAATATATTAAAAACACATACAATAAGGTAAATTTGTATTGAAATAGATATGCAAAATACATATAAAACAATGTAAATTTGTTTCAAAATATATATACGAATAGACATAAAATAACGTAGATTTCTATAGAAATATACATACAAAATACACATAAAATGAAGTAAATACGTATAAAAAAATGTATACAAAATACACATAAAATAATGTAAATTCGTATCAAAATAAATATACAAAATACCAATAAAAGAATGTGTATTTGTATAAATATAAATATACAAAATACAAATAAAATAACGTAAATTTATATAAAACTATATGCAAAAATACACAAAAGTAATTAAATTTGTGTGAAAATAGATATACAAAATACATGTGTATTTTGTATATTTATTTTCATACAAATTGAAATTATCTTTGTTTATTTTTTTATATATTTTCATGCAAATTTTCGTTATTTTATGTATATATATTTTGAAAAAAATTTAAAGGGTTTTTTATGTATTTTGAATATCTATTTCAATAAAAATTTACCTTATTGTATGTGCATTTTGTATATTTATTTTAATACAAATTCAAATATTTTATGTGTGTCTTGGTATAAATTTTTTTTATAAAAAATGCGTTATTTTATGGGTATTTTGCATCTTAATTTTCATACAAATTTACATTATTTAATTAATATTCTGTGTATTTATTTTGATACGATTTTATATTATTCTATTTGTGTTTTGTATATATTTTGTTATACATATTTACATTATTTAATGTGTATTTTTTATATATATTTTATACAAATTTACGTTATTTTAAGTGTATTTGTTTATATATTTTCATTCAAATTTACATTATTTTATGTGTATTTTGTAAATGTATTTCAATACAAATTTACCTAATTGTATGTATATTTTGTATATTTATTTTCATACAAATTAAAATTATTTTTGTGTATTTTTGTAATTATTTTTATACAAATTTAGGTGATTTTATGTGTATATTGTATATCTATTTTCATACAAATACACATTCTTTTATTGATATTTTGTTTATTTATTTTGACGCTAATTTACATTATTTAATGTGTATTTTATATATATATTTTTATACGTGCTTACATCATTTGATGTGTATTTTGTATATATATATATTTCTATAGAAATCTACGTTGATTTATGAGTATTCGTATATAGATTTTGAAATAAATTTACACTGTTTCATGTGTATTTTGCATATTTTTTCAATACAAATTTACCTTATTGTATGCATTTTGTATATTAATTTTAATACAAATTTAATTATGCTATGTGTATTTTTGTATATGTATTTTTATAAAAATATGCTTTATTTTTTTGTTTTTTTGCATTTTTATTTTCATACAAATTTACATTATTTTATTTATATTCAGTTTATTTTTTTTAAACAATTTTACATTATTCTATGTGTATTTTGTATATCTATTTTTATAGGTATTTACTTAATTTTATTTGTATTTTGTATATATATTTTTATAGAAATCTACGTTATTTTATGTGTATTCGGATATATATTTTGAAACAAATTTACATTGTTTTATATGTATTTTTGCATATCTCTTTCAATACAAGTTTACCTTATTGTATGTGCATTTTGTATATTTATTTCAATACAAATTTAAATATTTTATGTGTATTTTGGTATATATATTTTTATAAGAAATGCGCTATTTGATGGGAATTATGCATCTTTATTTTCATACAAATTTACATTATTTTATTAATATTCGGTGTATTTATTTTGATACGATTTCACATTATTCTATTTGTTTTTTGTATATATTTTTTTTTATACATATTTACATTATTTAATGTGTATCTTGCATATATATTTCATACAAATTTATTATCTATTATTTATTTCCATACAAATACACATTCTTTTCATGATGTTTTGTTTATTTATTTTGACACGAATTTACCTAGATATGTATTTTGTATATATATTTTTATAGTTATTTACATAATTTCATGTGTATTTTGTATATATATTTCTTTAGAAATCTACGTTATTTTATGTGTATTCGTATATATATTTTGAAACAAATTTACTTTGTTTTATATGTATTTTTGAATATCTCTTTCAATACATATTTACCTTACTGTATATGCATTTTGTATATTTATTTCAATACAAATTTAAATATTTTATGTGTATTTTGGTATATATATTTTTATAAAAAATGCACTATTTTATGGGAATTTTGCATCTTTCTTTTCATACAAATTTACATTATTTTATTGATATTCTATGTATTTATATTGATAGGATTTTACATTATTCTATTTCTTTTTTGTATATATTTTTTTATACACATTTACATTATTTAATGTGTATCTTGCATATATATTTTATACACATTTACGTTATTTTAAGTGTTTTTGTTTATATTTTCATTCAAATTTACATTATTTTATGTGTATTTTGTATATGTATTTCAATACAAATTTACCTAATTTTATGTGTATTTTGTATATTTATTTTCATACAAATTTAAAATAGTTTTGTGTATTTTTGTAAATTTAGGTTATTTTATGTACGCATTTACATTATTTAATGTGTGTTTTGTATATATATATTTATGCAAATTTACTTTATTTTATGTGCATTTTTGTACATATATTTTTTTAGAAATTTGCGTAATTTTATGTGTATTTGTATATGTTTTCTCATACAATTTACATTATTTTATTGCTATTTTGTTTATTTATTTTGATACGAATGAAACTAGATATACAAAATATACATAAAATAAACTAAATTTGTATTGAAATATATATACAAAATACATAAAATAATGTAAATTTCTATCAAAATATTTTAACAGATGCGCATAAAATAACGTAAATTTGTTTTAAAATATACAAAATACACATTAAATAATGTAAATATGTATAAAAAAATATATACAAAACACAAATAGAAGAATGTAAAATCGTATCAAAATAAATACCAGAATATTAATAAAACAATGTAAATTTGTTTGAAAATAAAGATGCAAAATACCCATTAAATAACACATTTTTTATAAAAAATATATATACCAAAATACACATAAAAAAATTAATTTGTATTAAAAAAAATATACAAAATACACATACAATAAGGTAAATCTGTATTGAAATAGATATGCAAAATATATATAAAACAATGTAAATTTGTTTCAAAAAAAAAAAATATATATATATATATATATATATATATATATATATATATATATATATATATATATATATATATATATATATATATATATATATATATATATATATATATATATATATATATATATATTTTTTTTTGATTCGTATTAACTTAATTTTATTTGTATTTTTTATATATATATTTATAGAAATCTACGTTATTTTATGTGTATTCGTATATATATTTTGAAACAAATTTACATTGTTTTATATGTATTTTGCATATCTATTTCAATACAAATTTACTTTATTGTATGTGTATTTTGTATATGTATTTTAATACAAATTCAAATATTTTATGTGTATTTTGGTATATATATTTTATAAAAAATGCGTTATTTTATAGGTATTTTGCATCTTAGTTTTCATACAAATGTACATTATTTTATTAATATTCTGTGTATATATTTTGATACGATTTTATATTATACTATTTGTGTTTTGTATATATTTTTTTATACATATTTTCATTATTTAATGTGATTTTTTATATATATTTTATACAAATTAACGTTATTTTAAGTGTATTTGTTTATATAATTTCATTCAAATTTACATTATTTTAAGTGTATTTTGTATATGTATTTTATTACAAATTTACCTAATTTTATGTGTATTTTGTATATTTATTTTCATACAAATTTAAATTATTTTTGTGTTTTTTTGTATATACATATAGAGTAAATTTCTATGAAAATATATATTCAAAATACATATAAAATTATGTAAATAAGTATAAAAATATATATATCAAATACAACTAAAATAATGAAAATTCGTATCAAAATAAATAAACAAAATTCCGATAAAAGAACGTATATTTGTAGGAAAATAAATATACAAAATACACATAAAATTACGAAAATTTGAATAAAAATATATACTAAAATACACAAAATTAATTTCGATTTGTATGAAAATAGATATACATAATACACATATAATTAGTTAAATTTGCATTTAAATACATGTACAAAATTTGTATGAAATGAAAACAAATTCACATAAAATAACGTTCATTTGTATGAAATATATATACAAAATATACATAGAATAATGTAAAATCGTATCAAAATAAATACACAATATCAATAAAATAATGTAAATTTGTATGAAAATAAAGATGCAAAATACTAATAAAATAAAGCATTTTTTTATGAAAATACATATACAAAAATACACATAGAATAATTAAATTTGTATTATTTTATATGTACGTAATGTAGTCGTATATATACAAATACACATTAAATAACATGAATTTGTATAAAATTTGTATTAAAATATATACTTATACACACAATAAAATAACGCAATTTTTTTTATGAAAATGTATATACAAAATACATATAAAATAATTCAAATACGTAGAAAATATATATACAAAAAACACATAAAATAGTGTAAATTTGTATGAAAATATATAAATAAATACACATAAAATCTACGTTTTTTTATTTTTATTCGTATATATATTTTGAAACAAATTTACATTGTTTTATATATATTTTTGCATATCTCTTTCAATACAAATTTACCTTATTGTATGTGCATTTTGTATATTTATTTCAATGCAAATTTAAATATTTTATGTGTATTTTGGTATATATATTTTTATATGAAATGCGCTATTTTATGGGAATCTTGCATCTTTATTTTCATACAAATTTACATTATTTTATTAATATTCGGTGTATTTATTTTGATACGATGTTACATTATTCTATTTGTTTTTTGTATATACTTTTTTATACATATTTACATTATTTAATGTGTATCTTGCATATATATTTTGTACAAATTTATTATCTATTATCTATTTTCATACAAATACACATTCTTTTCATGATATTTTGTTTATTTATTTTGACACAAATTTACATTATTTTATATGTATTTTGTATATATATTTTTATACGTATTTACATAATTTCATATGTATTTTGTATATATATTTCTATAGAAATCTACTTTATTTTATGTGTATTCGTATATATATTTTGAAACAGATTTACATTGTTTTATATGTATTTTTGAATATCTCTTTCAATACAAATTTACCTTACTGTATATGCATTTTGTATATTTATTTCAATACAAATTTAAATATTTTATGTGTATTTTGTAAATATATTTTATAAAAATGCGATAATTTTTGGGAATTTTGCATCTTTATTTTCATACAAATTTACATTATTTTATTGATATTCTGTGTATTTATTTTGATACGATTTTACATTATTCTATTTGTTTTTTGTATATATTTTTTTATACACATTTACATTATTTAATGTGTATCTTGCATATATATTTTATACAAATTTACGTTATTTTAAGTGTATTTGTTTATATATTTTCATTCAAATTTACATTAATTGATGTGTATTTTGTATATGTATTTCAATACAAATTTACCTAATTTTATGTGTATTTTGTATATTTCTTTTCAAACGAATTTAAATTATTTTTGTGAATTTTTGTATATAGTTTTATACAAAGTTAGGTTATTTTATGTACGCATTTACATTATTTAGTGTGTGTTTTGTATATATATTTTATGTGTATTTAAATTATTTTATGTGAATTTAAATTATTTTTGTGAATTTTTGTATATAGTTTTATACAAAGTTAGGTTATTTTATGTACGCATTTACATTATTTAGTGTGTGTTTTGTATATATGCAAATTTACTTTATTTTATGTGCATTTTTGTACATATATTTTTATAGAAATTTGCGTTATTTGTATATGTTTTCTCATACAAATTTACATTATTTTATTGCTATTTTGTTTATTTATTTTGATACGAGTTACATGATTATATGTGTATTTTGTACATATTTTTTATACGTATTTACATTACATAATGTGTATTTTGTTTATATATTTTTAAACAAATCTACGTTATTATATGTATTTGTATAAATATTTTGATACAGATTTACATTATTTTATGTATTTTGTATGTACATTTCAATTCAAATTTAGCTTATTTTAGCAGTATTTTGTATATATATTTTCATACAAATTTAATTACTTCTGTATTTTGTATATAGTTTTATACAAATTTACGATATTTTTTGTGTATTTTGTATATTTATATTTATACAAATACACATTCTTTTACTGGTATTTTGTTTATTTATTTTGATACGATTTTTATGTGTATTTTGTATTCATTTTTTTATACGTATTTACTTCATTTTATGTGTATTTTGTATATATTTTTATAGAAATCTACGTTATTTTATGTGTATTCGTATATATATTTTGAAACAAATTTACATTGTTTTATATGTATTTTTGAATATCTCTTTCAATACAAATTTACCCCTATATATATACCAAAATACACAAAAAAAATAAATTTGTATTAAAATAAATATTTAAAAAACACATACAATAAGGTAAATTTGTATTGAAATAGATATGCAAAACACATATAAAACAATGTAAATTTGTTTCAAAATATATATACGAATACACATAAAATAACGTAGATTTCTATAAAAATATATATACAAAAAACACATAAAATGAAGTAAATACGTATAAAAAAATGTATACAAAATACACATAAAATAATGTAAATTCGCATCAAAATAAATATACAAAATACCAATAAAAGAATGTGTATTTCTATAAATATAAATATACAAAATACACATAAAATAACGTAAATTTATATAAAACTATATACAAAAATACACAGAAGTATTTTAATTTGTATGAAAATAGATATACAAAATAAGGGAAATTCGTTTCAAATTCAATAAACAAAATTCAGATTTCATAAAAATAATATAAAATCAGATTATCAGATTTTGTATATCTATTTTCATACAAACTCAAATTATTTCTATGTATTTTTGTATATATTTTAATACAAATTTTAGTTATGTTATGTGTATTTTGTAAATTTATTTTCATTCAAATATATATTATTTTATTGGTGTTTTGTTGATTTATATTGAAACGAATTTACATTATTTTATATGTACTTTGTATATATATTTTTATAAGCTTGTACATTATTTAATATTTATTTTGAATATATATTTTTATACAAATTCATGGTATTTTATGTGTATTTGTATATATATTTTCATATAAATTTACATTATTTTATGTGTATTTTGTACATATATTTTATTACAAATCTACCTTATTATATGTTTATTTTGTATATGTATTTTGTATATTTATATTTATCCAAATACACATTCTTTTATTGGTAATTTGTTTATTTATTTTAAATCGAATTTACATTATTTTATGTGTATTTTGTATACATTTTTTTATACGTATTTACTTAATTTTATGTGTATTTTGTATATATATTTTTATAGAAATCTACGTTTTTTTATTTGTATTCGTATATATATATTTTGAAACAAATTTACATTGTTTTATATGTATTTTTGCATATCTCTTTCATTACAAATTTACCTTATTGTATGTGGATTTTGTATATTTATTTCAATACAAATTTAAATATTTTATGTGTATTTTGGTAAATATATTTTTATAAGAAATGCGCTATTTTATGGGAATTTTGCATCTTTATTTTCATACAAATTTACATTATTTTATTAATATTCGGTGTATTTATTTTGATACGAATTTACATTATTCTATTTGTTTTTTGTATATACTTTTTTATACATATTTACATTATTTAATGAGTATCTTGTATATATATTTTATACAAATTTATTATCTATTATCTATTTTTATACAAATACACATTCTTTTCATGATATTTTGTTTATTTATTTTGACACGAATTTACATCATTTGATATGTATTTTGTATATATATTTCTTTTAAACAAATTTAAATTATTTTGTGTATTTTGTATATAGTTTTATACAAATTTAGGTTCTTTTATGTACGCATTTACATTATTTAGTGTGTTTTTGTATATATATTTTTTGCAAATTTACTTTTATCTTATGTGCATTTTGTACATATATTTTTATAGAAATTTGCGTTATTTGTATATATTTTCTCATACAAATTTACATTATTTTATTGCAATTTTGTTTATTTATTTTGATACGAATTACATGATTATATATGTATTTTGTACATATTTTTTATACGTATTTACATTACTTAATGTGTATTTTGTTTATATATTTTTAAACAAATCTACGTTATTATATGTATTTGTATAAATATTTTGATACAGATTTACATTATTTTATGTATTTTGTATGTACATTTCAATTCAAATTTAGCTTATTTTAGCTGTATTTTGTATATATATTTTCATACAAATTCAATTACTTCTGTGTATTTTTGTATATAGTTTTATACAAATTTACGATATTTTATGTGTATTTTGTATATTTATATTTTTACAAATACTCATTATTTTACTGGTATTTTGTTTATTTATTTTGATACGATTTTTATGTATTTTTTGTATTCATTTTTTTATACGTATTTACTTCATTTTATGTGTATTTTGTATATATTTTTATAGAAATCTACGTTATTTTATATGTATTCGTATATATATTTTGAAACAAATTTACATTGTTTTATATGTATTTTGCATATCTATTTCAATACAAATTTGCAAATTTACTTTATTATATGTGCATTTTTGTACATATATTTTTTTAGAAATTTGCGTTATTTTATGTGTATTTGTATATGTTTTCTCATACAAATTTACATTATTTTATTGCTATTTTGTTTATTTATTTTGATACAAATGAAAATAGATATACAAAATATACATAAAATAAACTAAATTTGTATTGAAATATATATACAAAATACATAAAATAATGTAAATTTCTATCAAAATATTTTAACAGATGCGCATAAAATAACGTAAATTTGTTTTAAAATATACAAAATACACATTAAATAATGTAAATATGTATAAAAAAATATATACAAAACACAAATAGAATAATGTAAAATCGTATCAAAATAAATACTCAGAATATTAATAAAACAATGTAAATTTGTATGAAAATAAAGATGCAAAATACCCATTAAATAACGCATTTTTATAAAAATATATATACCAAAATACACATGAAAAAATTAATTTGTATTAAAATAAATATACAAAATACACATACAATAAGGTAAATCTGTATTGAAATAGATATGCAAAATACATATAAAACAATGTAAATTTGTTTCAAAATATATATACGAATACACATAAAATAACGTAGATTTGTATGAAAATATATATACAAAATACACATAAAATGAAGTAAATACGTATAAGAAAATGTATACAAAATACACATAAAATAATGTAAATTCGTATCAAAATAAATAAACAAAATATCAATAAAAGAATGTGTATTTGTATAAATATAAATATACAAAATACACATAAAATAACGTAAATTTGTATAAAACTATATACAAAAATACACATAAGTAATTAAATTCGTGTGATAATAGATATACAAAATACAGATAAAATAAGGTAAATTTGAGTTGAAATGTATATACAAAATACATAAAATAATGTAAATTTGTATCAAAATATTTATAAAAATACATATAATAACGTAAATTTGTTTAAAAATATATAAACAAAATACACATTAAGTAATGTAAATACATATAAAAAATATGTACAAAATACACATATAATCATGTAATTCGTATAAAACTAAATAAACAAAATAGCAATAAAATAATGTAAATTTGTATGAGAAAACATATACAAATACATATAAAATAACGCTTATTTCTATAAAAATATGTGTCCTAAAACGAACGTAAAATAAATTAACTTTGGATAAAAATATATATACAAAACACACTTTAAATAATGTAAATGCGTACATAAAATAACCTAAATTTGTATAAAACTATATACAAAAATACAAAAAAATAATTTAAATTTGTATGAAAAGAAATATACAAAATACACATAAAATTAGGTTAATTTCTATTGAAATACATATACAAAATACACATAAAATAATGTAAATTTGAAAGAAAATATATAAACAAATACACAAATAATAACGTAAATTTGAATGAATTTTATATTCAAAATACACATTAAATAATGTAAATATTTATAAAAAAAATATATACAAAACACAAATAGAATAATGTAAAATCGTATCAAAATATATACACAGAATATTAATAAAATAATGTAAATTTGTATGAAAATTAGGATGCAAAATACCTATAAAATAACGCATTTTTTATAAAATTATTGATACCAAAATACACATAAAATATTTGAATTTGTATCAAAATAAATATACAAAATGCACATACAATAAGGTAAATTTGTATTGAAATAGATATGCAAAATACATATAAAATAATGTAAATTTGTTTCAAAATATATATGCGAATACACATAAAATAACGTAGATTTCTATAAAAATACATATACAAAATACACATAAAATTAAGTAAATACGTAGAAAAAAATGTATACAAAATACACATAAAATAATGTAAATTCGTATAAATATAAATAAACAATATAGCAATAAAAGAATGTGTATTTGTATAAATATAAATATACAAAATGCACATAAAATAACGTAAATTTATATAAAACTATATACATAAAATAACGCAAATTTCTATAAAAATATATGTACAAAAATGAACATAAAATAAATTTGCATAAAAATATATATACAAAACACACATTAGATAATGTAAATGAGTATAAAAATATTTATACAAAATACCTATGAAATAATCTAAATTCGTATCGAATTAAATTAAGAAAATACCACTATAATAAAGTAATTTTGGATGAAAATATATATACAAAATACACATAAAATAACCTAAATACAAATACAAATATACACATAAAATAATTTAAAATTGAATGAAATAAATATACAAAATAAACATAAAATAAGGTAAATTTGTAATGAAATATATGAAAAAATACACATAAAATAATATGAATTTTTATGAAAATATATATACAAATACACATTAAATAACATGAATTTGTATAAAATTTGAATCAAAATATATACGAATACACACAATAAAATAACGTAATTTTTTAATGAAAATGTATATACAAAATACACATAAAATAATGTAAATTTTTATAAAAATATATAAAAAATACACATAAAATAATGTAAATTTGGATAAAATATATATACAAAATAAACCTTAAATAATGTAAATATGTATGAAAAATATATACAAAATACACATAGAATAATGTTAAATCGTATCAAAATAAATAAAGAGAATATCAATAAAATAATGTAAATTTGTATGAAAATAAAGCTGCAAAATATCCATATAATAACGGATATTTGCATAAAAATATATACAAAATACATATAAAATAATTAAATTTGTATTAAAATAAATATACAAAATGCACGTACAATAAAGAAAATTTGTATTGAAATAGATATGCAAAATACACATCAATAATGTAAATTTGTATCAAAATATATATACGAATACTCATAAAATAGAGTAAATTTCTATGAAAATATACATACAAAATAGATATACAAAATACACATATAACTAGTTAAATTTGTATTTAAATACATGTACAAAAAATACATAAAATAATGTAGATTTGTATGAAATGAAAACAAATACATTTTATATAAAATATATATACAAAATACACATAGAATAATGTAAAATCATATTAAAATAAATACACAGTATATCAATAAAATAATGTAAATTTGTATGAAAATAAAGATGCAAAATACCCATAAAATAAAGCATATTTTTATAAAAATACATATACAAAAATACACATAGATTAATCAAATTTGTATTAAAATTAATATACAAAATGCACATACAATAAGGTAAATTTGTATTGAAAAAATATGCAAAATACACATAAAACAATGTAAATTTGTTTCAATATATATATACGAATACACATAAAATAGCGCAGATTTCTATAGAAATATATATACAAAATACACTTGAAATAATATAAATACGTATAAAAATATATATACAAAATACACATTAAATAATGTTAATTCGTGTCAAAATAAATAAAAAAATATCATGAAAAGAATGTGTATTTGTATGAAAATAGATATACAAAATACACATAAAATAACCTAAATTTGTATAAAACTATAAACAAAAATACACAAAAATAATTTAAACTTGTATGAAAATAAATATACAAAAAACATATAAAATTAGGTAAATTTGTATTGAAATACATATACAAAATACACATAAAATAATGTAAATTTGAATGAAAATATATAAACATATAGACTTAAAATAACGCAAATTTTTATCAAATATATATACAAAAAACACATTAAATAATGTAAATATGTATAAAAAAATATATACAAAACACAAATAAAATAATGTAAAATCGTATCAAAATAAATACAGAAAATATTAATAAAATAATGTAAATTTGTATGAAAATTAAGATGCAAAATACCCATAAAATAACGCTTTTTTTATAAAAATATATATACGAAAAAACATAAAATATTTGATTTTGTATTAAAATAAATAGATATACAAAATACACATAAAATAGGCTAAATTAAATGAAAAATATATACAAAATACACATAGAATAATGTAAAATCGTATCAAAATAAATACACAGAATATCAATAATATAATTTAATTTTGTATGATAATAAAGATGCAAAATACCCATAAAATAAAGCATATTTTTTTAAAAATACATATACAAAAATACACATAGAATAATTAATTTGTATTAAAATTAATATACAAAATGCACGTACAATAAGGTAAATTTGTATTGAAAAAATATACAAAATGCACATTAAAGCGTAAATTTGTTTAAAAATCTTTATACGAATACACATAAAATAACGTAGATTTCTATAGAAATATATATACAAAATACACTTGAAATAATGTAAATACGTATAAAAATATATATATACAAAATACACATTAAATAATTTAAATTGTCGTCAAAATAAGTAAACAATATATCAATAAAAGAATGTGTATTTGTATGAAAATACATATACAAAATACTCATAAAATAACGTAAGTTTGTATAAAACTATATACAAAAATAAACAAAAATAATTTAAATTTGTATGAAAATAAATATACAAAATACACATAAAATTAGGTAAATTTGCATTGAAATACATATACAAAATACACATAAAATAATGGAAATTTGAATGAAAATATATAAACATATACACTTAAAATAACGTAAATTTGTATCAAATATATATACAAAATACACATTAAATAATGTAAATATGTATAAAAAAATATATACAAAACACAAATAGAATAATGTAAAATCGTATCAAAATAAATACACTGAATATTTATTAAATAATGTAAATTTGTATGAAAATAAAGATGCAAAATAGCCATAAAATAACGCATTTTTTATAAATATATATATACCAAAATACACATAAAATATTAAAATTTGTATTAAAATAAATATAAAAAATGCACATACTGTAAGGTAGATTTGTATTGAAATAGATATGCAAAATACATATAAAACAATGTAAATTTGTTTCAAAATATATATACGAATACACATAAAATAAATTGATTTCTATAAAAATATATACAAAATACACATAAAATGAAGTAAATACGTATAAAAAAATGAATACAAAATACACATAAAAATCGTATCAAAATAAATAAACAAAATACCAGTAAAAGAATGTGTATTTGTATAAATATAAATATACAAAATACACATAAAAGCTCGTAAATTTGTATAAAACTATATACAAAAATACACAGAACAAATACACATTCTTTTATTGGTATTTTGTTTATTTATTTTGTTTCGAATTTATATTATTTTATGTATTTTGTTTACATTTTTTATACGTATTTACCTAATTTTATGTGTATTTTGTATATATATTTTTATAGAAATCTACGTTATTTTATGTGCATTCGTATATATATTTTGAAACAAATTTACAATTTTTTATATGTATTTTTGCATATCTCTTTCAACAGAAGTTTACCTTATTGTATGTGCATTTTGTATATTTATTTCAATACAAATTTAAATATTTTATGTGTATTTTGGTATATATATTTTTATAAGAAATGCGCTATTTGATGGGAATTTTGCATCTTTATTTCATACAAATTTACATTATTTTATTGATATTCTGTTTATTTATTTTGATACGATTTTACCTTATTCTATTTGTTTTGTATATATATTTTTTTATACATATTTACATTATTTAATGTGTATCTTGCATATATATTACATACAAATTTATTATCTATTATTCATTTTCATACAAATACACATTCTTTTCATGATATTTTGTTTATTTATTTTGTCACGAGTTTACATTACTTAATATGTATTTTATATATATATTTTTATTCGTAATTACATAATTTCATGTGTATTTTGTATATATATTTCTATAGAAATCTACGTTATTTTATGTGTATTCGTATATATATTTTGAAACAAATTTACACTGTTTTATTTGTATTTTGCGTTTTTTTTCAATACAAATTTACCTTATTGTATGTGTGCATTTTGTATATTAATTTTAATACAAATTTAAATATTCTATGTGTATTTTTGTATATGTATTTTTTTAAAAAAATATGCTTTATCTTATGGGTATTTTGCATCTTTATTTTCATACAAATTTAAATTATTTTATTGATATTCTCTGTACCTATTTTGATACGATGTTACATTATTCTATGTATAACAAAAATAAATACAGTATACACAAAAATAGATATGCCAAATACATATAAACAATGTAAATTTGTTTCAAAATATATATACGAATACACATGAAATAAGGTAGATTTCTATAAAAATATATATACAAAATACACATAAAATTAAGTAAATACGTATAAAAAATGTATACAAAATACACATAAAATAATGTAAATTAGTATCAAAATAAATAAACAAAATACCAATAAAAGAATGTGTATTTGTATAAATATATATATACAAAATACACATTAAATAATATAAATTTGTTTAAAACTATACAAAATACACATGAAATGATGTAAATACGTATAAAAATATATTTACAAAATACACATTAAATAATGTAAATTCGCGTCAAAATAAATAAACAAAATATCAATAAAAGAATGTGTATTTGTATGAAAATAGATATACAAAATACACATAAAATAACCTAAATTTGTATCAAACTATATACAAAAATACACAAAAATATTTTAAATTTGTATGAAAATAAGTATACTAAATACACATAAAATTAGGTAAGTTTGTATTGAAATACATACACAAAATACACATAAAATAATGTAAACTTGAATGAAAATACATAAACAAATACACTTAAAATAACGTAAATTTGTATAAAAAAAATATGTACAAAATACAAATAGAATAATGTAAAATCGTATCAAAATAAATACTTAGAATATTAATAAAATAATGTAAATTTGTATGAAAATAAAGAAGCAAAATATCCATAAAATAACGCGTTTTTTTTATTTATAAAAATATATATACCAAAATATTAAATTTGTATTAAAATAAATATACAAAAAACACATACAATAAGGTAAATTTGTATTGAAATAGATATGCAAAATACATATAAAACAATGTAGATTTGTTTCAAAATATATATACGAATACACATAAAATGAAGTAAATACGTATAAAAAAAATGTATACAAAAAACATATAAAATAATGTAAATTCGTATCAAAATAAATAAACAAAATACCAATAAAAGAATGTGTATTTGTATAAATATAAATATACAAAATACACATAAAATAACGTAAATTTATATAAAACTATATACAAAAATACACAGAAGTAATTAAATTTGTATGAAAATATATACAAAATACACACAAAATAAGCTAAATTTGAATTGAAATATATATACAAAATACATGAAATAAAGTAAATTTGTATCAAAATATTTATACAAATACACCTATAATAACGTAAATTTGTATGAAAATATATAAACAAAATACACATTAAATAATGTAAATACGTATAAAAAATATGTACAAAATACATATATAATCATGTAATTCGTATCAAAATAAATAAACAAAATACCAATAAAATAATATAAATTTGTATGAGTAAACGTGTATGTTGCATATTTTTTCAATACAAATTTACCTTATTATATACGCATTTTGTATATTAATTTTAATACAAATTTAATTATTCGATGTGTATTTTTGTATCTGTATTTTTATAAACATATGCTTTATTTTTGGGGTATTTTGCATCTTTATTTTCATACAAATTTACATTATTTTATTGATATTCTGCTCATTCATTTTGACACGAATTGACATTATTCTATGTGTATTTTGTATATAGTTTTCATAGAAATTTACGTTATTTTATGTGTATTTGTTTGTATATTTTGACACAAATTTACAATATTTTATTGGTATTTTGTATATACATTTCAAAAGAAATTTACCTAGTTTTATGTGTATTTTGTATATCTATTTTCATACAAACTCAAATTATTTCTATGTATTTTTGTATATATTTTAATACAAATTTTAGTTATGTTATGTGTATTTTGTAAATTTATTTTCATTCAAATATATATTATTTTATTGGTGTTTTGTTGTTTTATATTGATACGAATTTACATTATTTTATATGTAATTTGGGTATATATTTTTATACGCTTTTACATTATTTAATATTTATTTTGAATATATATTTTTATACAAATTCATGGTATTTTATGTGTATTTGTATATATATTTTTATAAATTTACATTATTTTATGTGTATTTTGTACATATATTTTTTTACAAATCTACCTTATTTTATGTTTATTTTGTATGTGAATTTTGTATATTTATATTTATCCAAATACACATTCTTTTATTGGTATTTTGTTTATTTATTTTAATTCGAATTTACATTATTTTATGTGTATTTTGTATACACTTTTTTTACGTATTTACATAATTTTATGTGTATTTTGTATATATATTTTTATAGAAATCTACGTTTTTATATTTGTATTCGTATATATATTTTGAAACTAATTTACATTGTTTTATATGTATTTTTGCATATCTCTTTCAATACAAATTTACATTATTGTATGTGCATTTTGTATATTTATTTCAATGCAAATTTAAATATTTTATGTGTTTCTTGGTATATATATTTTTATAAGATTACGAAAATTTCAATAAAAATATATACAAAAAAACAAAAAAATAAATTTCAATTTGTATGAAAATAGATATACAAAATACACATATAATTAGCTAAATTTGTATTTAAATACATGTACAAAATACACATAAAATAATGTAAATTTGTATGAAATGAAAACAAACTCACATAAAATTCGCGTCAAAATAAATAAACAAAATATCAATAAAAGAATGTGTATTTTTATGAAAATAGATATACAAAATACACATAAAATAACCTAAATTTGTATCAGACTATATACAAAAATAAACAAAAATATTTTAATTTTGTATGAAAATAAATATACAAAATACACATAAAAATAGGTAAATTTGTTTTGAAATACATTCACAAAATACACATAAAATAATGTAAATTTGAATGAAAATACATAAACAAATACACTTAAAATAACGTAAATTTGTATAAAAAAATATGTACAAAACACAAATAGAATAATGTAAAATCGTATCAAAATAAATACACAGAATATTAATAAAATAATGTAAATTTGTATGAAAATAAAGAAGCAAAATACCCATAAAATAACGCATTTTTTTATTTATAAAAATATATATACCAAAATACACATCAAAAAATTAAATTTGTATTAAAATAAATATACAAAAAAACACATACAATAAGGTAAATTTGTATTGAAATAGATATACGAATACACATAAAATAACGTAGATTTCTATAAAAATATATATACAAAATACACATAAAATGAAGTAAATACGTATAAAAAATGTATACAAAATACACATAAAATAATGTAAATTCGTACCAAAATAAATAAACAAAATACCACTAAAAGAATGTGTATTTGTATAAATATAAATATACAAAATACACATAAAATAACGTAAATTTATATAAAACTATATACAAAAATACTCAGAAGTAATTAAATTTGTATGAAAATATATACAAAATACACACAAAATAAGCTAAATTTGAATTGAAATATATATACAAAATACATGAAATAAAGTAAATTTGTATCAAAATATTTATACAAATACACATATAATAACGTAAATTTGTATGAAAACATATAAAGAAAATACACATTAAATAATGTAAATACGTATAAAGAAATATGTACAAAATACACATATAATCATGTAATTCGTATCAAAATAAATAAACAAAATACCAATAAAAGAATATAAATTTGTATGAGTAAACGTGTATGTTGCATATTTTTTCAATACAAATTTACCTTATTATATACGCATTTTGTATATTAATTTTAATATATGTGTATTTGAATATATATTTGATAGAAATTTACATTATTTTATGTATTTTCTATATTTATTTCAATTCAAATTTAGCTTATTTTATGTGTCTTTTGTATATCTATTTTCATACAAATTTAATTATTTTTGTTTATTTTTGTATATAGTTTTATACAATTTTACGTTATTTTATGTGTATTTTGTATATTTATATTTATACAAGTAAACATTCTTTTATTGGCATTTAGTTGATTTATTTTGATACGAATTTATATTATTTTATGTGTATTTTGTATACATTTTCTTATACGTATTTACTTCATTTTATGTGTATTTTGTATATATATTTTTATAGAAATCTACGTTATTTTATGTGTATTCGTATATATATTTTGAAACAAATTTACATTGTTTTATGTGTATTTTGCATATCTATTTCAATACAAATTTACCTTATTGTATGTGTTTTTTGTATATTTATTTCAATACAAATTTAAATATTTTATGTGTATTTTGGTATATATATTTTTATAAGAAATGCGCTATTTTATGGGAATTTTGAATCTTTATTTTCATACAAATTTACATTATTTTATTAATATTCGGTGTATTTATTTTGATAGGAATTTACATTATTCTATTTGTTTTTTGTATATACTTTTTTATACATATTTACATTATTTAATGAGTATCTTGCATATATATTTTATACAAATTTATTATCTATTATCTATTTTTATACAAATACACATTCTTTACATGATATTTTGGTTATTTATTTTGACACGAATTTACATTATTTGATATGTATTTTGTATATATATTTTTATACGTATTTACATAATTTCATATGTATTTTGTATATATATTTCTATAGAAATCTACTTTATTTTATGTGTATTCGTATATATATTTTGAAACAAATTTACATTTTTTTATATGTATTTTTGTATATCTCCTTCAATACAAATTTACCTTATTGTATGTGCATTTTGTATATTTATTTCAATGCAAATTTAAATATTTTATGTGTATTTTGGTATATATATTTTTATAAGAAATGCGCTATTTTATGGGAATTTTGCATCTTTATTTTCATACAAATTTACATTATTTTATTAATATTCGGTGTATTTATTTTGATACGATGTTA
This sequence comes from Eriocheir sinensis, assembly GCF_024679095.1. NCBI lineage: Eukaryota > Metazoa > Arthropoda > Malacostraca > Decapoda > Varunidae > Eriocheir > Eriocheir sinensis. The sequence continues at coordinate 11,531,372 of NC_066532.1, read as the reverse complement.
CATTATTCTATTTGTTTTTTGTATATACTTTTTTTATACATATTTACATTATTCTATTTGTTTTTTGTATATACTTTTTTATACATATTTACATTATTTAATGAGTATCTTGCATATATATTTTATACAAATTTATTATCTATTATCTATTTTTATACAAATACACATTCTTTACATGATATTTTGGTTATTTATTTTGACACGAATTTACATTATTTGATATGTATTTTGTATATATATTTTTATACGTATTTACATAATTTCATATGTATTTTGTATATATATTTCTATAGAAATCTACTTTATTTTATGTGTATTCGTATATATATTTTGAAACAAATTTACATTGTTTTATATGTATTTTTGAATATCTCTTTCAATACAAATTTACCTTACTGTATATGCATTTTGTATATTTATTTCAATACAAATTTAAATATTTTATGTGTATTTTGGTAAATATATTTTTATAAATGCGAAAATTTTTGGGAATTTTGCATCTTTATTTTCATACAAATCTACATTATTTTATTGATATTCTGTGTATTTATTTTGATACGATTTTACATTATTCTTTTTGTTTTTTGTATATATATTTTTTATACACATTTACATTATTTAATGTGTATCTTGCATATATATTTTATACAAATTTACGTTATTTTAAGTGTATTTGTTTATATATTTTCATTCAAATTTACATTATTTGATGTGTATTTTGTATTTGTATTTCAATACAAATTTACCTAATTTTATGTGTATTTTTTATATTTCTTTTCAAACAAATTTAAATTATTTTTGTGTATTTTTTATATAGTTTTATACAAATTTAGGTTATTTTATGTACGCATTTAAATTATTTAGTGTGTGTTTTGTATACATATTTTTTTGCAAATTTACTTTATTTTATGTGCATTTTTGTACATATATTTTTATAGAAATTTGCGTTATTTGTATATGTTTTCTCATACAAATTTACATTATTTTATTGCTATTTTGTTTATTTATTTTGATACGAATTACATGATTATATGTGTATTTTGTACATATTTTTTATACGTATTTACATTACTTAATGTGTATTTTGTTTATATATTTTTAAACAAATCTACGTTATTATATGTATTTGTATAAATATTTTGATACAGATTTACATTATTTTATGTATTTTGTATGTACATTTCAAATCAAATTTAGCTCATTTTTGCTGTATTTTGTATATATATTTTCATACAAATTTAATTACTTCTGTGTATTTTTGTATATAGTTTTATACAAATTTACGATATTTTATGTGTATTTTGTATATATTTATACAAATACACATTCTTTTACTGGTATTTTGTTTATTTATTTTGATACGATTTTTATGTATTTTTTGTATTCATTTTTTTATACGTATTTACTTCATTTTATGTGTATATATTTTTATAGAAATCTACGTTATTTTATGTGTATTCGTATATATATTTTGAAACAAATTTACATTGTTTTATATGTATTTTGCATATCTATTTCAATACAAATTTACCTTATAGTATGTGCATTTTTTATATTTATTTTAATACAAATTTTAATATTTTATGTGTATTTTGGTATATATATTTTTATAAAAAATGCGTTATTTTATGGCTATTTTGCATCTTTATTTTCATTCAAATTTACATTATTTTATTAATATTCTGTGTATTTATTGTTGATACGATTTTACATTATTCTATTTGTGTTTTGTATATATTTTTTTATACATATTTACATTATTTAATGTGTATTTTGTATATATATTTGATACAAATCTACGTTATTTTAAGTGTACATGTTTATATATTTTCATTGAAATTTCCATTATTTTATATGTATTTTGTATATGTATTTCAATACAAATTTACCTAATTTTATGTGTATTTTGTATATTTATTTTCATACAAATTTAAATTATTTTTGTGTATTTTTGTATATAGTTTTATACAAACTTAGGTTATTTTATGAGTATTTTGTATATCTATTTTCATACAAATACACATTCTTTTATTGATATTTTGTTTATTTATTTTGACGAGAATTTAAATTATTTAATGTGTATTTTGTATATATATATTTTTATACGTATTTACATCACTTCATGTTTATTTTGTATATATATTTCTATAGAAATCTCCGTTATTTTATGTGTATTCGTATATATATTTTGAAACAAATTTACACTTTTATGTGCATTTTGTATAATTTTTCAATACAAATTTACCTTATTGTACGTGCATTTTGTATATTAATTTTAATACATATTTAATTATTCTATGTGTTTTTTTGTATATGTATTTTTAAAAAAATATGCTTTATTTTATGGGTATTTTGCATCTTTATTTTCATACAAAATTACACTATTTTATTGATATTCTGTGTATTTATTTTGATACGATTTTACATTATTCTATGTATATTTTGTATATCTATTTTATACAAATGTACGTTATTTTATGTGAATTTGTTTTCATTTCATACAAATTTAAATTATTTTATGTGTATTTTGTACATGTATTTAAATACAAATTTAACTAATTATATGTGTATTTTGTATATCTATTTTCATACAAATTGAAATTTATTTTTTTGTTTTTTTGTATATATTTTATTCAAATTTTCGTAATTTTATGTGTATTTTGTATACTTATTTTCCTACAAATATACGTTCTTTAATCGGAATTTTGTTTCTTTATTTTGATACAAATTTTGTTTTTTTAGGTGATTATGATATATATATTTTTATACTTATTTACATAATTTTATATGTATTTTGAATATATATTATCATAGAAATTTACTCTATATGTTTATACAAAAAACCACAAAAATAATTTAAATTTGTATGAAAATAAATATACAAAATACACATAAAATTAGGTGAGTTTGTATTTAAATACATATACAAAATACACTTAAAATAATGTAAATTTGAAGGAAATTATATAAACAAATACACTTTAAATAACGTTAATTTGTATAAAATATATATAAATAATACACATTAAACAATGAAAATATGTATAAAAAAAATATACCAAACACAAATAGTATAATATAAAATCGTATCAAAATATATACACAGAATATTAATAATATAATGTACATTTGTATGAAAACTAAGATGCAAAATACCTATAAAATAACGCATTTTTTATAAAATTATATATACCAAAATACACATAAAATATTTGAATTTGTATTAAAATAAATATACAAAATGCAAATACAATAAGGTAAATTTAAATTTTTAAACATATTTGTGTATTTTTGTATATAGTTTGATACAAATTTAGGTTATTTAATGTATATCTATTTTCATACAAATACACATTCTTTTATTGATATTTTGTTTATTTATTTTGACGCGAATTTACATTATTTAATGTGTATTTTTTATATATATTTTTATACGTATTTACATCATTTCATGTGTATTTTGTATAGTTTTAAACAAATTTATATTATTTAATGTGTATTTTGTATATATATTTATACAAATACACATTCTTTTATTGGTATTTTGTTTATTTATTTTGATACTAATTTACATTATTTTATGTGCATCTTGTATACATTTTTTATACGTATTTACTTAATTTTATGTGTATTTTGTATATATATTTTTATAGAAATCTACCTTATTTCATGTGTATTCGTATATATATTTTGAAACAAATTTACATTGTTAATATGTATTTTGCATATCTATTTTTGTGTATTCTGTATTTATTTTTGTTATACATAGAATAATGTAAAATCGTATCAAAATAAGTACACAGAATATCAATAAAATAATTTAAATTTGTATGAAAATAAAGATGCAAAATACCCATAAGATAAAGCATTTTTTTTTTAAAAATACATATACAAAAATGCACATAGAATAATTAAATTTGTATTAAAATTAATATACAAAATGCACACATACAATGAGGTAGATTTGTATTGAAAAAAAACGCAAAATACAAATAAAACATTGTAAATTTGTTTCAAAATATATATACGAATACACATAAAATAACGTTGATTTCTATAGAAATATATATACAAAATACACATGAAATTATGTAAATACGTATAAATATATATATATATATATATATATATATATCTATATCTATATATATATTTATATATATATATATATATATATATATATATATATATATATATATATATATATATATATATATATATATATATATATATATATATATATATATATAATATATAAGTAATGTAAATTCGTGTCAAAATAAATAAACAAAATATCATGAAAAGAATGTGTATTTGTATGAAAATAAATAATAGATAATAAATTTGTATGAAATATATATGCAAGATATACATTAAATAATGTAAATATGTATAAAAAATATATATACAAAAAACAAATAGAATAATGTAAGATCGTATCAAAATAAATACACCGAATATTAATAAAATAATGTAAATTTGTATGAAAAAGATGCAAAATTCCCATGAAATAGCGCATTTCTTATAAAATATATATACCAAAATACACATAAAATATTTAAATTTGTATTGAAATAAATATACAAAATGCACATACAATAAGGTAAACTTCTATTGAAAGAGATATGCAAAAATACATATAAAACAATGTAAATTTGTTTCAAAATATATATACGAATACACATAAAATAACGTAGATATCTATAAAAATATATATACAAAATACACATAAAATTAGGTAAATACGTATAAAAAAATGTAAACAAAATACACATAAAATAATATAAATTCGAAACAAAATAAATAAACAAAATACCAATAAAAGAATGTGTATTTGTATAAATATAAATGTACAAAATACACATACAAAATAAACATAAAATAAGGTAAATTTTTAAAGAAATATATGTACAAAATACACATAAAATAATGTAAATTTATATGAAAATATATATACAAATGCACATAAAATACCATGAATTTGTATAAAATTATATATTCAAAATAAATATTAAATAATGTAAATGCGTATAAAAATATATATAAAAAGTACATATAAAATAATGTAAATTCGTATCAATATAAATCAACAAAATACCAATAAAATAATATATATTTGAATGAAAATAGATTTACAAAATACACATAACATAACTAAAATTTGTATTGAAATATATACAAAAATACATAAAAATAGTTTGAGTTTGTATGAAAATAGATATTCAAAATACACATAAAACTAGGTAAATTTCTTTTGAAATATATATACAAAATACCCATAAAATATTGTAAACTTGAGTCAAAATATATAAACAAATACACATAAAATAACGTAAATTTGTTTGAAAAATATATACAAAATACACATAGAATAATGTCAAATCGTATCAAAATGAATGAGCAGAATATCAATAAAATAACGTAAATTTGTATGAAAATAAAGATGCAAAATACCCATAAAATAAAGCATATTTTTATAAACATACATATACAAAAATACACATAGAATAATTAAATTTGTATTAAAATTAAAATACAAAATGCATATACAATAAGGTAAATTTGTATTGAAAAAATATGCAAAATACACATAAAATTGTAAATTTGTTTAAAAATCTATATACGAATACACATAATATAACGTAGATTTCTATAAAAATATATATACAAAATACACATGAAATGATGTAAATAGGTATAAAAATATATATACAAAATACACATTAAATAATTTCAATTCTCGTCAAAATAAATAAACAAAATATCAATAAAAGAAAATGTATTTACATGAAAATAGATATACAAAATACTCATAAAATAACCTAAGTTTGTATAAAACTATATAAAAAAATACACAAAAGTAATTTAAATTTGAATGAAAATAAATATACAAAATACACATAAAATTATTTTGTATATCTATTTTATACAAATGTACGTTATTTTAAGTGAATTTGTTTTCATTTCATACAAATTTACATTATTTTATGTGTATTTTGTACATGTAATTAAATACAAATTTAACTAATTATAGTTGTATTTTGTATATCTATTTTCATACAAATTGAAATTTATTTTTTTGTTTTTTTGTATATATTTTTATTCAAATTTTCGTAATCTTATAAAATATATATACCAAAATACACATAAAATTTTTAAATTTGCATTGAAATAAATATACAAAATGCACATACAATAAGGTAAATTTGTATTGAAAGAGATATGCAAAAATACATATAAAACAATGTAAATTTGTTTCAAAATATATATACGAATAAAAAAAAAAAAAGTAGATTTCTATAAATATATATATACAAAATACACATAAAATTAAGTAAATACGTATAAAAAAATGTATACAAAATACACATAAAATAATGTAAATTCGAATTAAAATAAATAAACAAAATACCAATAAAAGAATGTGTATTTGGATAAATATAAATATACAAAATACACATACAAAATAAACATAAAATAAGGTAGATTTGTAATAAAATATATGTACAAAATACACATAAAATAATGTAAATTTATATGAAAATATATATACAAATACACATAAATACCATGAATTTGTATAAAAATATATATTCAAAATAAATATTAAATAATGGAAAAGCGCAAAAAAATATATATACAAAGTACATATAAAATAATGTAAATTCGTATCAATATAAATCAACAAAACACCAATAAAATAATATATATTTGAATGAAAATAAATTTACAAAATACACATAACATAACTAAAATTTGTATTAAAATATATACAAAAATACATAGAAATAATTTGAGTTTGTATGAAAATAGATATACAAAATACACATAAAACTAGGTAATTTTCTTTTGAAATGTATATACAAAATAGCCATAAAATATTGTAAATTTGTGTCAAAATATATAAACAAATACACATAAAATAACGTAAATTTGTATGAAAAATATATACAAAATACACATAGAATAATGTCAATTCCTATCAAAATGAATGAGCAGAATATCAATAAAATAATGTAAATTTGTATGAAAATAAAGATGCAAAATACCCAAAAAATAAAGAATATGTTTATAAAAATACAGATACAAAAATACACATCGAATAATTAAATTTGTATTAAAATTAATATACAAAATGCGTATATAATAAGGTAAATTTGTATTGAAAAAATATGCAACGTACACGTTTACTCATACAAATTTATATTATTTTATTGGTATTTTGTTTATTTATTTTGATACGAATTACATGATTATATGTGTATTTTGTACATATTTTTTTATACGTATTTACATTATTTAATGTGTATTTTGTTTATATATTTTCATACAAATTTACGTTATTATATGTGTATTTGTATCAATATTTTGATACAAATTTACTTTATTTCAAATATTTTGTATATATATTTCAATTCAAATTTAACTTATTTCGTGTGTATTTTGTATATATTTTCATACAAATTTAATTACTTCTGTGTATTTTTGTATATACTTTTATATAAATTTACGCTATTTTATGTGTATTTTGTATATTTATATTCATACAAATACACATTCTTTTATTGGTATTTTGTTTATTTATTTTGATACGAATTTACATTATTTTATGTGTATTTTGTATACATTTTTTTATACGTATTTACTTCATTTTATGTGTATTTTGTATATATATTTTTATAGAAATCTACGTTATTTTATGTGTATTCGTATATATATTTTGAAACAAATTTACATTGTTTTATATGTATTTTGCATATCTATTTCAATACAAATTTAATTTTTTGATGTGTATTTTGGTATATATATTTTTATAAAAAAAAAATGCGTTATTTTATGGGTATTTTGCTTCTTTATTTTCATACAAATTTACATTATTTTATTAATATTCTGTGTATTTACTTTGATACGATTTTACATTATTCTATTTGTGTTTTGTACATATTTTTTTATACAAATTTACGTTATTTTAAGTGTATTTGTTTATGTATTTTCATTCAAATTTACATTATTTTATGTGTATTTTGTGTATGTATTTCAATACAAATTTACCTAATTTTATGTGTATTTTGTACATTTATTTTCATACAAATTTTAAATTTTTTTTTTTTTTTTGTATATAGTTTAATACAAATTTAGGTTATTTTATGTGTATTTTGTATATCTATTTTCATACAAATACACATTCTTTTATTGATATTTTATTTATTTATTTTGACGCGAATTTACATTATTTAATGTGTATTTTGTATATATATATATTTATACGTATTTACATCATTTCATGTGTATTTTGTATAGTTTTAAACAAATTTATATTATTTAATGTGTATTTTGTATTTATATATATATATATATATATATATATATATATATATATATATATATATATATATATATATATATATATATATATATATATATATATATATATATATATATATATATATATATATATATATATATATATTGGTATTTTGTTTATTTATTTTCATCTTAATTTACATTATTTTATATGTATTTTGTATACATTTTTTATACGTATTTACTTAATTTAATGTGTATTTTGCATATATATTTTTATAGAAATCTACCTTATTTCATGTGTATTCGTATATATATTTTGAAACAAATTTACATTGTTTATATGTATTTTGCATATCTATTTTTGTGTATTCTGTATTTATTTTTGTTATACATAGAATAATGTAAAATCGTATCAAAATAGGTACACAGAATATCAATAAAATAGTTTAAATTTGTATGAAAATAAAGATGCAAAATACCCATAAGATAAAGCATTTTTTTTAAATACATATACAAAAATACACATAGAATAATTAAATTTGTATTAAAATTAATATACAAAATGCACACAATAAGGTAAATTTGTATTGAAAAAAAACGCAAAATACAAATAAAACAGTGTAAATTTGTTTCAAAATATATATACGAATACACATAAAATAACGTAGATTTCTATAGAAATATATATACAAAATACACATGAAATTATGTAAATACGTATAAAATATATATATAAAATACATATTAAGTAATGTAAATTCGTGACAAAATAAATAAACAAAATATCATGAAAAAAATGTGTATTTGTATGAAAATAAATAATAGATAATAAATTTGTATGTAATATATATGCAAGATACACATTAAATAATGTAAATATGTATAAAAAAATATATACAAAAAACAAATAGAATAATGTAAAATCGTATCAAAATAAATACACCGAATATTAATAAAATAATGTAAATTTGTATAAAAATAAAGATGCAAAATTCCCATCAAATAGCGCATTTCTTATAAAAATATATATACCAAAATACACATAAAATATTTAAATTTGTAATGAAATAAATATACAAAATGCACATACAATAAGGTAAACTTCTGTTGAAAGAGATATGCAAAAATACATATAAAAAATTGTAAATTTGTCTCAAAATATATATACGAATACACATAAAATAACGTAGATTTCTATAAAAATATATATACAAAATACACATAAAATTAGGTAAATACATATAAAAAAATGTAAACAAAATACACATAAAATAATATAAATTCGAAACAAAATAAATAAACAAAATACCAATAAAAGAATGTGTATTTGTTCTGTGTATTTTTGTATATAGTTTTGTACAAATTTACGATACAAATACAAATACAAATATACACAATAAATAATTTAAAATTGAATGAAATAAATATACAAAATAAACATAAAATAAGGTAAATTTGTAATAAAATATATGTAAGAATACACATGAAATAATATAAATTTGTATGAAAATATATATACAAATACACATAAAATAGCATAAATTTGTATAAAATTTGTTTCAAAATATATACGAATACACACAATAAAATAACGTAAATTTTTATGAAAATGTATATATAAAATACACATAAAATAATTTAAATACGTAGAAAAATATATATACAAAATACACATAAAATAATGTCAATTCGTAAAAAATTAAATACACGAAATTCCAATAAAAGAATGAATATTTGTAGGAAAATATACATACAAAAAACAAATAAAATAACTAAAATTTGTATAAAAATATATACAAAAATACACAAAAATAATTTAAGTTTGTTTGAAAATAGATATGCAAAATACACATGAAGTTATAATTTGTATTTTGTATATCTATTTTATACGTATTTACTTAATTTATGTGTATTTTGTATATATATTTTTATAGAAATCTACGTTATTTTATGTGTATTCGTATATATATTTTGAAACAAATTTACATTGTTTTATATGTATTTTTGCATATCTCTTTAAATACAAGTTTACCTTATTGTATGTGCATTTTGTATATTTACTTCAATACAAATTTAAATATTTTATGTGTATTTTGGTATATATATTTTTATAAGAAATGCGCTATTTGATGGGAATTTTGCATCTTTATTTTCATACAAATTTACATTATTTTATTAATATTCGGTGTATTTATTTTGATACGATTTCACATTATTCTATTTGTTTTTGTATATATTTTTTTATACATATTTACATTATTTAATGTGTATCTTGCATATATATTTCATACAAATTTATTATCTATTATTTATTTTCATACAAATACACATTCTTTTCATGATATTTTGTTTATTTATTTTGACACGAATTTACCTAGATATGTATTTTGTATATATTTTTATACGTATTTACATAATTTCATGTGTATTTTGTATATATATTTCTATAGAAATCTACGTTATTTTATGTGTATTCGTATATATATTTTGAAACAAATTTACTTTGTTTTATATGTATTTTTGAATATCTCTTTCAATACATATTTACCTTACTGTATATGCATTTTGTATATTTATTTCAATACAAATTTAAATATTTTATGTGTATTTTGGTATATATATTTTTAGAAAAAATGCACTATTTTATGGGAATTTTGCATCTTTCTTTTCATACAAATTTACATTATTTTATTGATATTCTGTGTATTTATATTGATAGGATTTTATATTATTCTATTCCTTTTTTGTATATATTTTTTTTATACACATTTACATTATTTAATGTGTATCTTGCATATATATTTTATACAAATTTACGTTATTTTAAGTGTATTTGTTTATATATTTTCATTCAAATTTACATTATTCTATGTGTATTTTGTATATGTATTTCAATACAAATTTACCTAATTTTATGTGTATTTTGTATATTTCTTTTCATACAAATTTTAAATTTTTTTGTGTATTTTTGTATATAGTTTTATACAAATTTAGGTTATTTTATGTACGCATTTACTTTATTTAATGTGTCTTTGTATATATATTTTTATGCAAATTTACTTTATTTTATGTGCATTTTTGTACATATATTTTTTTAGAAATTTGCGTTAATTTATGTGTATTTGTATATGTTTTCTCATACAAATTTACATTATTTTATTGCTATTTTGTTTATTTATTTTGATACGAATGAAAATAGATATACAAAATATACATAAAATAAACTAAATTTGTATTGAAATATATATACAAAACACATAAAATAATGTAAATTTGTATCAAAATATTTTAACAGATGCGCATAAAATAACGTAAATTTGTTTTAAAATATACAAAATATACATTAAATAATGTAAATATGTATAAAAAAATATATACAAAACACAAACAGAATAATGTAAAATCGTATCAAAATAAATACACAGAATATTAATAAAACAATGTAAATTTGTATGAAAATAAAGATGCAAAATACCCATTAAATAACGCATTTTTTATAAAAATATATATACCAAAATACACATGAAAAAATTAATTTGTATTAAAATAAATATACAAAATACACATACAATAAGGTAAATCTGTATTGAAATAGATATGCAAAATACATATAAAACAATGTAAATTTGTTTCAAAATATATATACGAATACACTTAAAATAACATAGATTTGTATAAAAATATATATACAAAATACACATAAAATGAAGTAAATACGTATAAGAAAATGTATACAAAATACACATAAAATAATGTAAATTCGTTTCAAAATAAATAAACAAAATACCAATAAAAGAATGTGTATTTGTATAAATATAAATATACAAAATACACATAAAATAACGTAAATTTGTATAAAACTATTTACAAAAATACACAGAAGTTATTAAATTCGTATGAAAATAGATATACAAAATACAGATAAAATAAGCTAAATTTGAATTGAAATGTATATACAAAATACATAAAATAATGTAAATTTGTATCAAAATATTTATAAAAATACATATAATAACGTAAATTTGTTTAAAAATATATAAACAAAATACACATTAAGTAATGTAAATACGTATAAAAAATATGTACAAAATACACATATAATCATGTAATTCGTATCAAACTAAATAAACAACATATCAATAAAATAATGTAAATTTGTATGAGAAAACATATACAAATACATATAAAATAACGCTAATTTCCATAAAAATATGTCCAAAAATGAACGTAAAATAAAGTAACTTTGGATAAAAATATATATACAAAACACACATTAAATAATGTAAATGCGTACATAAAATAACCTAAATTTGTATAAAACTATATACAAAAATACACAAAAATAATTTAAATTTGTATGAAAAGAAATATACAAAATACACATAAAATTAGGTTAATTTGTATTGAAATACATATACAAAATACATATAAAATAATGTAAATTTGAAAGAAAATATATAAACAAATACACATATACGTAATTTCTATGAAATATATTTTCAAAATACACATTAAATAATGTAAATATGTATAAAAAAATATATACAAAACACAAATAGTATAATGTAAAATCGTATCAAATATATACACAGAATATTAATAAAATAATGTAAATTTGTATGAAAATTAATATGCAAAATACCTATAAAATAACGCATTTTTTATAAAATTATTGATACCAAAATACACATAAAATATTTGAATTTGTATTAAATAAATATACAAAATGCACATACAATAAGGTAAATTTGTATTGAAATAGATATGCAAAATACATATAAAATAATGTAAATTTGTTTCAAAATATATATACGAATACACATAAAATAACGTAGATTTCTATAAAAATACATATACAAAAAACACATAATATTAAGTAAATACGTATAAAAAAATGTATACAAAATACACATAAAATAATGTAAATTCATATAAATGTAAATAAACAATATACCAATAAAAGAATGTGTATTTGTATAAATATAAATATACAAATGCACATAAAATAACGTAAATTTATATAAAACTATATACATAAAATAACGCAAATTTCTATAAAATATATGTACAAAATGAACATAAAATAAATTTTCATAAAATATATATACAAAACACACTTTAGATAATGTAAATGAGTATAAAAATATGTATACAAAAAACCTATGAAATAATCTAAACTCGTATCGAATTAAATTAAGAAAATATCAATAAAATAATGTAATTTTGGATGAAAATATATATACAAAATACACATAAAATAACCTAAATACAAATACAAATATACACATAAAATAATTTAAAATTGAATGAAGTAAATATACAAAATAAACATAAAATAAGGTAAATTTGTAATGAAATATATGAAAAAATACACATAAAATAATATAAATTTGTATAAAAATATATATACAAACACACATTAAATAACATGAAATTTGTATAAAATTTGTATCAAAATATATACTTATACACACAATAAAATAACGTAATATTTTATGAAAAGTATATACAAATACACATTAAATAATTTAAATACGTAGAAAATATATATACAAAAAAATATAAAATAATAAATTTGTATGAAATATATAAACAATACACATAAAATAATGTAAATTTGGATAAAATATATATACAAAATGAACATTAAATAATGTAAATATGTATAAAAATATATACACATAGAATCATGTAGGAAGGGAAGTCATGGAAATGGAAGTGCAGGGAAATAGAAGAAGAGGAAGGCCCAAACGAAGGTGGATTGATAGCATAAACGGAGATCTAAGGGAGAAGAATTTAAACCCAGAGATGGCCAACAACAGAAATACGTGGAGAAGGCTCATTCACAACGGCGACCCCGAAGAGGGAAAAGCTGGGAAGAAGATATATATATATATATATATATATATATATATATATATATATTTATATATATATATATATATATATTTTTTTTTTTTTTTACGTCTTGGCCTATTGCGCCGGTAGGCTTCTTCCCGGTGGATCCTGCCTCCTGGAGTCTTCCAGAGGCCCATAGACCCCGGGGAAAGCTTCCAGCACAACAATATATACCAAGTCAAGTCACTCTGCTTCAAAACTGCAACCGATACGCGCAGGAGGCGGTTTTGGAGCGGAGCAGCGGGATGACTTCACTTGAAGCTAAATAAAAAGAAAATACCCGCCAGTTCAGGGGTGACTAAAGTTGGGGCCGTTTGTGCACTCTGGATGTGCATTCTCGCCTTCTTTCACAGCGCGTTCAGGCGTGCCACTGACGAAAAAATGTCGGTGCTACTTTGGCTTGTTATCTACAAGCAAAAGATATCTACACCACACTTTGGCTTGATATCTACAAGGAAAAAAATATTTACACTATACGAATTTTATTTTGGACTATAAAGGATAAAGGAGATGTACTTGAAATATTGAATTTTTTTATTTCGTTTATGTTTTAGCAATAAACAGCATGCACCGAGAGTGTTTAGTGTTGAAAAAGGTGATAATTGAGTGATGTCAAAGAATAGGGGATAGTTGTTTGGAAGATTGTGTCGAGTGGATAGGTGGAGAAACTGTGTTTTTTGAGGCGTTGAAGGACACCAGGTTCCTCTTGCTCCAATCGGAAATAATAGTAAGGTCTGAGGCTAAGCGTCTGTTGCCTCGAGCCTTGAATCGTTAAGTTCCTGTAGGGTGGGTCTTCTATTAAAAGAAGTTGAGTAATGCAGAGTGGAATCATCGGCGTAAGAATGGATAGGACAGTTCGTTTTGGAATGAAGATCATCAATGAACAACAGAAAGAGAGTGGGAGATAGGACTGAGCCCTGTGGGACACCACTGTTAATAGGTTTAGGGGAAGAACAGTGACCGTCTACCACAGCAGAAATAGAAAGGTCAGAAAGGAAACTAGAGATAAAGGTACAGAAAGAAGGATATAAACCGTAGGAGGAGTAGGAGGAGTAGGAGGAGTGGGGTCCCACAAGGTTCGGTATTAGGTTCACTTTTGTTTACTATTTATATCAATGACTTAGATACAGGAATTAGTAGTGATGTCAGTAAGTTTGCAGATTATACCAAGATCGGCAGAGTAATTGAATCGGATCAGGACTCTAGTATTCTCCAGGATGAACTAAACAGATTGTATGCCTGGGCGGATAAATGGCAAATGTAGTTCAATGTAGGGAAGTGCAGTATTCTGAGTGTAGGTAGGAACAACCCCTCTCATAACTATTGCTTAAATGACACTCTCATAAGCAGGTCTAAAAAGGAGAGAGATTTAGGGGTTTTAGTGAGCTCTGATCTCCGTCCAAGGGCACAATGCATTCAAGCTAGAAATCGAGCAAATAGGGTACTGGGATTTATTTCAAGGAGCGTAAGCAACAGAAGCGCCGATGTCTTCCTCAAACTATATTTAGCATTAGTTAGACCTCATCTTGACTATGCGGTTCAGTTCTGGTCACCTTACTATAGAATGGATATCAAAATGTTAGAATCGGTGCAGAGGAGGATGACTAAGATGATTCAGGGGTTGAGAAACTTGCCATACGAGGAAAGACTCAAACAGTTAAACTTGCATTCTCTAGAAAGGCGAAGGGTGCGTGGAGACATGATCGAGGTTTATAAATGGATGAAGGGCTTTAATAAGGGAGACATTCATAAGGTTTTGTTGGTAAGAGAACCGGGTAGGACACGAAGTAACGGGTTTAAACTGGATAAATTCAGATTTAACAGGGACATAGGCAAAAATTAGTTTACTAACAGGGTGGTGGATGAGTGGAGTAGGTTTAGCAGTCATGTGGTGAGTGCCAATACAATTGTCACATTTAAAAATAGATTAGATAAATTCATGGACAGCGATATTACGTGGGGTTTGATACACGGGAGCTTAGGTTCAAAGGAGCTGCCTTATACAGGCCTACCGGCCTCTTGCAGACTCCTACGTTCTTATGTTCTTATGTTAACTACTAGCGAGGCTAACACAACAGAATAAAACTCAACCTCAATAAATGCACCTTCGGGCTAAAAGAAGTCACCTTTCTGGGTCATCGCATCTCGGCGGCAGGTAGTAAGCCAGACCCTAAAAATATTGGAGCTGTAGCCAAAATGAAAGCTCCGACTTCAGTAAAGGAGGTGAGGCGTTTCCTGAATGTGCGGGTTCTACTGGAAACACGTCCCCTCTTTTGCCAAGATTGCCGCCCCACTCACTAACCTCACCCGTACCCGAACCTCATTCAGTTGGACAGAGGAGAGCCAGACGGCCTTTGAGCACTTAAAATCTTGCCTCATGAACGCCCCTGTCTTAGTCAAGGCACAGTTAGATCAACACTTCATTCTTACCACTGAT
Source organism: Eriocheir sinensis (assembly GCF_024679095.1). Classification (NCBI taxonomy): domain Eukaryota; kingdom Metazoa; phylum Arthropoda; class Malacostraca; order Decapoda; family Varunidae; genus Eriocheir; species Eriocheir sinensis. The sequence continues at coordinate 11,514,730 of NC_066532.1, read as the reverse complement.
GCGAGTAACAGCCACGTTGGCGGAGTACTTAGTCAAATCCAACCCGATGGCTCCAACAAACCAACCGGTTATTTCTCCAAAAAGCTAAACCCCTGCGAGACGCGATATTCAGCAACTGACAAAGAAGCCCTCACTGTAGTACTCGCCTGTCGGAATTTTCACCACTACCTGTGGGCTACACGGTTCACAGTAGTAACTAACGAAAGACAAAATCACCGCGTATGAATCCCTGGATCTTGGAGATGAGGGAGTATAATTATGAGATTCAGTACCTAAAGGGCAAAGATAATTTTTGGCGGGCCATCTCTCTCGCCCGGTAAGAATGCTTATACGGCCTCCCGAAGCTTCGTGGCTTGGCCTAGACAAACAAGAATTCATGACCCAACAGCGGGAAGAAACAGTCTGGGGAGAGTTGATCACTTATTTGCATGGCGGAAGAATCCCCAGTAAAAGGCTCCCCAAGGCCACTCTCGATCAATTCGCCTTAGTAGAAGAACTGCTATATTTTGTGCGGGAAAAAGCTGACGGCAGCCTGCACTACAACCTCATAGTCCCTCGAAGGTTACTGTACAAGCGATTCAGCATGCTCATGAGTTGTCAGGTCACCTAGGACAAAAGAAAACAATTAAGAAGGCCGAGGAAATGTTTTACTGGGGTAGGCGGTGGCCGAACTGGTAGCGTACTGGGCTCACATTCACCGCGTGATGGACGACGCGGGTTCGAATCCCCACGCTACCACTCGGATTTTTCAGTCACCGCCGAGTGGCTTAAAACTACCCACATGCTGTCCTGAAGACCACCCATCAACCCGGACTCTAGAGGAAGCCATCCAAGCGAATCAGGAACGAGTTCCGGGGGGCAGCATGAGCCAATGCAAGATGGCGCCACTATAAACACTCGCCTGCGCCAGAACGGGCTGGGCCGACCATCAGGCCCCACCTGGAAGAAGCCTTGGGCCGACCATCAGGCCCTACCGGGAAGATGCCTACCGGCGCAACAGGCAACGACGTAAAAAAAAAAAAAAAAAAAAAAAAAAAACCTCAAAGTGCGAGTATATCAAAGGGTGTGTAACTTGCCAAAGGTTTAAAGGAGAGTCAGGGCTACAGCAACAATGGAAGGAACTTCCACCTGTATCTAAGCCATTAGAAAGGGTAGGAATTGATCTAACGGATATGGTTGTAGAAGCTCACGGTTTTCGTTACGCCCTCACAGTAGTAGATCATTATAGCAGGTTTGTTAGATTCTTCCCCCTTAATGGCTCTGATACAGTTAGCTCCAATAAGACGTGCCACATCTACATTTGAATCATAAGGCATCAGTTTGTTAGAGATAATTGTCAAGTGTGGCCAGGTATGTGCTGTTTCAGGGCATGGTATCTGAGCTTCTTTACCAGGAATATCTTCCTTGGAATGTGTAGGTGGAAAATCTATTTGCAAGTGCTCACTGAATTCTCGTACCACAAGTCCACTGATTTTTGTGCAGGAGACTATCTGTTCTCCTGTTATTGTGGAGAGCTTGAAGTGTACTGGTGAGCCACTAACTCCCATTCTTTCCAAGGTGCTTTCTTTGATGAAACAGGCATCAGACTGACAATCCAATAATGCATACACCAACCTTTTATTGTGTTCATTGCTACTGTGGTGTAACCACACTGGCACAATCATGGTGTGCATATCTTGTTTGAAACTGCTGAGCTTTCATCTGCTTTTGGCTGAGTTGCTTTATCTGACTCTCCTACCTTGACATTTGGAGAACTAGTTTGTGCAAAAGCATTATTCTGAAGAGAGGTTGGGTGGTATCGTTGACATATACTACAACATTTCTTATGACGGCGATCTATCTTTCTGTGACTACGCTTCAAGCATCCTCTACACAAATACTGCTTCTACACAAAGTCCAACTTTGAACTGATATCAAGCAAGTTAAACTTTTTACACATATCTACATCATGCTCTTCATTGCAATAAATGCAGCAGTCTTCCTGGCCCTGATTTTTTTACTTCGTGCCTTTTATCGTATTTAGCCTTGTTGTCCGTTGTTGTGTTTGATGGCTTTACCTCTGATGCCTCTGTCTTGAAACTTTTTTTCCTGATTTATCAGTACTTGAACTACTATTTCTTCCTTTGGCTACAACTGCATTGCTCCTTTGATTCCTTTGATTGACTGCACTGTACGATGATATTGGGTTGCATGCCTTTTAGCCTCTCTACGTATGAACTTCAGAGGATATTGTTCAGAACTTATGTCTGTTAGACCTTCATCATCATTATCATCATCATCATCACTTCTAGAAGCATACTTGTACACTGTTGTGTTCCATTTCTCAACTAGTGAAACAGGTAGCTTCTTCAATAATTTGACATTCTCCCGTGAGTCATCTAAGACCACTAGGTGAGGTATGCTTTCCATTGATGTCTTGCAGCTGTCCAGGAAATCTGCAAATTTCCTTAATGCTGGGCCATCATTCTGCTGATTTTTTTTTTTTTTTAATTTTTCTACAGCTACGGAGACAGTTCAAGGGCGTAATGAAAAAACAACAACAAAAAAAAGGCCCCCTACTTACTGCTCCTGAACAGAGGTTAAAGGAGTGTTCAAAATCAGAGGTAAATTTCGGGAGGAGAGGTGCCCTGATACGTTCCTCTTGAAAGAGTTCAAGTCATAGGCAGGAGGAAATACAGATGAAGGAAGATTGTTCCAGAGTTTACCAGCGTGAGGGATGAAAGAGTGAAGATGCTGGTTTACTCTTGCATAAGGGGTTTGGACAGTATAGGGATGAGCATGAGTAGAAAGTCTTGTGCAGCGGGGCCGCGGGACGAAGGGAGGCATGCAGTTAGCAAGTTCAAAAGAGCAGTCAGCATGAAAATATCGATAGAAGATAGAAAGAGAGGCAACATGGCGGCGGAATTTGAGAGGAAGAAGACTATCAGTATGAGGAGGAGAGCTGATGAGACGAAGAGCCTTTGATTCCACTCTGTCAAGGAGAGTTGTGTGAGTGGAACCCCCCCACACATGAGTGCATACTCCATATGAGGGCGGACAAGGCCCCTGTAAATGGACAGCAACTGTGCGGGGGAGAAGAACTGGCGGAGACGGTACAGAACGTCCAGCCTCGAGGAAGCTGATTTAGTAAGAGATGAGATATGAAGTTTCCAGTTGAGATTTTGAGTTAAGGATAGACCGAGGATGTTTAGTGTTGAGGAAGGTGATAGCTGGGTGTTGTCAAAGAATAGGGGATAGTTGTTTGGAAAATTGTGTCGAGTGGATAGGTGGAGAAACTGTGTTTTTGAGGCGTTGAAGGACACCAGGTTCCTCTTGCCCCAATCGGAAATAATAGTAAGGTCTGAGGCTAAGCGTTCTGCAGCCTCCAGCCTTGAGTCGTTAAGTTCTTGTAGGGTGGGTCTTCTATTAAAAGAAGTTGAGTAATGCAGAGTGGAATCATCGGCGTAGGAATGGATAGGACAGTTCGTTTTGGAAAGAAGATCATCAATGAACAACAGAAAGAGAGTGGGAGATAGGACAGAACCCTGTGGGGCACCACTGTTAATAGATTTAGGGGAAGAACAGTGACCGTCTACCACAGCAGAAATAGAACGGTCAGAAAGGAAACTGGAGATAAAGGTACAGAGAGAAGGACAGAAACCGTAAGAGGGTAGTTTAGAAGGCAAAGATTTGTGCCAGACCCTATCAAAAGCTTTTGATATGTCCAGTGCAATAGCAAAGGTTTCACCGAAACGGCTAAGAGAGGATGACCAAGAGTCAGTTAAGAAGGCTAGGAGATCACCAGTAGAACGCCCCTTGCGGAACCCATACTGGCGATCAGATAGAAGGTCAGAAGTGGAAAGGTGCTTTTGAATCTTCCGGTTAAGAATTGATTCAAAAGCTTTAGATAGACAAGAAAGTAAAGCTATAGGACGGTAGTTTGAGGGATTGGAACAGTCACCCTTCTTAGGCATAGGCTGTATGAAGGCATACCTCCAGCAGGAAGGAAAGGTAGATGTTGACAGGCAGAGGCGAAAGAGTTTGACCAGGCAGGGTGACAGCACGGAGGCACAGTTTTTAAGGACAATAGGAGGCACTCCATCAGGTCCATAAGCCTTCTGAGGATTGAGGCCAGAGAGGGCATAGAAAACATAGTTTTGAAAAATCTTTATAACAGGCATAAAGGAGTCAGAGGGGGGATGAGTAGGAGGAATATGCCCAGAATCGTCCAGAGTGGAGTTTTTAGAAAAAGTTTGAGAGAAGAGTTCAGCTTTAGAGATAGATGAGACGGCAGTGTTGCCGTCAGGACTGAGGAGTGGAGGGAAAGATGAAGAAGTGAAGTTGGAGGAGATGTTTTTGGCTAGATGCCAGAAGTCACGGGAAGAGTTAGAGAAAACAAGGATTTGGCCACTCATATAACTTTTTTTATGTAGGCATTAGACACAAGAAACTGATTTCCAAATCTACCCTTCAGGGTTTTCTTAGCTTTTATGTAAGCTTCTTCAGTATTCAACTGAAGCAATCCACTGACTGCTTCCTTGGCTTCACCATCTGTATACCTTCCAAGGTAAAAGAGCCTTTCAGTAAAATCAGTAGTTCTGGACTCAATGAAAAATTCAAAACTTTTTAACCATGTTGTGAAAACTAACATGTCTCCCTTGAACACTTCTGGTTACTGCACTCCCTCAGGACCGAGCCTAACACACCACCCGGTTCCAATGCTTTCCTCACGTCCAGACCTTCCATTATTCCTTTCACTTCATGTATTGAAACTTATTTCTTCAAGAAACCCCGTATTTTCTTTTCTTCCTTCATGTCCATTAAAGTCCTTTTCCCTTGTAAACACTGCATCAAAACAATCATTCATAACTTCCACAATTGCTGCCGTATCCTCGTATATACTTTTCCCCATCCACTTTTAGTTTACTTGCGTGTGTTTGTGTGTGTGTGTGTGTGTGTGTGTGTGTGTGTGTGTGTGTGTGTGTGTGTGTGTGTGTGTGTGTAATAATAATAATAATATAATAACAGGTTTATTAAAGTATGGCAGCCGTTAGGCTGTAAATATACAAATTAAAAATACAATAAACTATAATACTAAATAGGCTACACTAGAGGGGGGGAGGGTTAGAGGTGGTTTGGGAGAGCTAAAAATAGAGATAAAAGGGAAAGGGAGGGTGGTGTTAAGGGAGCACTTAGAGGAGGTAGCGATGGGTGGCTGGGGCGCACATTATTTTGACACTGGCAGCTGCAGCAAGCACGCACACACGTTTGTCACTCGTTAATGTACAGGATGGTGGCGTTTTCTGGTCGCTATTCACTGTTGCGTACGTACACTATTCAACTTTAGCAGGTGTGGTCCTTGTTAGTGGAGTGATGAGGGCTTACAGCTACGGAAGGAGTGAAGGGGGGGAATAGGGGCCAACAGGATGACCCCGGGCTGTGTGTGTGTGTGTGTGTGTGTGTATGTGTGTGTGCTTTACTCCTCCTCCTCCTCCTCATTTAAGTACCTTATGCCAGGAGCGAGGCAGACGCTGGCAGCTCGTCATTCAGGTAGGAAGTGTTTTCAGTATTATAATCTGTAACTCTCCTTTTCTCCCTTTCATTATACATGCGTATAATTCTTAACGCCTCTTAGATTATCAACTGATAACTTCATATGTTGTGCACAGCGAATTAATAGGAGACGCTCATTGCTCGTCATAGATATACAAGTTAGGTTGTAATGTCTCATCCCGTCTCGCTGTCTCTCAGTCCAGATATAACACACGAACAGTCAGATACAAGATTTTCTGACCCACCTTAGACAGAGGGGACCCATTAAAAAATAGCTTCTTTCTGAGGAATAACTTAATGATAGGCTAGATATTTTATATGGGGAGGAAGAGGGGTGGTAAATGATATGTGTGTGTGTGTGTGTGTGTGTGTGTGTGTGTGTGTACTCGTATTTACCTATTTACAGTATACATGGCTTGAAGTCAAGCTCGTATAGTCCTGCCTCGAAATCTATATTCGTCCAGATTTTCCTTCATTTTGTGGACACTGCCCGCTTCAATAATGTCTTTGTTTAGTCCATTCCATGTATTCGCAATCCTGTATGGAAAATTGTACCTCTTTATGTCTTTCGGAGGAGTCCCCTTTCTCAACATCTTGCTGTGTCCTCTTAGTTGCCTTCTCCCTTCTGTATCGATTAAATCATTTCAATCCAACACGTCCATTCCACTTGTATTCCTGTACAACGCTATCAGTTCTCCTCTTTCTCTTCGAGTATTGGTGGGCCCAGTTCCTCCAGTCTAGTCTTGTATGACATGCTTGATAGTTCTGGAACCATCTTAGTTCCAATTCTTTGAATCCATTCGAATTTTCTTGCATGCTTTTTCCTGTGTGGTGACCAAACAACCGCTGCATACTCTAACATTGGTCTAACCCAGGGGTTCCCAACCTGGGGTACATGTACCCCCAGTGGTACATTTGCACTTTTCAGGGGGTACATTGGGTCCGAGAGAATAACCACTACTTTACAATACATGGTGTATTAATTTGCATTCAAATTGCACAGTCGTTTGTTTTTTTTTCAATTTCCTCATTTTAGTGAGCAAAAGTGTTATTTAAATTATATCATCAGTCTACACATACAATTTCATTATAAAATAATATCAAAATATTACAATTTCATCGTTTTTTATCTTAAATTTTTAGGGGTACACGGGAACCTATAAAAATGCCCAAGGGGTACAGAGGAACACCTGCAGGCGGAGACACACAGGGTGAGGGTCCTTCCGGGCACAGTGTGAGCAGCCAGCCTCACACGGGCGTCGACTCAGACTGTCAGCGTTGCTGTGGACACGGCCCGGGCGGTGGACGATGCGATAGTTGTACTGCTCGAGACGGCACAACCACCTCGCCAGCTGACTCTCCGGCACCTTCAGCGTCTTCAACCACTGCAGGGCAGCGTGGTCGGTCCGAACGGTGAACTCAGCGCCGTACAGGTTGGGGTGGAAGTGCTCGAGACTCTTCACCACCGCCAGCAGCTCCTTCCTCGTCACGCAGTAGTTGCGTTCCGGCTTACTGAGCTTGGCGCTGTAGTAGGCCACGACGTGCTCCCTCCCGTCCTTCACCTGTGACAGGACCGCTCCGACACCCTCTCCACTGTGGTTGGTGTCCAACAGGTAGGGGAGCTTCGGATCCGGGTAAGGCAGGACCGGTGCCTCCACCAGGGCCCTCTTCAGGCTGTCGTACGCGGCTTGGCACGCCTCGTCCCACAGGAAGCACGCCCCTTTTCTGGTGAGCCGGTGGAGAGGGGCTGCCACGCTGGCGAAGTCCTGCATAAAGCGGCGGCTGTACGTGCACAGGCCCAGGTAGCTCCTGACATCCGCCACGTTGGTGGGAACGGGCCACTTCTCCACCACTGCCATCTTCTGCGGGTCGGTGCGCACGCCGTCCTGACTGACGACATGCCCCAAGAGCGGCACCTCGTGCTGGAGGAGCGAGCATTTCTTGGGGCTGAGCTTGAGGTTGGCCTTCCTCAGCCACTGTAGAACCTCCTCCAGCCGCTCCAGCTCCTCCTCGAAGGTGCTCCCGAAGACAATGACGTCGTCGATGTAGACGAGCGCCGTCCTCCACTGCAGGCCGTCCAACACCCTCTCCGTCAGGCGCTCGAAACAGCCAGGAGCATTGCAGAGACCAAAGGGCATGACGTTAAACTGCCACTAGCCCTGCCCGAAGGAGAAGGCGGTCTTCGGCTTGTCCTCCTCTGCCATCTCCACCTAGTGATAACCCGACTTCAGGTCGAGTGTGGAGAACCACCTGGCCCCCACCAGCGCGTCGAGCGTGTCGTCGATCCTCGGCCGGGGGTAAGAGTCCTTGACGGTCACATCATTCAACGCCCGGTAGTCCACACAAACGCTGAGTGCCGTCCTTCTTCTTAACCAGGACTGCCGCTGAGGACCAAGGACTGTCTGACCGCTCAATCACCCCCTGCGCCACCAGCTCGTTGACAGTGCGCTGCATTTCTTCCCGCTTGGCTGGTGCGATACGTCGGGGCGGGCTCTTGATGGGCGCAATATTTCCCGTGTTGATGCTCTGCTTCACCAACCCCGACCCAGATTCAAGTCACCCCTGCTGAACACGTCCGCGTACTGGGCCAGGGTGTGGCGCATCTTCTCCGTCTGTGCCCCCGTCAGGTTAGCGGCGCTCCGGTGCGCCAAATCCTCCAGGAAGTCGGGCAGCGGCCTCACAGCGGCCGACTCCGCGCTCACCGACGTCCCCTCTGGGCGATCCACCTCCTCACAGGTGCCCAGCTTGGCACCAGCAAGTACCTTCCGGGCCGGGAGAAGTTAGCTACCAGCACCATAACTACCTCCTCCCCCGCCCCAACGAGGCTCCGTCCGACTGTCACGCCGTCAGCCAGCCGCAGGTTTTCCGTGGGCTTCACCATACCTTCCGCTCCACGCATTGCTCTGGACAGACGACACCAGACCCTGGCCTCCGTCCTAGGGGCAAGGTGCAGACGCTCAACCGCGCCTACCTCTGCACAGCCAACCTCCGGAAGCAAAGGCACGTCTTGACCGCGCACCCTCACCAGCTTCCGTCCGAGGTCGACACATGCCTTGCTCTGCGTCAGGTAGTCGAGGCCCAGCAGACACGGCTCGTCCAGATCGGCGACGTACACCGGCAGCCGCTCCACAGCGCTGCCCACGCCAATACGAACCTCCACTGGGCCCTTGAGCTGCACACAGTGCCCAGTGACGCCGCACAGCCTCTGTGGCGCGTCTGGGAGTCGTGTGGCGGCCAGCATGTCAGGCCGCACCAAGGTCTTCTCAGCCCCGGTGTCTACTGTCAGGCGGCATGACTTCCCTTCCACTGAGCCCTCCACCTGCATGGCACTGGTCGTCCGGCGGCAGCTTACGCAAGTCGGGGCCCGGGTACTGACGGCTGGGGTTCGGCCGCATTAGTAAATTTGCAGACGACACAAAGATTGGTTACTCGGTTCTCACTGACGAAGACAGGCAAAGCCTCCAAGAGGATTTGCACAAAATTTCAGCTTGGTCGGATAGATGGGAGATGCCCTTTAACGTAGACAAGTGCCAGGTCCTTCAAGTTGGAACGAGGAATAAGAAGTTTGATTACGAAATGCGCGGCGTTAAACTCAAAAGCGTTCAATGCGTCAAGGACTTGGGGGTAAAAATCGCGTCAAACCTCAAATTCTCACAGCAATGCATCGATGCAGCAAATAAAGCGAACAGAATGTTGGGCTTCATTAAAAGAAACTTTTTATTTAAGAATAAAGATGTAATACTCCCGCTCTACAACAGTTTAGTCAGACCCCACTTGGAATATGCGGTACAGTTTTGGTCTCCCCACCATGCAAAGGATATTGCTAAATTAGAAGGTGTTCAACGTCGGGCAACGAAAATTATCCCTTCCTTGCGCAACAAATCCTACGAAGAAAGGCTTTCTACCCTTAACATGTTCTCTCTTGAGAAACGTCGCCTCCGAGGAAAACTGATCGAATGTTTTAAAATACTTAATGGTTTCACGAATGTAGACAGATCAACATTGTTTATGATCGATGACACTTTGCGCACGAGGAACAATGGCGTAAAACTCAGATGTAGACAAGTAAATTCAGACTGCACCAAATTTTTCTTCACCAACGTTGTAGTGCGAGAATGGAATAAGCTCCCATCATCAGTGGTCCAGTGTAACACGATTGACTCCTTCAAAAATAAGCTCGACCGTCACTTCCTTCAACTTAATATCAACTAGAGTAGAAATGCAACGTTTTGGAGTCTTCTGATTAATGTAAAATCACTTAGGTTTAAGGACAGACCACCAAGTCTGGACCATGGGGTCTGTGTGGTCTGATTTTCTATGTAAATCTATGTAAATCTCCAGCCTGTCCGAGTTTCCCGCCTGCACTACCTCCTTTGGCTTGGGGCAGGCGCTCGAACGGTGGCCAGACTTGCCACAGTCCCTGCAGCAGGGCTGAAAGGCGTCGAAACCCAGCCGGTCGAGGGAACGTGTTCTTCGCTCCCTCGGACAAAGGCTGCGTTTGTGCCCCGTCTCACCACAGCCCCAACACAAGCCGAGAAAACCGTCCGGGCTCGCCTTCCTCGACGCCTTCTTCTCCACCTTCGCCTTCCGGCCCCGGAGGTCACGGCGGGGCTGGGCGGCTGGTCCTGGGCCGCTGGTCGTCTTCAGGAAGGCCTCGAACTCCAAGGCACTCGCTAGGGCCACCTGCAGGTCCCCAGGGTGCGCCTGCTTAACGTAAATCTGCAGCTGCTGGTCGTGCAGAGCGTCAACAAAGAAATCGCGGGCCAGCACCACGATCATCTCTTCCGGGGCAGCGGGATACAACCTTCTGACCAGCGCTTCCACGTCCTGAGCCAGCTGCGACAGTGTCTCGCGCCGCTCCCGAGTCCGCTTCTTCAAGCGAGCTCGGTACACCTCGGCCTGGTGGTGGTGCCCGAGACGTCGCCGCAGGGCTTCCGCCATGCTCCCGTAAGAAGCACGTTGGGCCGGCGGCAACCAACACTTCCACGACTGGGTCCCGTAGCGCTGTTGGCAACTGCAGCGCCTTCTCAGCCTCGTCCCAGCCCTGGGCAGCAGTTAGCATCTCAAACTGGGCAACATAAGCCTCCCAGGCCACCTTCCCGTCATACTCCGCCGGTTTGGGCCTCCCCGAGCGGCGGGAAGCTGAGGGGCTGGATGGGGGAGAAGGCGGAGCACGTGGGCTGTGAGCCGGCCGGTATGGAGGAGAGGGCGGCTGTGAGGGCGGCAGAGTGGCGGGGTGAATGGATCCGACTCCGGCCCCAATTGGACCCAAGGGGGCGCATATCTCACTACAAGCACGGGCAGGCGGTGTGTCTCTACCCCAGACCACCACACACGGGTCGCGAACACTCAGAACAGCAAGACACACCACGAGGCCACACTCCCCAGGACCGCCAACACACCACGAGCGGACAAGGCAAGGCAAAGAGGCTCACAGAGCGGGTTTTCCACTTTACTTAACAGCTCCAACACGTACAGAACACTGGTTTACAAGGCACAGTAATTCCCAGTACTCAGAGGGGCACAGACACAGCACAGGGTTCACAAAAGCGGGCAAAGCACACACAGGCAGCGGCGCACGTCTCTTGTCTATCGCAGCACGGCTCTCCCTGCCCCGCGGCGCCGCCGGCCGCTCCCGGCCGGGCAGCCGCGATGCACCCCACGCCGCCGGCCATCACCAGCCCTCCGCGCCCCAAACTAGCACCCCCCTACACATATAACACAAATTCACATGAAAATATATCCCCTGGCGTAACAATAATAAATGATTTTTTTTTTCAGGCAGACCATTTACATTCCCCTCTTAAGCATCTATCCACTTCTGACCTTCTATCTGATCGCCAGTATGGGTTCCGCAAGGGGCGTTCTACTGGCGATCTTCCTGCTCTCTTAACTGAATATTCATCATCCTCTCTTAGCGGTTTCGGTGAAACTTTCTCAGTTGTGCTAGACATAAAGCCTCTGATAGGGTTTGGCACAAATCTTTGCTTTCGAAACTACCCTCCTACGGTTTCTATTCTTCTCTCAGTACCTTTATCTCTAGTTTCCTCTCTGATCGATCTATCACTGCTATAGTAGACGGTCACTGTTCTTCCCCTAAACCTATCAACAGTGGTGTTCCTCAGGGCTCTGTCCTATCTCCCACTATCTTTCTGTCGTTCATTGATGATCTTATTTCCAAAAACGAACTGTCCTATCCATTCTTACGCAGATGACCCTACTCTGCATTTCTCAACTTCTTTTGATAGAAGGCCAACTCAACAGGAATCAGACAATTCCTGACTGGAGGCTGCAGAACGCTTAACCTCAGACCTTACTATCATTTCCGACTAGGGCAAGAAGAACCTGGTGTCCTTCAATACCTCAAAAACTCAATTTCTTCACCTGTCAACTCGACACAATCTTCCAAACACCTATCCCCTATTCTTCAACAACACTCAGCTGTCACCTTCTCCTACACTAAACATCCTCGGTCTATCGTTAACTCAAAATCTCAACTGGAAACTCCATATCTCCTCTCTCACTAAATCAGCTCCCTCGAGGTTGGGCGTTCTGTATCATCTCCGCCTGCTTTTTTCCTCCGCACAGATGCTGTCCATATACAAGGGCCTTGTCCGCCCTCGTATGCAGTATGCATCACATGTGTATAGTGAAATGATTAAACAAAAATAGTAGCTTTTTTACTTAGATATTTTAAAATGGTTTTAGTACGAGTTAGTCAAAATATTGAAGTGTTCATATATGAACAGAGGGAAGCCACTAGTGACTGGCGCCCACTCTGAGTTAAATTCGTTGATCACCACTCTTAGTTGTTTGTTGCTCAACAAATTCGCGATCCATTGCTGTACTTGACCGTCAATACCTAGTTGCTTTAATTTATATAGTAATTAAGGGGGTATCCTCGATTCAAATCATGGTTTGGGCTCAAATTTGTCATTGTTAGGTTTTCATGGTTTCAAGTAGTCCCGGGCTCGGAGAGTTCAGTGCCGCGCCAGCCGTACGAGAACTTTAAATTTTAAAGGTCTCAGCGCTGTTAAATCCCACCCCCACGAGGCACGCAGCTGAGTGCGTGTTTGTATATGAGTGGTCATATATTTATTGTTTATACGTTATTTAGACCACTGAAGTATGTTTTTTATTACATACTGCAGTATGACAGTTTGGGTGGAGCGAGAGGCTGCTGCTGCCATGCGGGACTGACTCGGTGTGGTGGCACTGATTTTTCCATTGACAAGCACAGATGAAATTCCAAAACATAGCAGATGTCCAGAAGGGGTGGATTCTTGGTGTTTTAAGAAAGCCTTGGCTGAGAAGAGACCACCACCTCTCATAAAAAAACTTGACCTTTCAGAGAGTGAGCTGAAACTTGTGCTTGGTGTATATAGACTTGACACAACCTTCTCTCTCTCACGATGTTTAAAACGAGAACGCAAACAAAATGAATCCTTCCATAGCAAACGGAAAAGATGCTTGAAAACCAAGTTTCATGGTGCTCAAACAACTATGTTTGCTTTCCACATGACCGTCTTGGAACATAACAAAGGATACATTGAAAGTTCCTTGCTCCATGAAATCTTTGGAGGGATATCAGAATCTGGAACCGAGGTCAAACTAGAAAAGAAAAGACTCCAAAAGTCAATGGAAATATCCCTTCCAAGGAAAAAGATCTAAGATAAGCAAGGATGAAAAGTGAGGGATATGGTGGAGGAAAATTTAAGGAACCGTAGAGTGACCACCAAAGACATCAACATTTACCATATATTTTTTCGTTTCCAAACAAAACAATGACTGCTTTATGTTCCTTATAAAATTCTGGAAAATGTTATATGCAAAAACTGTAGGATTAATATTTCTATGTGAAATTTACATGTAAAATCTTTAAACGCGATTTTCTCAAAATGTTGTTTTTTAGTGAGTTACTGATATCTGATTGGAAATATCTCATCACCACTTACATCAATTCTTATTTTCTTTTCAGTTCTCAGTTAGTGGGACATAAAAGAATAATTTAATCTTATAAAATGAAGTTTTTTGTTGATCTTCTATAAAGTACATGCGTTTGAAAATAAAGTTTCTTTTTTACTTATTTATTCATACTTTTGAAAATAAACAAATTACGGAAAATAAAATAAGATGAAAAGTTTCCATATACATCATACTTTCAGAAAATGCCAAGTAAAATGTTCTGCAAGTATTTAGAAGAGAGATATTAAAACTTAAAAAACCCCAAAAAATTTTAACAAAAATATTTATAAAAAAAAAAAAAATCAGATATCTATGAAACTTATGGCAAACCCATTTCTTTTCATGCTCTTCAATACTAGAAAACGGGAAGTTTCTAATGGCAATAATAAAAAAGTTTTTCTGAATCGAGGATCCCCCCTTAATGATGTGGAACTTTATCAGACTTTCTGGAAATCAAGATAGATTACCTCCAGTGATTTGGTTACGTCATAAACTGAGAAGAGGTCGTTATAAAAGGTCAACAGACAACAGGTTTGACAGGCAGGATCTTTTGCTACGGAAGCTATGTTATGAATCCTTAATTAATGAGTGGCTATAAAGGTAATTCACATTTTTGTCTCTAATTATGCTCTCGAGTAGCTTACCTACAACTGAAGTTATACTTGTGGGCCAGTAATTACCCGGTAATTTTTTGTCTCCTTTTTTAAAAATCGGTGTTGCATTAGCTTTTTTCAAATCCGAAAGGACGATGCCTTACCGGTTGTGAGAGAGGAGAATAATCCACTCTTTGATTTTTTAAGCAGGAGAGGATATACTTTGCCAGGTCTTTGACTTTTATATGTTTTAAGGGATTGGAGAGCTTTTAGGACTTCATCGGTAGTTATTACAAAGTAAGGCAATGCATGAACGAGATTTACGTCAGTATTGTTGTCGTCGCTGGTGTTAGTGTTAGTGGTGAGAAGACTTAGTATTAAATACCGATGAAAAGTAACTGCTTAGCAAGTTCGCAGTGTGCTGGCTGTCAGTCATTAGTTCACCGTCACTGTTTGTTAGAGCTCCAATTCCACTTCTGATCGCCTTCCTGTTCTTTATATAACTGAAGAAGGATTTCGAATTATTTTTACAGTTGGCTGCAATGTTTTCTTCATAAATTATTTACGCTTTGCCTGACATACTAATTTTTTTTTCGCCGCCCGGCTTCATGATAGTCTAATATTTTCGGGAGTGTTTTGCTCTCTCTTTAACCTGTAAGACAATTTTATCTCCTTACCGAATGTTTCATTTTCCTATTAAACCATGGTGGACTTCTATTAGTGTTACTTCGCTTCTCGCAAAATGAGAAAAATGTGTTCTGCTGAGTGAGTAAATGATTTTTTAACTTTAGCCAGGCTTCCTCTACGTTGCCATCATCTGATAGTTGTATTTCTATTATTTTTTGTCGGATTTCTACTAATTTGCTCTTTCGAAATTGAGCACCCTTACTTTATTTTCAGTCACTGTTGCTTTGAGTTATAATGTCGACTCGCACTAATTTATGATCGCAAGAACCAAGATGTTCTCCTACCGTAACATTACTGATCAGGTTATCTTGGGTCGCTATAACAAGGTCAAGTATTTTATTTTGTTGAGTTGGTTAAGTAACCATTTGACTTAGGTAATTATCGTAAAAAAAATCGATCATTCTATGTGACTCGTCTTCTGTACCCGACAGTGTCGCCAAGTCAATATGGGGAAGATTAAAGTCTCCTAATATCAGTGAGTCGTTGCCATTAAGTGACTGGCTTAAAACGCTGTACATTTCTACATCATCTTTGAGTGATTGCCCCGGAGGCCTGTAGGTGACAGATATATTTAGATTAAGTTTTGCAATGTTTACTCGCACGCTCAAATTTTCAACGTTAGGGCCATGTCACACATACGCGGTTCAGCGATACGGTTCATTGCGGATAGCTATCCACAATGAAATGTATATCCATCCGCCATAATCCGCCACTATCCGTAACAGTCCGCACGGAACCGTGGAGGGGCTGCGGTTGGTTTGAAATGTTCAAAAATACCGCAGCGTGCCGCCACGGCTGAGCATCCGCAATCAAAACGCAGTGGCGCCGCAAGAGATACGCAATAAATCTATATTGTGCGCAATCGATCCGTTTTGAACGTAGTCGATCCGTATTGAACGTATTTGATCCGCAATGATCCACAATGAACCGCAACTAATTTTAAGCTGGGGTCACACATACGCGGTTCAGCGATACGGTTCATCGCGGATAGCTATCCGCAATGAAACGTATAGCCATCCGCCATAATCCCCCACTACCCATAACAGTCTGCACGTAACCGCCAAAATTCAATCCGCAGTGAAACGTATTGCTGAACCGCGTATATGTGACCCCAGCCTTACTGTCTCTTGGTATTGTTGTGCTGGAAGCTTCCCCCGGCGACCATAGGCCTCTAGAAGGCTCCCGGAGAAACGAGCAAGGGGGCGGAGAGCAAGGCGCGGCCAGGCGCCAGGCGGGAAGTGTTGCCAACTCGCATATATTTTTGCTACATGTTCTTGTATGATCTAAAATACACTGTAACATTCTAGACTGTACTGTTCTGGATATATATAGGAGAAGAGGGCGAGAGAGTCAGTCCCAGTCATAGTAAGCTAGTGGTCAGTGAAGAGTCAGAGTGAAGTGTACTACTAAGGAAGAATATTATACTACTGAAGCTGTGCAAAGTGTTTACATATCTCCCTCCCACGGAGTCTTGTGACGGCGACACGGAACCCAAGTAATACGTCCGGCATAACACTGGTGTCAGGAGTGTAGCCATTTGTTTTTTCGCCATGGAGACTCGTTCCCAAGCTGCCCAGAGGGACGACATGTTGACTGAACTTTTGGAAGCCTTGAGACTACAGGGGGAGAAACAAGAAAGAGCACAGCAACAACAAGAAAGAACACTCCAAGAACTCAAAGAACAACAAGAAAGAGCACACCAAGAACTCAAAGAACAACAAGAAAGAGCACACCAAGAACTCAAAGAACAACAAGAAAGAGCACACCAAGAACTCAAAGAACAACAAGAAAGAGCACACCAAGAACTCAAAGAAAAACAAGAAAGAGCGCAGCAACAACAAGAAAGAGCACAGCAACAACAAGAAGGAACACTCGAAGAACTCAAAGAACAGCTAGAAGATCGCTTCACAGGATTACAGCTACAGCTTAAAGCAGTACAAGATGGAAGTGAGTCAGTGCGAAGAGAAATGACTGATGTGACCACGAACTTGGGACAACGCCTGATAGAAGTGGAGAAAGAGCACACAAATCTTCAACAAGAGATGGAGGTGGTACGGGAGACGACACACAAAGAAATATTAGAAGTGCAGGGAAAGGTGAACCGTACTGAACAGGCAGTTTGTGACGTAAGTGACAGAGTGAAGGCCCTTGAAGACTGCTTGGCTGGAAACGGACAGCCAGTGCCTGCAGTGGCTAGTTGTACCCAAGATGCTTCTCCTACGCAAGTCCGAGGTAGTTTGAGCCCTGTTTCGCCTGAGTTTATCCCCGCAAGAAGTTCCGCCAGCCCCATGAGTCTGCTGGGTTCGCCTGTTAGAAAGAAGCCTCAGGAGTTTGATGGCAAGGTCTCCTGGGAGGCTTACCGCGCTCAGTTTGAGCTGTTGGCAGCTCGGAACGGATGGGATGACCAAGAGTGCGCGGTACAGCTGGCCACTAGCCTCAAAGGGGCGGCGCTGGAGGTCCTTGCTCAGCTCGACAATGCGACAAAGGGCAGCTACAGCGGGCTGGCACAGGCGCTGGAGCAACGATATGGGACCAAGCACCAGAACGAGCTCTTCAGGGTTAGGTTCAGAACCCGCAACAGGAGGCGCGGCGAGTCTCTCCAGGAACTCGCTCAGGACCTTGAGAGCATGGCGCACAAGGCATACCCAGGTGCTACCCCTGACCTGCTGACGGTTTTGCTGCGTGATCAATTCATCGATGCCCTGGACAGCCCTCAGCTGAAGATACAAGTGAACCAAGCTAAGCCAACATCAATGCAGGAAGCTCTGGCACGTGCCATGGAGTTTGAGTCTTTTGTAGGTCTAGCTTGTCAAGCTTCAGGGACGACTCGACTTCTGGCTTTAGGGCACGAAAGGGCGCTGTCAGCGACACAGACAGGTTCCAAGGAACGTGCTGGTACTGCGAGAAGGTTGGGCACAAGGAGAACGAATGCTATAAGAGGAAGAAGGAATATGAAGGTGGCGCTAAGAAGAAGCCCAGGGAAGGACCCAAGTGCTGGACCTGTGGAGAAAAGGGGCACTGGAAGAATGAGTGTCGGAAAAATGTGCCCCAAACGAGGGACCACCACTCGGGAAACTAAGAAGGACTGGTTCACGGGGGCAACGACCAGTCTGTCCTGTACATGCCCCGAAGATATCAGTGTGCAGGAGAACCACCATGACAAGCTGCCAAGTGGAGGGCAAGGTTGACGGAGTGTTGTGGCCTGTGGTCGTCGACACAGGCTCGGAACGCACATTGGTGCGGCCTGACGTGGTGAGTCATCGTCGGCTTCCTAAGACGCCGCATCGACTGTGCGGAGTCACAGGACACTACGCAGAGCTCAGAGGCCCAGTGGACGTGAAGTTTGAGCTCGGAGGAAAGGAAGAGTTCCTCTCTGTGTACGTGGCCGACATGGATGACCCCTGCATCCTAGGTATGGATTATCTTGTCTCCCACAGGTGCGAGCTGGACTTCCGCGCTAAGCAGCTGACTGTAGGAGGAAGGAGGGTGCCACTGACGACTGTGAACAAGGAAGACCTGCCAGTGACGGTCAATTCCTCCGAGGTCGGAGATGCTGTTACCCTGTCAAATTACGGGTGCCCCCCCGGCTAGCCTGTGTGTGGTAGAGAGTGGAAGTCGATGCCCGGTAGAAAACGGGGTGATTGTAGGCAGTACTTTGGTAGACCCTGCTGCAGCGGAAGTGCCTGTCGTCGTGGCCAATGTCTCCTTCAGCCCAAAGAAAATAAAACAAGGGACCATGGTGGGGTTGTGCCAAGAGATCGACCAGAAACCAAGAACCTGTGTCTGCAGGAGAACCCTGACGAAGCCCCAGGAGGAGCTGCCTGACTACCTGCGCGACCTGTTTGACAGGAGCTCCAAGTGTCTAGAGGAACCCCAAGTGGAACAGCTCAGGGAGCTTCTAGTGAGGAATGCAGATGTGTTTTCCACAGGAGACCTGGACTTGGGGTGTACGGACCTGGTAGAGCACCACATCGACACAGGTAGCCACCGCCCAGTGAAGCAAGCTCCTCGAAGGATGGCACCAGCCCGTCGCAAGGAGATGGATGAGGTGATGGATGATCTCCGGCAACAGGGGTTAATCGAGCGGTCCAGCAGCCCGTGGGCGTCTGCTGTAGTGCTCGTCAGGAAAAGTGACGGTTCCCTCAGGTGCTGCGTGGACTACCTAGCCCTCAACGATCTCTCCATAAAGGATTCATACTAACTCCCACGGATGTACGACACGCTCGATGCTTTGTGGGCTCAAGTGGTTTTCAACACTGGATATGAAGTCTGGGTATCACCAAGTCAAAATGGCGGAACAGGACAAAGAAAACAGCCTTCTCCTACGGTCAAGGCCTGTGGCAGTTTAAGGTCATGCCCTTTGGCCTGTGCAACGCGCCGGCCACGTTCGAGCGGCTGATGGAGAGGGTGCTGGAGGGACTTCACTGGAAGACGGCACTCATCTACCTCGACGACGTGATTGTCTTTGGCCAGACCTTCGAGCAGGAGATGGAAAGGCTATCAGAGGTTTTCGCCCGGTTTAGAGCTGCACACCTTAAGCTCAGCCCGAAGAAATGCTGTCTGTTCCAAAAGGAGGTCCAATACTTGGGACACATCGTGAGCGAGGCTGGAGTACGCACTGATCCTGAGAAGGTGGCTGCGGTAAGGGACTGGCCGACACCCACCAACGTGAAGGAGCTGCGGAGCTTCCTCGGGTTGTCCTCATACTACCGCAGGTTTGTGAAAGGCTTCGCTACGATTGCTGCACCACTGCACCTCCTGACGAAGAAGGGGCGCAAGTTTGAGTGGACAGCGGAAACTCAGGTTGCCTTTGAGAAGCTCAAGGAGGCCCTCATCAGCTCGCCCGTACTCACCTACCCAGACCCCTCTAAGCCTTTTATACTGGATTGTGATGCCAGTGATGAGGGGATTGGTGGAGTGCTGTCCCAGGCATGTGCCGACATGGAACGGGTTGTGGCCTACTTCAGCAAGAAGCTCACCCTAGCCGAGAAAAAACTATTGCGTGACCCGGAAAGAACTCCTGTCAGTAGTCAAGAGCCTTGACTTTTTCCATGCTTACCTGTACGGTGCAACTTTCACCATCCGCACGGATCACGCTGCATTGCGGTGGTTGAAGTCACTGAAAAACCCTGAGGGCCAGCTTGCTCGCTGGATAGGTAAACTAGAGCAACATCACTACACTATTGTGCATCGATCTGGGCTAACACACGGTAACGCGGACAGCTTGAGCCGGCGCCCTGCCTACCTGAGTGTCAACATTGCCTCCAGAGGGAAAGCGTCCAGAATATGTGCCGCCGCACTACAGTGGAACAGACAGCGGAGGTGCCATGGGAAGACTTGGGAAAACTGCAGCGGGAGGACCGAGATTTGAGACCAATTATGGAGTGGCTGAGTCAATCGTCAACGCGACCTGGGTGGGAAGTAATCTCGAGAAAGCCCTACCACCAAGAATTACTGGACTCAGTGGGACACTCTTCGGATGGACAACGGGGTGTTGCAGCGACGCTGGGTCTCTCATGATGGTCTTGACCACTACTGGTCCACGGTGCTACCTGTGAAGTCCTAGGAAGGCGTCTTGAAAGAAATGCACGACAGCATCACCAGCGGACACCTTGGGGTAAAGAAGACACTGAGTCGCCTGCGCCAAAGGTTCTATTGGGTTGGCATGAGGAAGGACGTGGAAGAATGGTGTCACGCGTGTGAGGTGTGCTGTGCAAAGAAGGGCCCCAAGAAGCGTCACCGTGCCCCATTGCAACTATACCAGGTTGGAGCCCCCATGGAACGGGTGGCAGTGGATATAGCAGGACCCTTGCCTCTGACGACGAACGGAAATAGGTACATCTGCGTCACAATGGATTACTTCACCAAGTGGCCGGAAGCCTACGCCATCCCTGACCAGGAAGCCACTACCATCGCCAAGGTTTTGGTGGAGGAGTTCTTCTGTCGCTTCGGTGTGCCTAACGAGCTCCATTCCGACCAGGGAAGGAATTTTGAGTCAACAGTCTTTGCTGAGTGCTGTAAGCTCCTGGGTATCAAGAAGACCCGGACCACCCCTCTGCACCCACAGTCAGATGGAATGGTGGAGAGGTTTAATTGGACGTTGGGCCAGGAGTTGGCCAAGCAGTGCAACAATGATCAGTCTTCATGGGATCAGAAGCTGCCTGCGCTTCTCATGGCCTACAGGTCTGCCGCCCACGAGACTACGGGGTATTCACCGGCAAAGCTGATGTTTGGACGTGAGCTGCGATTGCCGGTGGACCTACTGACAGGAAGGCCTCCTGGGGAAAGCCTTCCAAGGGACGCCTCCAGTTTTGCCCGTCAACTAGAGGAACGGCTGGAAGAGGTGCACCATCAAGTCCGAGGTGCCTTGAAGTTCTCCGGGGAGGCCATGAAGCGCGGTTACAATATGAGGGCAAGCCACGTTGACTTCAAGGAAGGAGACCGAGTCTGGCTTTACAACCCGCAGAGGAAGAAAGAACAGTCTCCGAAGTTACAGAGCCCCTGGGAAGGCCCTTACACTGTGCTAGAACGCCTCTCCGACGTGACTTACCGAATCCGGAGAACGGAAAAGACCAAGCCGAAAGTTGTCCACGTCAACCGCCTATGGAGGTACCACGGTCCGGGAAACTACACCTGGAACAACTACAGACACCCAGCAGCCGACGAAAACGCAAGGGACGTCCAGGACCGAGAGGAGGTCGACGACGACATAAGCCTTCTGGACCTTTCAGCCGAGGGAGATAACCTCCCGGCTTCGGCAGATGTTCCAGGGACACCCCAAGAAGCGGACGACGACGAGGCGCACCAGGAGACAGACGTGCAGGAGGCACCGAGCAGAAGACAGAGACAACGCAGGCGTCCACAGCGATACGACGATTATTATGTTTTTGATTAATTCTCTTACGTTTGTATATAGTTAAGTGTGTGATCGGGACGATCACAATTAAGAGGGGGGGATAGTGTTGTGCTGGAAGCTTCCCCCGGCGACCATAGGCCTCTAGAAGGCTCCCGGAGAAACGAGCAAGGGGGCGGAGAGCAAGGCGAGCCGTCCGCGGGGCGCGGCCAGGCGCCAGGCGGGAAGTGTTGCCAACTCGCATATATTTTTGCTACATGTTCTTATATGATCTAAAATACACTGTAACATTCTAGACTGTACTGTTCTGGATATATATAGGAGAAGAGGGCGAGAGAGTCAGTCCCAGTCATAGTAAGCTAGTGGTCAGTGAAGAGTCAGAGTGAAGTGTACTACTAAGGAAGAATATTAAACTACTGAAGCTGTGCAAAGTGTTTACATATCTCCCTCCCACGGAGTCTTGTGACGGCGACACGGAACCCAAGTAATACGTCCGGCATAACAGTATTTTGTCAGTGGGTTGCAAATAGCTTTTGACGTAAAGGGCAACACCACCACCTTTACGGTTAACACGATCTTTGTTGAAGAGTCTGTAGCCATCTATGTTGAATTTTGAACTTAAACCAATATATGTGGTGTCGATAAATGTTTCGGTTATAGAAATAACGTCAAAATTTTCAGTTGAAACAAAACATCTCAATTCATCAAACTTGGTTTTTAGGCTACGCGCATTGAAACTTAGGACTTTTATATTATCTTGAGATGTAGTAATAGATGGGGTGTTACTTTCGGGTTCACGGTTTCGCGCTTGTTGTGTTGCAACACAACAAACGGGACGGGGTGGAGGGACGCGGCGGATAGCAGTTTTTTGTTCGGTGTCACGTACTGCGTCGTTAATGCCTCCGTCACACCAAACTCATTCTCAAAACGTCTTATTCCTTTCTGTAAATATCGCAAATCGGACTGAGGACGGGCTAGCACGCGTAACTTTGGCCATATAATGTCTCTAATACGATCCTAGCTCGTTCATGCATAGCACTCAGTACGTCCATCTCGTCTTTTTGCCGTATGCACTACGCTCGAACGCACTTCAGATCGGGTTAATTAAATTGCCCGTTCACCTCGTTCGGACACAGTTTCCACACAGTGCCAGCCCGTCCGTAGTCAGTTCAAACCCGTTCTAACTCGTTCACAATATGTCCAACCACGTTCTAACTCGTTCGCAACTCGTTCCTAACTCAACCACCTCGTTCCACTTCGTTCTCACTGCGTCCTCATCTCGTCCCCAGTATGTACAAAACACACTTGCAATCACGTCCTGCCTCGACGGCTACAAATACCCAGCGTGTTCTTGCCTGTCCTCAGTCCCGTTCAACGCTTCAAGCTGTGCGGATGACGCAGTGTGATGACAAGCTTCATCCCTGGTTCCAGAGCCATTCTGTAGATGGTGTCTTTTTTTTCAATGAAGGGGCAGAGTCTTTCCAGAAACTCGTCAAACATGGGTGGGGTGATTCTCAGGAAGTTGTAAAAATATTCTTGATCATCCAGTCGGAGCTCTTCCATTAGCTGATGATAATGTCCCACGGCTAATCTTCACTCAGATTTCAGCCAATTCCTGACCCAAAAAGGTTCTTGGTCTCCTTTTTTTCTTGCTCTACCATCTCGTTGTACTTTTGTTCAGCTTCCATCAACAATTGCATAAAACCAACATTCAACATGACCAGAGCAGCCAAGTTGTCCAGGATTCTGGGCAAAAATCTTGCAAATCAAAAATCTTGAAGTCAGGAAGAGGTGCACATTGCCAAGACTCTCGAGCCCAAGTGATGATCCACTGAGGAAACGGGCCGTATTTACACCCTACCTTGTCCGCACGTACCTCAGACGGGGTGGACGTAATAAGAACTGCGTGAAAACGACTTGAACGTACTCAAAACGAGTAGAGCCTACTGAGAACCTACTGCGAACTTTTAGAACTATGTAGAAACGTATTTCCAACTTGTTCAGATCTTGTCATTTGGTTTTGAAAGTATTTGAACTACGTCCACCCCGTTCGCAAATAGTTCGAGCCCGTTCGGCAACATTTTTCAGAGCGTAGTGAGAACGAATTTGGTGTGAAGGGGGTATAAAGAGCCTTCTGAATCTGGCTGCCCCGATGAGGGATAGGTGTAGTCCGTCCGTATGGAAGAGCTCACCCTGGCCGTAGAAATTGTCCCAGGCGTTAAAGAACTCGACGTCAAGCTCCCTGCAAAGAGTCTGTAAGCGGTTGTTAAGGCTGAAGGCCTTGCTGAAGAAGTCGCTCGCCGCCGACATCCGTGGTAGAATTCCTGAAATCACAATGTTAGGGGATTTAGACTTGTACTGCTGGATAAGCCTACGGTACTTGTCCAGCAGTTCCTCAGACCAGGTGGCTGTGACATCGTTCATACCTGTGTAGAGAATAAAAAAGAGAGTCATTAGATGATTAGAAGCCTTAGCGGAGACCTCGTCCAGGACAGCTGTGATGTCGTCAACCCCAGCTGCAGGATAACAATAGTTACGCCTACGACGGGGGACTCTTCCACAGAATTCAACCACCTGATGGCGAATCATAGAGTCCCCAACCAAGAGAGTGCTTTGCTCCTCTTCCTCCTTTTCCAGTATGGCAAATCTGTTGAAGTAATGAGTAGGGTAAATGGAGCTGGGGAGTGAAGCCTGCCTCTAATCTTGTTCAAGGAGTCTGGTTTCTATCTGCTCTCTCATCAGGCAAATCCTGCAGACGGACGAGCGTCCTGTGAAAAAATGGCATGAAAAATTTCCGGTAGACGATGAACATTTCTTCAGTGCCATCTAGGTAAGCAAAAGAGAACAAGCGTACGAGAGAGAGAGAGAGAGAGAGAGAGAGAGAGAGAGAGAGAGAGAGAGAGAGAGAGAGAGAGAGAGAGAGAGAGAGAGAGAGAGAGAGAGAGAGAGAGAGAGAGAGAGAGAGAGAGAGAGAGAGAGAGAGAGAGAGAGAGAGAGAGAGAGAGAGAGAGAGAGAGAGAGAGAGATTTACATAGATTTACATAGAAAATCAGACCACACAGACCCCATGGTCCAGACTAGGTGGCCTGTCCTTAAATTTAAGTGATTTTACATTAATCAGATGGCTCCAAAACGTTGCTTTTCTACTCTAGCTAATATTAAGTTCAAGGGAGTGACGGTCGAGCTTGTTTTTAAAGGAGTCAATCGTGTTACACTGGACCACTGATGGTGGGAGCTTATTCCATTCTCGCACTACAACGTTGGTGAAGAAAAATTTGGTGCAGTCTGAATTTACTTGTCTACATTTGAGTTTTGTGCCATTGTTCCTCGTTCGCAAAGTGTCATCGATCATAAACAATTTTGATCTGTCTACATTCGTGAAACCATTAAGTATTTTAAAACATTCGATCAGTTTTCCTCGGAGGCGACGTTTCTCAAGAGAGAACATGTTAAGGGTGGAAAGCCTTTCTTCGTAGGATTTGTTGCGCAAGGAAGGGATCATTTTTGTTGCTCGACGCTGAACACCTTCTAGTTTAGCAATGTCCTTTGCATGGTGGAGAGACCAAAACTGTACCGCATATTCCAAGTGGGGTCTGACTAAAGTATTGTAGAGCTGAAGTATTACATCTTTATTTTTTAATAAAAAGTTTCTTTTATTGAAGCCCAACATTCTGTTCGCTTTATTTGCTGCATCGATGCATTGATGTGAGAATTTGAGGTTTGATGCGATTTTAATCCCCAGATCCTTAACGTATTGAACACTTGTGAGTTTAACGCCGCGTATTTCGTAATCGAACTTCTTATTTTTTGTTCCAACTTGAAGGACCTGGCACTTGTCTACGTTAAAGGGCATCTCCCATTCATCCGACCAAGCTGAAATTTTGTGCAAATCCTCTTGGAGGCTTTGCCTGTCTTCGTCAGTGAGAACCGAGTTACCAATCTTTGTGTCGTCTGCAAATTTACTAATGCGATTATTGAGTCCAACATCCACGTCGTTGATGTAAATAATGAAGAGCACTGGGCCAAGAACCGAGCCCTGAGGGACGCTACTAGTGACCGGCGCCCACTCTGAGTTAAATCCGTCAATCACTACTCTTTGTTGTCTGTTGCTCAACCAATTCGCGATCCATTGGTTTACTTGACCGTCAATGCCTATTTGATTTAATTTATAAAGTAATTTATGATGTGGGACTTTATCAAACGCTTTCTGGAAATCAAGATAGACTACGTCCACTGATTTGGTTACGTCATAAATTGAGAAGAGATCGTTATAAAAGGTCAGTAGGTTTGACAGGCAGGATCTTTTGTTACGGAAGCCATGTTGTGAATCCCCAATTAATGAGTGGCTTTCGAGGTAACTCACAATTTTGTCTCTAATTATGCTCTCGAGTAGCTTACTTACAATTGAAGTTAGACTAATGGGTCGGTAGTTACCTGGTATTTTTTTGTCTCCTTTCTTAAAAATCGGTGTCACGTTAGCCTTTTTCCAATCTGAAGGGACGATGCCTTGTCGCAAGGACATATTGAATACGGTAGTGAGGGAGGAGAGTATTTCGCTCTTTGTTTCTTTAAGCAGTATAGGATATACTTTGGCGGGTCCGGGACTTTTATTTGTTTTAAGTGAATGGAGAACTTTAAGGACTTCATCGGTTGTTATTTCAAAATTAGGCAATGCATGCTCGAGATTTACAATAGTACTGGTGTTGTTGGAAGCGAGAGGAAGACTGTTAGTATTAAACACCGAGGAAAAGTAATTGTTTAAGAGGTTTGCAATGTGTTGGCTGTCAGTCACTAGTGCACCGTCGCTGTTTGTTAAAGGTCCAATACCACTTTTGATCGCCTTTCTGTTGTTTATGTAACTGAAGAAAGATTTCGGATTATTTTTACAGTTGGCTGCAATATTTTCTTCATATCTACGCTTTGCCTGACCTACTAGTCTTTTTACTCGTCGCCTGGCATCATTATAAAGTCTAATGTTTTCGGGCGTGCTTTGTTCTTTCTTTAACCTGTAAAACAATTTTCTCTCATTGACTGATTGTTTAATTTCGCTATTAAACCACGGTGGGCTTTTATTAGTGTTAATTCGCTTCTCGCACAAGGGGACGAATGTGTTCTGCTGAGTGAGTAAGGGATTTTTAAGGCTTAGCCAGGCTTCATCTACGTTGCCGTCATCTGATAGTTGTATTTCTGTTAGTTTTTGTCGGATTTCTACGAAGTTAGCTCTTTTGAAATTGGGCACCTTTACTTTATTTTCAGTCACTGATGATTGAGCTTTAATGTCGACGCGCACTAATTTATGATCGCAAGAACCGAGGTGTTCTCCTACCGTGACACTACTGACTAGGTTATCTTGGGTCGTTATAACTAGGTCGAGTATATTATTTTGTCGAGTTGGCTCAGAAACCATTTGGCTTAGATAATTTTCTTCTAGAAATTCGATCATTCGATGTGACTCGCCTTCTGTACCTGACAGTGTCGCCCAGTCGATATGGGGGAGGTTAAAGTCTCCTAATATCAGTGAGTCGTTGTTATTAAGTGACTGCCTTAAGACGCTGTACATTTCAAGGTCGTCATCGAGTGATTGCCCGGGAGGTCTGTAGGTAACAGATATATTTAAATTGACTTTTGCAATGTTTACTCGCATGCACAAATGTTCAACGTTACTGTTTCCCGGTGTTTTGTCAGTGGGTTGCAAATAGCTTTTGACATAAAGGGCGACGCCACCGCCTCTACGGTTTACACGATCTTTGTTGAAGAGTCTGTAGCCATCTATGTTGTATTCGGAACTTAAATCAATATTTGTGGTGTCGATAAATGTTTCGGTTATAGCAATTATGTCAAAATTTTCTGTTAAAGCAAGACATCTCAGTTCATGAAATTTGTTTCTTAGGCTACGCGCATTGAAACTAAGGATTTTTAAGTTATCTAGAGGCTTGGTAATAGAGGTGGTGGTACTTGCGGGATCACGGTTACGGGTTTGTTGCGATGCACGGCGTCTATTTACACGGGCGGGGTGGAGGGACGTGGCCGTGACTCGTTTTTTGCTCGGATGACACGCACTGCTTCGTTGAGGAGCCTTCCGAGTCTGGCTGCCCCGATGGGAGAAAGGTGCAATCCGTCCCTGTGGAAGAGCTCATTTTGTCCATAGAAATTGTCCCATGCGTTTAAGAACTCCACGTCAAGCTCCCTACAAAGAGTCTGTAAGCGGTTGTTTAGGCTGAAGGCCTTACTGAAAAAGTCGCTCTCCGCCCAAGTCCGTGGTAGAACTCCTGAAATCAAAATATTAGGGGATTTAGACTTATACTGCTGGATGAGCCTACGGTACTTCTCCAGGAGTTCCTCAGACCGGGTCGTGGTGACGTCGTTCGTAACTGTGTGAATAACAAACAGTGAATCATTAGTAGCCTGGGGGGAGATCTCCTCAAAGAGCAGCAGTTATATCGTCGATCCCAGCACCAGGATAGCAATAGTTCCGTCTTCGACGAGGAACTCTGCCGCAGAACTCAACGACCTGCTGGCGAACCATGGAGTCACCCACCAGGAAGGTGCTCTCCTGCTCGTCCTCCTCCTCCAGAATGGCAAACCTGTTGAAGCAATGAACAGGATAAATCGCTTGTCTGGCTGGTTTGGCTCCTCCATTCACGACCGTGAAGCCATCATGGGCGGTGCCACTAGCATCCTCTCGTTGCGTGGTGTTGTCCGCTGGTGTCGACGGTACCGCTGAGGGCAAGGGGGCGGTTGGAGAAGGGTTTGGCACCACAGCAACGTTAGCCTGGATGAATTCCTGCAAGGAGGCAACAGTGCGAGAAAGCTCTATTATTTTATTCTAACCTGCTTCCATCTTCTCTTCTTGCTCCTGCAGTCTTGTCTCGAGATGCTGCCTGGTGAGATAAAGCTCTATTATTTTATTCTGGCCTTCTTCCATCTTCTCTTCCTGCTCCTGCAGTCTTGTCTCGAGATGTTGCCTGGAGAGACACAGTCGACAGACAGCAGAACGCCCTGTAAAAAAGTGAGCTGAGAAGCTACCGTTACAAGTACTGCACTTCTTAGGCGCCATCTTAGCTGAAATGAAAGAGATAAAAACACAGAGTGAAGGGGATTAGGAAAGGGGGTGAGGTGTGTGAGAGGTAGTTTAGTAATGGAGGAAAAGTGAGAGAGAGGAGGAGCAGGAAGGGATGTGAGGTGAGTAAAGAGGGGGAAAGAGAGGCGGTGAGTGAGGTGTGTGAGATCAAGGAGGGTTAGGAAATAGGTGAGGTGGGAGAGAGGAGGAGTAGGAAGGGATGTGAGGTGAGTAAAGAGAGGGAAAGGGAGGCGGTGAGTGAGGTGTGTGAGATCAAGGAGGGTTGGGAAATAGGTGAGGTGAGTGAGAGGGAGTTTTGGAAAGGAGGTAAGTGGGAGAGAGGAGGAGTAGGAAGGGATGTGAGGTGAGTGAGGTGTGTGAGAACAAGAAAGGTTAAGAAAGAGGCGAGGTAAGGTGGGTGAAGGGATGGGTAAATAGGATGTGAGGTAAGGTGAGTGAGGGGGGGAGGGCTTAGAAATATGTGGAGGTGAGGGAGGAGTAGGAAGGGCTAATCCTCTAGGGGATGAGGAGGAGCAAAAGGGATGTGAGGTGAGCGAGGGTGGGGGGGCTTAGGTGAGGTGAGGGAAAGGGGTGTAGGAAGTGTTAATCCTCTAGGGGATTTAAAGAGGGTGTAGTGAGGAGGAGCAGATTAAATCCTCAGGGAATTCAAAGGGTGAGTTGTCGACACACCCAAATCACGCGTGAAACACTCGGGAACACAACAACACACTCGGAACACACGAAACACTCAGAAACCCAAGTACAAGCACGACTAAACACCCTCAAATCACTCGCAAAAACACCGGAAACACAACAGCACACTCAAAGCACTCTGAGACCCACGCAGAACACTCGTAAACAGCCAATCACACGCAAAAACACCGGAAACAAAACAGCACACTCAAAACACTGAAACCCACGCAGTCAAATCACACGCAAAAACACCGGAAACACAACACACTTGAATCACTCTAAAACCCACGCAGAACACCTGGAATCAGCCAGATCACACGCAAAAACACTGGAAACACAACACACTTGAATCACTCTGAAACCCACGCAGAACACCCGGAATCAGCCAGATCACACGCAAAAACACCGGAAACACAAATCACAGAGGCAACCACAGGCAGACACACTCGCAGAAACCATAAGCGAACACACACCAAACACGTGTCGGGAAATCACAGGCAACACACAAAGTCCACAAGCGAGAACACACAAACGCACGTGAAAGCAAACGCAATCCCAAGAGCACGACGAAAACACAGGGCTGACAAGATGTGGAGCGCGGGCAAGCGAGGTTGTGGAGCGCAGCGGGGTGAGGTCACGTCCTTCTCTCAGAAAGAGAGAGAGAGAGAGAGAGATAGAGAGAGAGAGAGAGAGAGAGAGAGAGAGAGAGAGAGAGAGAGAGAGAGAGAGAGAGAGAGAGGTGAGGTGAGGTGAGGTGAGGTGGGGGGAGAGGAGAGGAGAGGAGGGAAGAGAAGAGAAGAGAAGAGAAGAGATTTTTTCTTGGCCATCAGCCCTGGCTGGGATATTAGGCCAGAAGAGGAGAGGAGAGGAGAGGAGGAGGAGGAGGAGGGGAGGGGAGGATAGGGGAGGGGAGAGGAACACAAACACATAGGAAGAACAAACAACAGCAGACTTGATGGTTCTTACGATGCTGTTTGCGACAAGCTATTCTAACTATCTAATCAAAGGTGGAAGATGAAGGACAGCTAAGGCGAAGGCTCCTCCCCACCCCCCATCCTTCCAGCCAAAGCTGGCAGGAAGGGAAAAAGAACCATGCAGTATGGAAAAACTGCATGGAAATTATGTAGGAAAGAAGGAAGAACTACCCCTAACCGGGTGATAAAAACGGACAAGGACACCAGTATTCGAAAGAACTGAACCTTATTACGACAATAAGTAATATCTTAGTTGCTGGTTGATTTCAAAATACTTGTCTAATCTGTTCTTGAAGTCCGTAACTGTTGTACTATCAACGACATCACAGGGTAGAGAATTCCAAACATTAACCACTCGATTGAAGAAGTGTTTGATTCACTAACGCCTCGCAGATACGACAATCTTAAGTGGATCCAATATGGCGGAAATAAGAATGTCGTATCTTGCGATTCCCAAAAAAATCTTAAGTCCGCCATGTTTAGATTTTCCTGCCTTAACGCTGTTTCACACTCCCGCCGACAGACGGCGTAGTGTGATGTTGACATATTTCGTTCAACCAATGGCAGCGCTCGATACATACGTACTCTAGAGACAGTAGCCAATCACAGGAACCTCAACACCAGTGCAGCATGTGGCCCGTGACAGAGGCAGACGATGTTGTCTGCCCCACCGGGAGTACGGAGGTGAAGTGAGGAAGTTCAGGTAAGCCAATCACTTGTCATGTGGAGAGTCAGCTTGGTATATTGTTGCTAAAACGTGCTAGTGAGTGAAACATTTTTGTTAACCTGCATGAAGGTATCCTTTAGGTAACGTTATCAACGTGCCTTTCTGTCAGTTTTTAGCCATGACTTTGTCCTCCAAGTTGTCCATGATCAGTCTCATTACCCTGTTTTGACCTCCTCTGTAGGTAAAAGTGTAATATACTTGCATGCACCAAGTTATCTCACCATGGAGAGGGGAAGGGATATGGGTGCACACACACTTCAGTACGTGGTGTCATTTCAGTATTTTCATAGAGGTGAGGCCATTTACTGAGCTGCAGAGCTTAGCAAACATATCAGTCATTAAGATTTGCCACCAGGGCACTGCCCAGCAATGTGACTAGGATTAGGAGTGGAGCTCAGACATTGTCAGCTGCTCAGATATTGGGAAGTAGATAAAACGGCATACTTTCCAAAGAGCAGCTCGCTGTATTATGGCTTAAAACACTGTCGCACTGCTATAAATGCAATAACAATAAGTAAAAAGCTCTTTCATAGTGCTTGAGATAAACTAACTTCCTATTAAAACATAGATACTTTAAATTCTTATAATAGTGAATTTAAAGTATTATGTTTTAATAGGAAGTTAGTTTATCTCAAGCACTATGAAAGAGCTTTTTACTTATTGTTATTGCATTTATAGTAGTGCGACAGTGTTTTAAGTTACATACAGCGAGCTGCTCTTTGGAAAGTATTGTATTTCTTTGTTTTCTTCATTTCCACAGATTAAGTTTATTAACTATGTAAACTTTCTACTTCATTGCTTCTTAACCTTTAACTACTAGCCAGTCACTTTAACCTCTCTCTCTCTCTCTCTCTCTCTCTCTCTCTCTCATGATCCTGGTTATGATAACCAAGCAAATAATTTTCCTTTTATAGGAGACTGAGTGTAACCTGTAAGTGTAGTGGGTGCTACAACACCTAGCAGCCCATATGTCCCAGCAGCGGTGCAGCGTCGGACCCTTAAACTTCCAGGCAGGAGACACAAGATGGACACAAGATAAAAGATTCTGAAGAAGCAAGACCAAGCATATATTACTGGATAGTTTGCAAAAATGTGTAGATTTCCTTGAATCGTCTCAACCAGAATGACTGCAATAGCTGGACCTTTACAGGACTTTGTTGAATATTGCAGGGCATGAAATTCTGTATTTCTTATGCATCACTAAAGGTCTCTTGATTTCTTCAAACATGTTTTGTATTTGCAATTTATTTAATTGTTTTCTGTTGGAAATAACATATAAAAAGATGTTTAACAGCAAGCTGTGAAGAATTACTCCAAATGGTACACACCACAGTGCTATATGCTTTACATTTTATTAAGTGTATAATAAGCTCAGCCATATTGTCCTGCAGTTAATTTTTAGTCAGATAATTTCTCCCCTTTTTTTACAATTTAAGTTGTGATTGTGTTCATGTATACCAGCAGTTCTTTAATTATATTAGTAAAGAAGTTGTTATTATATATATGAAGTCAGATTAAGTGACTTTCAAAAGCAATATAATTAAGTCCATTTAGCCTGTGTCACTCTCAAAGTTATACGCCTCCGTGGTCTACTGGTTAGCGTGCCTGGCTTCTACTCCGCAGGCCCGGGTTCGAATCCCGGCCCAGGCAGTCTGCGTGCAGCTCACCCAGCTGTTCATCCTCCCTCTTGGGCTGGTCGATAAATGGATACCTGGGGAAATCTGGGGAAGGTAATCTGTGGTAACCCAGATATCACACTGGCCTGTGTCCCGGGGTAATGGGGGCTCCCTTCCACCACAGTCTCAAGGGCCAATGTTACGGAGATGAGCACCGAGGCCATGCGCTGCTACTACGTATCCCCCCAACTTTACTACTCTTACTCTCAAAGTATATAATTGTGTGTTTG
The DNA here is from genome assembly GCF_024679095.1 of Eriocheir sinensis. Classification (NCBI taxonomy): domain Eukaryota; kingdom Metazoa; phylum Arthropoda; class Malacostraca; order Decapoda; family Varunidae; genus Eriocheir; species Eriocheir sinensis. Next base: position 11,481,740 of record NC_066532.1, on the reverse strand, counting down.
TGTGTGTGTGTCACATCCTGGAAAGCCCAAGACTTCTCTCAAAACTCTGATGACTCGAGAAAGAGTCTGGCTTCCAGCTATATCTTGAGAGCCAACAGTCACCGTGGAAATTTTCTAGATATAATGGAATGTGTTTTGACAGTGGGCAGTGCCATTGTCTTTGAAGAACTCTACCGAGTTCTTAACGAAACACACCCATACACCAATTTGCTCGATGATTTCCTGTATTTTATTGCCAGTACACTATTTAACACATTTAAATATTTAATAATGTATATATCAATGCCCACTTTTTCATTATGTTCTCAACTTGTGCCAGCAACATATGAGTCAGTACTTTAGTAAGGTTAGGTTACATAAATGAAAAAAGTGCATATTTGAGTTAAAAACAGAAACATTATTTTCTTGTCAATACCCAAAAAATAACTTGAATTTCAAGGTGAGAAAGATTTTTTTTATAGTCTATGGACAAAGAACCTTTATTTTCTGGTTTTAATATTGTGCTTTAAGTAGAAAATGAAGTAATTATATATTTTTCACTTAACATGAAATAAATATCAATATATATAAATATTTTGCCTCAACCTAAAATCATAAAATACTTTTTCAATTATAGTAGCTATTAAACTATGGGTGGGAATAAAACTGGGTGATGAATCAAACCTTGACGGGTGTTGCTAGGTTGCTAATTTACCAGCAATAGGTTACCATGTGATGGAGATGAGCACCGAGGCCACACACAGCTATGCGTATGCCCCCAACTTCACCCTACCCTTACTAGACACATCATCTATAACACCCAGTAAAACTAGCATACTAAATAGTAAATGTAATACCTTAATACAGTAAATATCATTGAGACAAGAATGAGCCATGGAATGACTCAATTACCAAAATATCCAACAAACATATGATGCATGTTGCAAAGAATGGGTAATTGCTTAGCAGGAGCAGTCTATTTGAGATGCATATTACTTATTTCCTGTGATGTGTTATGATGCTTTTTAATAGGGCTCTGTTTATTACCACAATAATTCAGCTATGAAAGTGCTACAGCAAATTTACCCCAGAATTCACTATAACAAGCACTGCGGCATATATTGTCCAGCCGTCTTCACTCCCAAATCTATTTACAAACTAACAGACTCATTTTAACCTAGTGGATGGTAACCCAACTCTGCTAAAATTGTAACCTATAATTGCCGCTGGGGATAGTAGCCTATCGTTACAGAGGAGAGTAAACTGTCAACCCAAGTATGAGACTCACCAAATCAACTCTAGTAGTTTCATAATTGCTTCCTGGTGATAACTAACTCCACAAAAAAAGACATGATAATTTACCCAGTAATGAATAGTTTGTGTCTCTAAAATAGGTCGCTAAAATCTGCTAAACAATGGCAAAGGGACACCCAGAAATATGTTCAGGGAGATTGGAGGGCAGAGAAAAAGACAAGACAAGAGAAACTTTGGGGGTGCAGGACCTGAAACCTCATCAACGGTAAACGGGTGGGGCCCGGCCCATCCTTGGTTGTGCTAGTGGTCTAAGGTATTACAAACTACAAATTAAGACTAAATTATTCACCGAGCATGTATGAGTACCCACATTACCCCCTGGTGGATCTCCTGCGAGCATTTCAAGCCCTCCATATATATTGTCACGAGTGTTTACGGCAGGATATTTGATTCAGTAGTGTAGGAGTTCACAGTCACTACTAATTCAGTGAATGGTATTATATACGGTTGACACGTCCTTATAAAGCAATGTTTTGATAGCACTGTGACGTTTTGTTCATTATTTTGGCAGCGGGTCTTCCTCTTCTTCTTCATTCCTCCTTGTGTTGTGGAGAAAATCTGCCCTACGTACGGGTCGCGATATCTTACGCCATGCCTGGAGCTGCCGTAAAGTTACGGTGCCGGAAGAGTGTCGTAACTGTTTAGTGAATAGCCCAAAGCAGCCGAAAGTTGCCGTAAGATATTTTTTGTGACTTACGAACGTCGTAACTCGTTAGTGAATCCTGGCCCTGGCCCCAAGCCTCGTGCGACGAGAATCTTTTATCACTTATCTTGAAATTGTTATTACTTCTTGTTCTGTTTGATCGATCAATTGTAAAGTAATCTTCCGCATTAATATCACTGAATCGTTTAAACAGTAAACACTTCTATTAGATCGCCTCGCATTCTTCGTTTTGATAGGCTGAATAAATTAACTTCTTTAAGTCTTTGTTTATAAGATAAATATCTCAACTTAGGAATCATTTTTGTTACTCACCATTGAACCCGTTCTAACTTTTCTACGTGTTTTCTGTGAAATGAGACCAAAACTGTACACAGTACTCCAGATGGGGTCGAGCCAGCGAATTATACAGTTTTAATATTACTTTTTTTTCCGATTTATCATTAAAGACGTCCGATGAAGCCAACCATTTTGTTTGTGGTTTTAACTACCTCTGAATAATGCTGACTGGGCTATGAATCGCTTGATGAAGTGATTTCAAGATCCTTTTCTTTATTTACTGCAGAAAGTTGTTGGCCGTTTATTATGTCCTGAACACGATTGTTATTGTTTCCCATGTGTAACACTTTACATATGTCAACGTTAAATTTAATTTGCCAATAATTGGCCCAACGTGCAAGTCGATCCAGATCTAATTGCAATGCTTCTTCGTCGAGTGTCGTAGTTTCCGTACTAGCGATTTTTGGGTCATCAGCAAATTTTGATATTTTGCAAGTGAGCCCATCATCGATATCATTAACATAAATTAAGAAGAGCATAGGACCAAGCACTGATCCTTGAGGTACACCGTTTATAACTACTCTCTGTTTCCGCTCAGGGAGTCAGTCCATAAGCCAATTGTAAATGTTACCTGAGATACCATCCTCCAATAGTTTACTGAGCAATCGTTTGTGGGTGACCTTATCAAATGCCTTTTGAAAATCCAGATATATGATATCTACAGATCTGCTTTCATCGAACACCTCAAAAATATAATGAAAAATATCAAGTAAGTTAGTTCAACACGAACGTTTACTACGGAAATCATGTTGGGAATTATTTATTATATTATTTTCTTCGAAGAATATCACCATATCGTCGCGAATGATAGTCTCCATTAACTTACAAACAATCGATGTCAGGCTAATTGGTCGATAGTTTCCTGGATGAGACTTGTCCCCCTTTTGGAAAATTGGTGTGACATTTGCTAGTTTCCAATCCGACGGAACTTTTCCTTGTTAAAGATTTATTGAATAAGATAGAGAGCGGTTTACAAATTTGATGTTTGATTTCTTTTAAAATTTTAGGTGTAATTTTGTCTGGACCAGGAGCTTTGCTTACTTTCATCTTTTCAATTGTGCGTAAAATGTCACTTTCTACGATGAGCACGCCATTTAAAATCTTTTCGGTCCCTCTAACCTTCGGCGGGTGAGGTGATAAACAATCTTCGTCGGTAAATACGGATGCGAAAAAGTTAGTTAGGATTGTAGCCATTTCATTTTCATCGTTCGTATGGTTACCATTTTCCTTAGCAAGCGGTCCGATACCACAAGTGAGTGACTTTTTATTATTTACATAGCTAAAATAATCTTTAGGGTTAGATTTACTTGTTTTCTCTATATATTTTTCAAGTTTTTTCTTGCTTCGTCTTATTAGTTTCTTTGATTTCGCGGCGAATTCTGTCCAACTTTAGTTTGTCAGCCTCACTCTGGGTTGATATGTATCTTACTGTATACGCGTTTTTTAAGAGAGAGGCTATTTTTAATTTCGTTATTCCACCATTTGGGTTTCTTCCTAAAAGATGAATGTCTGTTACGATAGGGTACGCATATGCTTATGGCATTGTTCAATATTGTGGTGAAGGCCTCCCACGATTTAAGGCCGATTTACATTACCCGTCTTCCGACCGACAGGCAGACCGCCGGCTAGACGCCGTCAAGATTTCTTTCATGTATTTAAATGGAAGTGTTTACACTACCCGTCAAGCTGACGGCAGCAGTCGTCCGACACCCAACCGACACGTCCCGGATTTCCTCTCGAGAATTCCTGGCCGGCGTGACGGCGGCCTGACTCCGGCTCGACGGGTGGGTGACGGGTAGTGTGAACGAAGACCCGTACGGTACCCGTTCATCTCGCGGCTTGTACGTGTTGCCTCGTCCGCGCCCATAACATTTTTAATTCATTTTCCGGCACCATGGACGAAAGACTGATAGAACTCGTCCGTGGCCATGAAGAGCTCTATGATATTGTCAGGTCCATCTCTATTTTCTGCAGTAAGTAACTGAACTTAGCCTTGGACATCCTGAAGTACTGGTAGAACTTCACTTCATCATCTGACAGCTCTTTAAACAGGGTCCAGAATTCTCCCTCGGACTTCCTTTTCTGCAGAGACTGGTGCACCCACATTCTCTTCCTCTTTCCACTGCGTTCTTCATCCTCTTCTTCTAAAAGCAAAGCAATCGCTGCCAAAGTCTTGATGCTGAGAGGGCGAGGGGCCATGATGCTCACGTGACAGCAGCTGCGTGAGCACTACGAGACAGAGATGGACGGACCGAGAACGTGTCGTGTAAATATACAACAGTCTGACGGCGTCTAGCCGGCGGTCTGCCTGTCGGTCGGAAGACGGGTAATGTAAATCGGGCTTTATCAATATATGTTTCCGTCGAAATTACAGTCCAGTCGGAATTATTTAAAATTGATCGGAGTCTTATGAAATTCGCTCTCTGATAGTGTGGCACCTTTTCTTTACTAGCAATTATTTTACTTTCTTTCATCATGATGCTGAATGTGATTATCCGGTGATCGCTCGAACTAAAAATTGGACCAACATCTACTTTGTTAACTAGATCAGCTGTCGTTGAAAAGATAAAGTCAAGTATATTATTTTCCCGAGTCGGTTCTTCAACGTGTTGATGTAAATCACTTTCTAATAAATTTGTGTACACGTCGAGCCCTGTTTGAAAGTTCAACAGTTCGCCCCATCTTTTCACTGGCAAGGTAAAGTCCCTCACAATTACTGCCTCGCAACTGCTACTTTTTGCTAAAATTAATTTACTAAACGCGTGGTCGATATCAAGAATCTGCCTTGGCGGTCTATAGATTAGTCCAACTACTATTTTGCGAGGCGTATTTCTAATTTCAATGAAGACCATGTTGGTTATAATATCTGTTTTCACGGATACTGGATGGGGAGAGTTGTGGATATACAAGATAACGCCTCCACCCTGTCTGTTCTCTCTTTCATGACTAAGAATCGTATAACCCGGTAATCTATATTCCGCCATGAAATCTCCATTTGAAGTGTCTATCCAAGATTCTGTGACTCCGATGATGTTATAATGATTTGTAGCTGCGAGTACTTACAAAAATTATGTCTTCAAATTTGTTACGTAGGCTACGAGCGTTTATATAGCAAGCTTTAATGTGATTCGAGTCGGGGGTTGGGCAGGTTGAGTGCTCCCTCACGATGGAGCTGCTGGCGTTCTCACCTTGGCGCTTTTTGGCCTTCGAAGAGCTGCTTGGTCACAGAGACTCCCTACAGTCCAATCCACCACTGCTGCTGCCCAGAGGCTTCACCATGACCCTGGCACGGAAGACGGATCAGGTATTACACCATGTCCAAGAGTGACCTGAGACTATGCAAGGCAGGGGCGTCTAGTTCCTTGAGGTGAAAACACTTTGACCGCATACCGGAGGAGGAGGAAGAGGGGCAGCAGGAGGAGGATATCGGTGGTAAAAAGTTGATTTACATAGATTTACATAGAAAATCAGACCACACAGACCCCATGGTCCAGACTTGGTGGTCTGTCCTTAAACCTAAGTGATTTTACATTAATCAGAAGACTCCAAAATGTTGCATTTCTACTCTAGTTGATATTAAGTTGAAGGAAGTGACGGTCGAGCTTATTTTTGAAGGAGTCAATCGTGTTACACTGGACCACTGATGGTGGAAGCTTGTTCCATTCTCGCACTACAACGTTGGTGAAGAAAAATTTGGTGCAGTCTGAATTTACTTGTCTACATCTGAGTTTTACACCATTGTTTCTCGTGCGCAAAGTGTCATCGATCATAAACAATGTTGATCTGTCTACATTCGTGAAACCATTAAGTATTTTAAAACATTAGATCAATTTTCCTCGGAGGCGACGTTTCTCAAGAGAGAACATGTTAAGGGTAGAAAGCCTTTCTTCGTAGGATTTGTTGCGCAAGGAAGGGATCATTTTCGTTGCCCGACGCTGAACACCTTCTAATTTAGCTATATCCTTTGCATGGTGGGGAGACCAAAACTGTACCGCATATTCCAAGTGGGGTCTGACTAAACTGATGTAGAGCGGGAGTATTACATCTTTATTCTTGAATACAAAGTTTCTTTTAATGAAGCCCAACATTCTGTTCGCTTTATTTGCTGCATCGATGCATTGCTGTGAGAATTTGAGGTTTGACGCGATTTTTACCCCCAAGTCCTTGACGTATTGAACGCTTTTGAGTTTAACGCCGCGCATTTCGTATTCGAACTTCTTATTCCTCGTTCCAACTTGAAGGACCTGGCACTTGTCTACGTTAAAGGGCATCTCCCATCTATCCGACCAAGCTGAAATTTTGTGCAAATCCTCTTGGAGGCTTTGCCTGTCTTCGTCAGTCAGAACCGAGTTACCAATCTTTGTGTCGTCTGCAAATTTACTAATGCGGTTATTGAGTCCAACATCCACGTCGTTGATGTAAATAATGAAGAGCACTGGGCCAAGAACCGAGCCCTGAGGGACGCCACTAGTGACCGGCGCCCACTCTGAGTTAAATCCGTCAATCACTACTCTTTGTTGTCTGTTGTTCAACCAATTCGCGATCCATTGGTTTACTTGACCGTCAATACCTATTTGCTTTAATTTGTAAAGTAATTTATGATGCGGGACTTTATCAAACGCTTTCTGGAAATCAAGATAGACTACGTCCAGTGATTTGGTTACGTCATAAACAGTGAAGAGGTCGTTATAAAAGGTTAATAGGTTTGATAGGCAGGATCTTTTGTTTCGGAAGCCATGTTGTGAGTCCCCAACCAATGAGTGGCTTTCAAGGTAACTCACAATTTTGTCTCTAATTATGCCCTCAAGTAGCTTACCTACAACCGAAGTTAGACTAATGGGCCTGTAATTACCTGGTACTTTTTTGTCTCCTTTCTTAAAAATCTGTGTCACGTTAGCCTTTTTCCAATCTGAAGGGACGATGCCTTGTCGCAAGGACATATTGAATACGGTTGTGAGGGAGGAGAGTATTTCGCTCTTTGTTTCTTTCAGCAGAGTTGGATATACTTTGTCAGGTCCAGGACTTTTATTTGTTTTGAGTGATTTGAGGGCTTTAAGGACTTCATCGGGTTTTATTTCAAAGTTAGACAATGCATGCTCGGGATTTACATTAGTACTGGTGTTGGTGGTGGTGGCGGGAGGACTGTTATTATTAAACACCGAGGAAAAGTAATTGTTTAATAGGTTTGCAACGTGTTGGCTGTCAGTCACTACTGCACCGTCGCTGTTTGTTAAAGGTGTTAAAGGTGTTAAAGGAGGAAGCACACTTGGGCGCAGGGAGGAGGAGGAGGACGGGAGGAGGCAAAGGTGATAATTAACGGAAATGAACCTGACGAGAATGACACAGGGAGCCCAGGCAGGTAAGGTCATTAGGTAGTGTTAGGGATAAGTTGTTGAAAGGCATGTTAAGTAACGAAGTGAGTACCTGTGAGAGGCTATAACTCCTCCCCTCCCTCGTTGGCTCCTAGCTTCACTATTTCTCGTTTCAAATGTTCGTTCAGCGCCCAGTAGTAGGTTTCATTTCAGTTGACTAAACAATCGGACCCCCGAATCCCCTCAGCAGTTTAAGGCAGTCTCTTCAGGAACCACCGTAGCGAACACATCGCTGGTAACTTGCTTATAAGCGAGCCTGTGGACTGAACTGACGCCGGGGCACGCTTAGTGCCTCGTGATTGTGTCCGACTATATATCAGTCTGTGCCATTCAGTGCTTCTCGGCTTGGCCGATCAGCTCTTAGGCTCCGTTTATAGCATCTTCCATTTGACACAAAACCCGGAACCAGGTTCGGCTTTAAACCCAGACCCATGTCCGAGTTTTCGCAAACATTCTTCCTCTTCTTCTTTTGACCTGTCCTCCTCCTCTCGTGCGTCTCTCCTGTTTATTCACACTTTTCCTTTCAATTGTGCTGTGTAGCTTTATTTTTCTTCACTGCAATATACTATCACACTTTACTTTTCAGTTTGTTGCTGGAATAACTTACTGACATTGCTTATCCGTGCGCTTATTCAAGCATTTGTGCCCTTTTTTCCCAGCACTGCATCTCCATCCAACACGTACCGTGCGATGGCCCCGGTGTCCTCCTCTAGCCTCTTAGCCCACTCCTCCCTGGTGCTACTAATAACTCCCCTCTCTGCCTCTCATGGTTGCTGCATTCTACTATTGGGTGTTCCACTGATTCTTTCTCCCCTGTCCTACAGCTACAGTTCTGGTTTCCCCCTTCCCTATTCCTGCCATTTAGCTGTGGGGTTCTCGTTCTTGCTTTAAACATCAGCTTGCTCCCCCAGTCTCCTACATGCCAGTCTACTCCCTCTAGCTTCTGTGTCTTGCTGTACCATCTTAATGTCGACTCTTTTACTCTAAAATTCATAGGCCCAGCCTAGGCAGATGGCACACCACCTGTTCATCTTACCTTTCTTTTTTTTTTTTACAACAAAGAAGGCAGCTCAAGGGCACAAAAAAAGAAAACAATAATAAAAAAGCCCGCTACTCCCTGCTCCCAAATAAATAATTAAAAGAGGTGGCCGAAAGAAAGATCAATTTCGGGAGGAGAGGTGTCCTGATACCCTATCAGGCTGATGGATAAATGGGTTTTCTGGGAAAGCAAACTCTTTTAACTTAGACATTAGATGCTTGCCTGTGTCCCAGGGTAATAGGTTCTCACTTGACGCAGGCTTAAGGGCCAGAGACAAATGAGTGCTGATGAACAACACACTTGTGAGACCAACACTAGCATGCTGTTCCACGGTGTGGGATCCTTACACACACACACAAACATTTATAAGTTAGCACTAATCAACACCAAGGTGGTTCGGTTCATTATAAACAATGAGCTTGAACACCAGTCATCATAACACAGATCAAACAACAGATTAATATGTAACCTCTTCACATGTGCAGACAAGCACACACTTAAAATTCTGTACAAGATCACATACACTTACATTGACATTGACCCACACACATACTTACAGGATGCAAACAGTCAGCGTACTCATAACACACTCAACCAAAAATACCAAACGTATCACACAAACACTGACACATGTACGGACTCATACTTTCTACGCACCACACGTGACTGGAACAGCCTCCCCCTACAGACTTTAGACTGCGGTACAATAGACTCATTCAGAAAACAAATACACACTCACTTGTCACAACACACCAAGACTAACTAGTAGTACACCTATTCATCTCCCTTCCCTACACACTCGGCACCCCAGTTCCCCCCAGCAGCCAACACAAATATCCGTGTTATGCACCTGTACTGGTGCCCTGTGCATTACTTGTCAAGATCAAGACAACACACAGCTTATCAAATGCCTCCAACCTTACCTAATGATAACACTGCTGAACTATAACTCTCTCATTCATTCAGCACAAATAGGGTCATGAAAATCAAGATCAATTCTATCCTCCGGCACAAGAAAATAAAGCAAAACAACTGTACAAATGCATTTATTTAACTAATAAAAACATTAAGCACAATTATCAACAGGTACAATTTTTTTTCTTCTTATTATTACACAGATTAATCAAGAAAGAAACTGAATTTCAAGACGTTGCTGGGTTCCCAGGTGTGATTGGGGACATTGATGGAACACGTTGACTCGAAATTAAAAAATACACGAAACTATTATTAATGATTATCATAACTGGGTACATGTTAACTTTACAGTTTTGACTCACTCTAAGATCAGAAGAAACTAATAATGACACTTACAGAGTTTGTGACTTGAGCAAGTTGATAAATCCTGCCAGGAGGTACTCAGGATGAAAGAGGGCCCTGCATGGAGACTTGTCTGTAGGGACCCTCGGACTTGACGTTGTAGGGTGGGTGAGGCGACACACACCCCAGCATATGCCACCTTTGATAGATGACTGTATATTGATAATCCAAATTGGATACTTTCTACAACAATTGAAATGCCTTCAAATTATACCTCGGCAACAAAAATATGATGGAATATAATTTTAAACAAAACTCGTCATTTAGGAAATTTAACCTATTTGGACCTATAGCCGCATTATTAGTTATCTTGTACTTTTCTTGAACCCGCGACCAGCGTGACGGGAGAGCCACTCTTTACCGAGTCGGCCAAAGAGGTACCCCATTCGCCAAGTGGGTCATGGGAGGCTCCCTTATCAGGCCTAGTGGTAAATCTCAAGAATTACCACTCCACCCCCTCCACCACCCCAGCCCCCCCTACCCCCCAAGACAAACCTGGGGACCTGTGGGGAACCGGGGTATTGGGGGGGGAGCCCATATCACTGAAAAATGGCCTTCCAAAATTTCCCTAGAAAAATCCCTATATCAGGAGAAATTCCCAAGTCTCGAAAGTAAGGAAAGTCCCTAATGCATACTCTTGTAGTCTATTCCAATATGACCTAGCATTCAATCTGTTGACGAGTGTCAGGCGTGTCATCAGATGGTGGGCATACTTGCCCCCCACCTCCCCCCACCGCCGCCCTCCCAATCCGTCCCGCGGGGTGTAAGTTTTGACGGGTCACGCCACATGTCAAATATATTTAAACTACTCCAACTGAACTTTACGACCTGCGCGCACTGACTTAGGAACTAGTTTGTAGGGTGCACTGCAAGGCAGGTATGAGGCTCAGTCTGTGTATAGAGGCGGTTGTGAAACAATAACAATGGACTTAGAAAATCCGAGCCACCTAACTCTATAATTAAAGAGGCTTGCCCCCCTGGCCCCTCCCCAAGGTAAAACGTATACAAAAATGCATTATAATAATAATTCTTTCACGTGCTAAATTAATACGAATATTGGTTTGGAGTGGTTATTCTTAAGTTTTGCCGTATCGGCAATAAACACGTCAGTCACTGTAAGGTAAAGGTAAAGTTGGGGGCATATGCTATAGCAGCGCGTGGCCTCGGTGCTCATCTCCGTCGCATTCGCCCTTGAGCCTGTGGTGGGAGGGAGCCCATTACCCCTGGACACAGCGCCAATGTGACACCCGGGTGGGTGCTATTCTGTATAAAACACAGCCGTCGCGTTTCACTCCCCTCCCTCGCCCGGCCACAAAACCCTTGCCCCGCCATACATATATGGCTCTCCACACATCTATTCATCCAACTGCTTTCGTTTAAAGCCACTACAGGCCTCTTGCTGGGCCCGAAATTAAAATTTCAACGCCCCGCCCACTGCACCACTTTTAACTTATTATTCATGGTTTTCGGCACATATCTATGGGTAAGTATGTAACTGGCATAAAGTACCTACAATTTCGGATCACCTGGCACCACCTGGATGCAGTGGTTGTAGCAAAAAATACCCAAATATGGGAAATAAGGCATGCAAATGGCGGCGGCGGCGGCGATAGTCTTGGTCCTGGCCTGGGTCTTGGGTCGAAAGTGATCTGGCTAACCCTGCTCGGCAGTGGGGTCCCTCCGGGTCACCCAGATCCTCTAAAATGGGTGCAGGCTGCGGCGTCAGCTGATCGGTTCCGCTAAATGGAACACGCCAGATCACGACCCAGAAACGGGTTATGCTAAATGGAAGATGCTATAATGTAGCGCTTTGGTAACATGAATATAACGTCGAGCCGGTATTGAACACTGAGACCTGTGTTTAAGTCTAAATACTAATTGCGAGTGTGTGCTTTGCTTGCTTGTTTTGTGCTTTAGTGTTCGTTTTCACCGTGTCATGCGGGAGTACCGTGACTTATAACTTGGCGTGTTTGTTTATGTGTTGTGTCTTATTGGTGGTGTTAACTTCCGTTGCTGCATTGTAACTATTGTGTTGGGTTATAATTATTTCTACGTGTTTACTTTTGCTAACACCGGTAGTCTGCTTGCGGTGTAGGATATTTCTTGTTGTATTTTTGCAGACATATTAGCCCTGTTATCTTTTCTTAAGTTGTGGCATTGTAATTTGGTGCAATAGTCTTTACGTCGTAAGTGGAGAGAGAACCCCCTTGCCTTCGGTACCGTCTCTCGTACCGAGGCAGGCTCCTTTTCTTATTTTACTTTTGTTCCTTGGCGTGCATATCCGAGTGACTTAGTTATTTATATTAATCATACATTTTAGCGTTTTCATTTATTCCGTTGCGTGACTATACCTCTCGGGTATAGTATTGGTAGTCTCAGATTGGGAGATTTTGGCCGCCTAACAATCGACAACTCTCGAGAGTCCTCGCACCACCTCTTCGTGGTGTGATTGGGGAGTCAACGAACCACGAGACTTGACCTGACGAGTGGTTAATAATACCCTCGTGCTAACAGTAGGTAGTTAGTTTGCTTGTTGTTTGTTTGTCTGTAGTAGCAGCAACAGTAGTAGTAGTAGTAGTAGTAGTAGTAGTAGTCAGTGATGATAGTTTTGGTGTTCATTACACCTCACATGGCTCAATAAATAAATAAAATAAAAGGAAGAGAGAAAGAAAAAAATACAAAGAAATAAAGGGAAGATAGGACAAAGGAAGACGGACAGAAAAAGGTCAAATGAAAGAACGACAAATAAGGAAGAACAAACAGAAAGAATGATAAATAATGAAGAGGAGGAGAGAATAAGAAATAAAGGAAAAGGGGGTAAAAAAAAGAAATGGATAAAAAAGAAGAAATGTCAGAATGAAAGAATTAGAGAAAAGGAAGAGAACAGAAAAAATTACAAATAATGGAAGAGGAGGAAAGAAAAATTGATAGAGAAATAAATGGAGAGACAAGGAATAAACGGAAGGACAGAGATGAATTAAGATTGATTGAGAAATAGAGGAAGAAAAAAAAAAAAAGACAAAACGGAGAAGAAAGTGCAAATCCCTATCCCTTCCCTCCGTCCTCCTCCCCTCTCTTTTTCTCCCTTCCCTTCTCCCTGCTCTTTTTTTCATTCCTTTCTCTCTTTCTTTATCTTCTTCATTTATCTCCCTTCCTTTCCCTTCAAACACAGAAAGAGAGAAAAAGAAGATCGATAAAATGGGAAAGAAACTGCGTATCTTTATCCCTTCCCCCTTTCCCCCTTCCCTCCCTTCCTTTGCCTCTCCCTCTGTGCTCCGTCTGGCAACGAGGAATGGGAAGGAAATCAAAAAAGGTAAGCTTCAAACACCTGCGCCGATAGTGTGTGTGTGTGTGTGTGTGTGTGTGTGGTGTTTGTAATTCACCACGGCCTGATCATGTGTTGGACTCACAATCGCCACCAGGTACCCTCCCGACATGAGTAAGTGCTCTTTATCGTCGATCTATGGGTACTGCCAGGGGCTCACACACCACATCCCCCTTGCTCAAGGGTGGACACTAACTACTACTAGTCGACGGAAAGAATCCGGCCTGAGTGGACTCGAACCGCCGCCCTGTCAGACCGTGAAGCCTGGCAGCGCCGCGCTCTAACCAGTTGCGCCATGGGAGTGTTGTGTGTGTGTGTGTGTGTGTGTGTGTGTTGTGTGTGTTTGTGTGTGGGTGTGGGCGGGGGGAAGGTTAATGGTATACTGTCAGTTTGTACTTTTTTTTTTACAACAAAGGAGGCAGCTCAAGGGCACAAAAAAGGAAACAATAATAAAAAAGCCCGCTACTCACTGCTCCTAAAAAAGTATCCAAAGAGGTGGCCGAAAGAGGGGTCAATTTCGGGAGGAGAGGTGTCCTGATACCCTCCTCTTGAAAGAGTTCAAGTCGTAGGCAGGAGAAAATACGGATGAAGGAAGATTGTTCCAGAGTTTACCAGCGTGAGGGATGAAGGGGTGAAGATGCTGGTTAGCTCGTGCATAAGGGATTTGGACAGTAAAGGGATGAGCTTTAGTAGAAAGTCGTGTGCAGCGTGGCCGCGGGAGGGGAGGAGGCATGCAGTTAGCTAGTTCAGAAGAGCAATCAGCATGACAATAACGATAGAAGATAGAGAGAGGCAACAAGGCGGCGGAATTTAAGAGGTAGAAGACTCTCAGTAAGAAGAGGAGAGCTGATGAGACGAAGAGCCTATAGACTCCACTCTGTCCAAGAGAGCTGTGTGAGTGGACCCCCCACACGTGAGAGGCATACTCCATACGAGGGCGGACAAGGCCCCTGTATATGGATAGCAACTGTGCGGGGGAGAAGAACTGGCGGAAACGATACAGAACGCCCAGCCTCGAGGAAGCTTATTTAGTGAGAGAGGAGATGTGAAGTTTCCAGTTAAGATTTTGAGTTAAGGATTGACCGAGAATGTTTAGTGTTGAAGATGGTGACAGTTGGGTGTTGTCGAAGAATAGGGGATAGGTGTTTGGAAGATTGTGTCGAGTTGAAAGGTGGAGATATTGGGTTTTTGAGGCATTGAAGGACACAAGGTTCCTTTTACCCCAATCGGAAATTATAGTAAGGTCTGAGGTTACGCGTTCTGCAGCCTCCAGCCTGGAGTCATGTAATTCCTGTTGAGAGGATCTACTGCTGAAAGAAGTTGAATAATGCAGAGTGGAGTCATCAGCGTATGAGTGGATAGGACAGTTTGTTATGGAAAGATCATTGATGAATAATAGGAAGAGAGTGGGTGATAGAACAGAGCCCTGTGGAACACCACTGTTGATAGGTTTAGGGGAAGTACAGTGACCGTCTACCACGGCAGAGATAGAACGGCTGGAAAGGAAACTGGAGATATAGGAACAGAGAGAGGGATAGAATCCGTAAGAGGGCAGTTTAGAAAGCAAAGACTTGTGCCAGACTCTTATCGAAGGCTGTCGATATGTCTAGCGCAATTGAGAAAGTTTCACCGAAACTGCTAAGAGAGGATGACGAAAAATCAGTTAAGAGAGCAAGAAGATCGCCAGTAGAACGCCCCTTGCGGAACCCATACTGGCGATCAGATAGAAGGTTAGAAGTGGAAAGGTGCTTTTGAATCTTCCGGTTAAGGATTGATTCAAAAGCTTTAGATAGACAGGAAAGTAAAGCTATAGGGCGGTAGTTTGAGGGATTGGAACGGTCACCCTTCTTAGGCACAGGCTGTACGAAGGCGTACTTCCAGCAGGAAGGAAAAGTAGATGTTGATAGGCAGAGGCGAAAGAGTTTGACCAGGCAGGGTGTCAGCACGGAAGCACAGTTTTTAAGGACAATAGGAGGCACTCCATCAGGTCCATAAGCCTTCTGAGAGTTGAGGCCAGAGAGGGCATAGAAAACATCATTATGAAGAATCTTAATAACAGGCATGAGTAGGATGAGTAGGATGAGTAGGAGGAATATGCCCAGAGTCGTCCAGAGTGGAGTTGTTACAGAGAGTTTGAGAGAAGAGTTCAGCCTTAGAGATAGATGAGAAGGCAGTGCTGCTGTCTATGTTAAGAAGAGGAGGGAAAGAGGAAGAAGTGAAATTGGAGGAGATATTTTTGGCTAAGTGCCAGATGTCTCTGGAAGAATTAGAGAAAGCAAGGTGTTGACATTTGCTATGGATAAAGGAGGGACTTTTTTTCTTTTTTTTTTTTTACTTTTTTTTCTTTTTCTCTTACTTTTTTCTTTTTTCTTTTATTTCTTTTTAACTTTTTTTTCTTATTCTCGTTTTCTTTTTACCTTTTTTCTTACTCCTTCTTCTTTTTCTTTCTCTTCCCTTTCTTTAATTTTTTTCCCATAAACTTTCAACCGAAAAAGACACGAGTGAAGGATTTATGGACCATCTTGTTGGCTCATTAGGAAAGGCAGGATTAGTGTGTAGGTGCGTGTATGCAGGTGCGGGGTGTGTGGGGGAGGGGGGTCAGGGATAATGGCCCTGAGGTGATTAGTGGGGCTCTACAGGTGTGTTAAGTCTATATTGGGACTCTCCATAAACTGCAAATTCCCAATCAACGAAGACTGCAGTTTGTGCGTACGTGTGTTTGTTTGTTTGTTTGTGTGTGTACCTCACCACGGCCTGATCACGAGTTCGACTCGCTTTCGCCAGCAGGTACCCTCCCGACACGAGCAAGTGCATGATCATTATCGTCGATCTCTGGGTACTGCCAGGACCTCACACACCACACCCCCCATCCCCCTTGCTCAAGGGGGGACAGTAACCACTCCTAGTCAACGGAAAGAATCCTGCCTGAGCGGGGCTCGAACCGCTGCCTGTTTGGCCGTGAAGCCTTGCAGCGCGGCGCTCTAGCCGACTGAGCTACCGGAGCGGTGTGTGTGTGTGTGTGTGTGTGTGTGTGTGTGTGTGTGTGTGTGTGTTTACGTTGAGGCCTGTTGCGCCGGTAGGCTTCTTCCCGGTGGATCCTGTTGGTCGGTCCAAGGCTTCTTCCCGGTAAGTCCTGATGGTCGGCCCAGCCCGTTCTGGTGCAGGCGAGTGTTTATAGTGGCGCCATCTTGCATTGGCTCATGCTGTCCTCCCGGAGCTCATCTTTAATCCTAGAATCTAGAGTCAGGGTTGATAGGTGGTCTTCTGGACAGCATGTGGGTAGTTTTAAGCCACTCGGCGGCTGCTGAAAAATCCCAGCTTGGTGGCACCGGTCGGGGATTAAACTCGCGTCCTCCTGAACGCGGGGCCGTCTTGCTATCCATTCAGCCACTGCTGTGTGTGTGTGTGTGTGTGTGTGTGTGTGTGTGTGTGTGTGTGTGTGTGTGTGTGTGTGTGTGTGTTTTGTTGGTTTCTTGTTTGTTTGCTTTATTTATTTATTTTTTTTTTCGTTTCTTTTCTCCGTTTTTCTTGATCGTTTTTTCTTACTTTTTCTTTTATTCGCTTTTTTATTTGATATTTTCTTTTTCCGTTTTACTTTTTCTATCTTTTTATGTTTGCTTCTTCATTCACTTGCTTTTATGTGGGTGTTTGTTTATCTACTTGCTTGTTTGTTTGTCTGTTTGTACGTGTTTTACTTAGGAGGGCTGTGTGTGTCTACGTGAGGGGGCGGCTGTGTGCACGTGCAAATGCGTGTGTGTGTGTGTGTGCGTGTGTGTGTGTGTGAGAGAGAGAGAGAGAGAGAGAGAGAGAGAGAGAGAGAGAGAGAGTCTATCCAATGACCTTCGTTTCTCCAGGTAACGGTCATTCACCTGAATCTTACCCGTCTTCTGCGCCTCCTTTTCCCATCCTTCTTCCTTCCCTCTTCTTACCTGCCCCCTTCCTCCTCCCTTAATCACCTCTCTTCACCTGGTAATAACGTTAACCTTCAAACTACTAAGATAGCACACCTATAATTA
Source organism: Eriocheir sinensis (assembly GCF_024679095.1). Lineage (NCBI taxonomy): Eukaryota > Metazoa > Arthropoda > Malacostraca > Decapoda > Varunidae > Eriocheir > Eriocheir sinensis. The sequence continues at coordinate 11,464,378 of NC_066532.1, read as the reverse complement.
TCGTGACGTGACAATACAGGTAAGGTAAGGTGAGGTAGGAACAGGTTGGCGGAGAAGGAGCAAAGACAACTATGGGTAGAGGGTGAAAAAGACGGAGGAAAGACAGCTATGGGGAGCGGGGCTAATCACTGACCCCTTCATATTCGGCACGACAATCCTCTTGATGGTATCCTGCCAGTCCGTGAAGACCCCAAGACGCCGGGCGGTCGAGTCATCCTCCTAGGCCTCCAGCGAGTCAAGGATTCGCTTGCGGGTGCGGCCGGCAACACCTCCTCCGGTCCCAGCCTCCCCGCCGCAGTCGCAGACCCCGCCCCCAGTGCTCCACCCTAACACCTCTGGCTCCCCCATGCCGCTGCCGCAGGTCAACGTTAGGTAGCTGGTGGTGTTCGTCTATCTGAAGGTCGTGGAAGCGGCGAAGAATGTGTAAGGAGACGCAGAAGAAGGATGGAGGTATTCACGCATATTGAATCCTCCTCCTACACCTCCTACTCCTCTTCCGCCGCTGGTGCTGTCGGCGGGATAGAATTCAATGCCTCCCCCCTCCTCCTCCACCTCCATTGCGCTCACTATTCTTTTTGATATGGTGGTGGAGGGGAAAACGGGTGAGGGTTGAGTCCTATGATTATTTTCTTTGGTTTCTCTATTATGTCACTCAGGTTCTGTTCTGTCGATCGTAGAAGAGGCGCCCAACAACTGATCAACCAGGTAGATACAAATAACCAGGTAAACAAACGGAGGAGAGGAGAGGAGAGGAAAGGAGAGGAGGGGAGGGGAGAGAAGAGAAGAGAGGGGAGAGGAGATGAGATGAGATGAGAGGAGAGAAGGGAAGAGGAGAGGAGAGGAGAGGAAAGGAGAGGGAGAGGGAGAGGGAGAGGAGAGAGAGAGAGAGAGAGAGAGAGAGAGAGAGAGAGAGAGAGAGAGAGAGAGAGAGAGAGGTGAGGAGGGATTAGTTGCCCGGGGTAATTTTTTTCCACCATTTGGCTAAGACTGTGCTGTTCATCTCTCACCTAACTCTACTAACTATGTAAACTTCTTTGACTACTTGAACCCTAAAGTGGAGCATATCTTGACCCACTCTCACTTCGCTGAAATCTCCATCCTAAGAGATTTCAATGTTCACCACCAGCTTTGGCTTTCATCCTCTTTCACTGATTAGCCTGGTTAACAAGCCAACAACTTTGCTCTCCTCAACGATCTACACCTTTTCACCCTCAAATTAAAAAAAGTTGAATTTCAAATGAAAAAAGTTGAAACTCAAATTAAAAAAGTTGAAATTCAAAATAAAAAAATTGAAATTCAAATTAAAAAAGTTGAAATTCAAATTAAAAAGGTTGAAATTCAAATAAAAAAACTTGAAACTCAAATTAAAAAAGTTGAAATTCAAATTAAAAAAGTTGAAATTCAAATTAAAAAAGTTGAAATTCAAATTTTAAAATTTGAATTTCATATTAAAAAAGTTGAAATTCAAATTGAATAAGTTGAAATTCAAATTGAAAAAGTTGAAATTCAAATTGAAAAAGTTGAAATTCAAATTAAAAAAGTTGAAATTCAAATTAAAAAAGTTGAAATTCAAATTTAAAAAGTTGAAATTCAAATTTAAAAAGTTGAATTTTAAATTTAAAAAAATTGAAGTTCAAATTAATAGATGAAGTGCAAGTCATAGAAAGAGATATATGTGCATACATACATACATAAATTCATACATCCACAAACTTATATATATATATATATATATATATATATATATATATATATATATATATATATATATATATATATATATATATATATATATATATATATATATATATATATATATATATATATATATATATATGAAAAAATCTGCGTGAACGGCGTGGATCGCACTCGCGTCCCCTAAGTTGGAAACCCTAAGCCCTACCACTGAGCCATCGGGCAGTGTGTGTGTGTGTGTGTACGGTGTGCATTGGACCTGATGGAGTGCCTCCTATTGTCCTTAAAAACTGTGCCTCCGTGCTGTCACCCTTCCTGGTCGAACTCTTTCGCCTCTGCCTGTCAACATCTACCTTTCCTTCTTGCTGGAAGTATGCCTTCATACAGCCTGTGCCTAAGAAGGGTGACCGCTCCAATCCCTCAAACTACCGTCCTATAGCTCTACTTTCTTGTCTATCTAAAGCTTTTGAATCAATCCTTAACCGGAAGATTCAAAAGCACCTTTGCACTTCTGACCTTCTATCTGATCGTCAGTATGGGTTCCGCAAGGGGCGTTCTACTGGTGATCTCCTAGCCTTCTTAACTGACTCTTAGTCATCCTCTCTTAGCCGTTTCGGTGAAACCTTTGCTATTGCGCTGGACATATCAAAAGCTTTTGATAGGGTCTGGCACAAATCTTTGCTTTCCAAACTACCCTTCTACGGTTTCTATCCTTCTCTCTGTACCTTTATCTCCAGTTTCCTTTCTGACCGTTCTATTTCTGCCGTGGTAGACGGTCACTGTTCTTCCCCTAAATCTATTAACAGTGGTGTCCCACACGGTTCTGTCCTATCTCCCACTCTCTTTCTGTTGTTCATTGATGATCTTTTCAAAACGAACTGTCCTATCCATTCCTACGCCGATGATTCCACTCTGCATTACTCAACTTCTTTTAATAGAAGACCCACCCTACAGGAACTTAACGACTCAAGGCTGGAGGCTGCAGAACGCTTAGCCTCAGACCTTACTATTAGTTCCGACTTAGGCAAGAGGAACCTGGTGTCCTTCAACGCCTCAAAAACACAGTTTCTCCACCTATCCACTCAACACAATCTTCCAAACAACTATCCCTTATTCTCTGACAACACCCAGCTATCACCATCCTCAACACTAAATATCCTCGGTCTATCATGAACTCAAAATCTCAACAGGAAACTTCATATCTCATCTCTTACTAAATCAGCTTCCTCGAGGCTGGGCGTTCTGTACCGTCTCCGCCAGTTCTTCTCCCCTGCACAGTTGCTGTCCATATACAGGAGCCTTGTCCGCCCTCGTATGGAGTATGCATCTCATATGTGGGGGGGCTCCACTCACTCAGCTCTTCTGGACAGAGTGGAGGCTAAGGCTCTTCGTCTCATCAGCTCTCCTCCTCATACTGATAGTCTTCTACCTCTTAAATTCCGGCGCAATGTTGCCTCTCTTTCTATCTTCTGTCGATATTTCCACGCTGACTGCTCTTCTGAACTTGCTAACTGCATGCCTCCCCACCTCCCGCGGCCCCGCTGCACTCGCCTTTGCACTCATGCTCATCCCTATACTGTCCAAACCCCTTATGCAAGAGTTAACCTGCATCTTCACTCTTTCATCCCTCACGCTGGTAGACTCTGGAACAATCTTCCTTCATCTGTATTTCCTCCTGCCTACGACTTTAACTCTTTCAAGAGGAGGGTATCAGGACATCTCTCCTCCCGTATTTGATCTTGCTTTCGGCCACCTCTTTTGTTTCTTTTTTAGGAACAGGGAGTAGCGGTTTTTTTTTTATTATTGTTTTCTTTTTTTGTGTGCCCTTGAGCTGCCTCCTTTGTTGTAAAAAAAAAAAAAAAGTATGTATGTATGTATTTATGTGTGTGTGGAGGGGATGTGTGGTATGAGTGCTTGTGGAATGAGTGCTTGTGGAATAAGTATTTGTGGAATGAGTGCTTGTGAAATGAGTGCGTGTGGAATAAGTATTTTTGGAATGAGTGCTTGTGGAAGGAGTGCATGTAGAATAAGTATTTGTGGAATGAGTGCTTGTGGAATGAGTGCGTGTGGAATAAGTATTTGTGGAATGAAGGTGTGTGGAATGAGTGCGTGTGGAATAAGTATTTTTGGAATGAGTGCTTGTGGAAGGAGTGCATGTAGAATAAGTATTTGTGGAATGAGTGCTTGTGAAATGAGTGCGTGTGGAATAAGTATTTTTGGAATGAGTGCTTGTGAAATGAGTGCGTGTGGAATAAGTATTTTTGGAATGAGTGCTTGTGAAATGAGTGCGTGTGGAATAAGTATTTGTGGAATGAAGGTTTGTGAAATGAGTGCGTGTGGAATAAGTATTTGTGGAATGAAGGTTTGTGAAATGAGTGCGTGTGGAATAAGTATTTTTGGAATGAGTGCTTGTGGAATGAGTGCGTGTGGAATAAGTATTTGTGGAATGAAGGTTTGTGGAATGAGTGCGTGTGGAATAAGTATTTGTGGAATGAAGGTTTGTGGAATGAGTGCGTGTGGAATAAGTATTTGTGGAATGAGTGCTTGTGGAATGAGTGCGTGTGGAATAAGTATTTGTGGAATGAAGGTTTGTGAAATGAGTGCGTGTGGAATAAGTATTTGTGGAATGAAGGTTTGTGAAATGAGTGCGTGTGGAATAAGTATTTTTGGAATGAGTGCTTGTGGAATGAGTGCGTGTGGAATAAGTATTTGTGGAATGAAGGTTTGTGGAATGAGTGCGTGTGGAATAAGTATTTGTGGAATGAAGGTTTGTGGAATGAGTGCGTTTGGAATAAGTATTTGTGGAATGAGTGCTTGTGGAATGAGTGCGTGAGGAATAAGTATTTGTGGAATGAAGGTTTGTGGAATGAGTGCGTGAGGAATAAGTATTTGTGGAATGAAGGTTTGTGGAATGAGTGCGTGTGGAATAAGTATTTGTGGAATGAAGGTTTGTGGATTGAGTGCGTGAGGAATAAGTATTTGTGGAATGAAGGTTTGTGGAATGAGTGCGTGTGGAGTGAATATTTGTCGAATGAGTCTTTAAGGAATGAGTGCTTGTGGAATGAGTGTTTGTGGTATAAGTGAGGGTGGAATGAGTCTTTGTCGAATGAGTGCGTGTGGAGTGAATATTTGTGGAATGAGTGCGTGTGGAGTGAGTCTTTGACGAATGAGTGCTTGTGTAATGAGTGCGTGTGAAACGAGTGTTTGTGGAATGAGTGCGTGTGGAATGAGTGTGTGTGGAATGAGGGTTTGTGGAATGATCGTTTGTGGAATGAGTGCGTGTGGAATGAGTATGTGTGGAATGAGTGTTTGTGGAATGAGTGTGTGTGGAATGAGTGTTTGTGGAATGAGTGTTAGTGGAATGAATGCGTGTGGAGTGAGGGGGTCTGGAATGAGTCCTTGGAATGAGCGAATGTGGAATGAGTGAGACAAAGAAAACAAAATAACTACAGAGTTCCCATTCAATTACTATGGTGGAGGCGCCGAGTGCGGGTCATTCAATATAGCGACCGGCGGCCGAACGCTGACGGGGGAGACAACCCCTCCATGTGTATTAAGGGTCAAGTAACGTGAACGGGCTCAGTCCCATTTCATACGTGACCGATGCGTCCTCGTCATCTTAAGTAACGTGAACGGGCTCAGTCCCAGTTCATACGTGAACGGGCTCAGTCCCAATTCAGACGTGACCGACGCGTCCTCGTCATCTTAAGTAACGTGAACGGGCTCAGTTCTAATTCATACGTGACCGATGCGCCCTTGTCCTAAGTCTATATACAGCAAGTCAAGTCATACGCAGGTTTGTGGGAGGAGACACGGCCGAGGCGTGGTTTATGCGTGACACTGCTTGGAGCCAAACTAGAGAATGTAGAAACAGGGATTTAGAGAAAACGAGGAAAGGCGGACTCATTTAAATCAATCACTTCAACATGCCCTCCCTCACACCCCACACCGCCGTTTGTAGTCATTGAAATTACAGTCACGCAATAGCACAATAAAAAGACATATTTTTTCGTCAGTGGCTTGCCTGAACGCGCTGTGAAAGAAGGCGAGAATATACATCCAGAGTGCACACCCGTTTGGCTCTTAACGGTTTCACGTACTCTTGAACTCTCTCTTCAAAGTTCTTTTCAACTTTCCCTCACGGTACTTGTTCGCTATCGGTCTCGTGGTCATATTTAGCCTTAGATGGAGTTTACCACCTGCTTAGGGCTGCATTCTCAAGCAACCCGACTCTACGGAGAGGCCCTTTCCGACAATCTCTCGCGTACCCTCGCGGGCTCCGCCACACGGGCCTGTCACCCTCCATGGGTAGTGGCCGCTTTCAAGCATAACTTAGGCGGTGAGAGACTGCGTGCCGGACCCTCCGAAACGCAACACCCCTGGCGCCGGGTCACGACGCCAGGTTATGCGCTGGGCTTTTCCCGGTTCAGTCGCCCTTACTAAGGGAATCCCTGTTGGTTTCTTTTCCTCCGCTTATTAATATGCTTAAATTTGGCGGGTACTCTACCCTAACACGAGGTCGACATTGGAGCAGCAGCAAGAAGAAGATCCTCCTTGGTGCTGGCGGGAGGAGAGGAGTTGCCTCGCTCTCCAGCTCGTCGGTCCCTTCCTTTAAATAATGGCTGCCAGTCGGCGGTGGTGGTGCACACAGACGACGACACGCGGGACGTGTTGTTGTTGTTGTTTGCGTCTGCTCGCAGCAAGGAGAGGTAGGGTGATCCGGGTTAGTCGAGTAAATAACCGGCCCGGTCGCCTTCTCCTGCCTATCACGCGAAGCAGAGCCACCTTAGCCCGTCCGACTCATAGCGGCACAGGTTGGGGTTCCGAAACGAGACAGGACACGGAAAGCGACAACAGCAGACGAGGCGGCGGAGTAGGAGGCAGCCCCGAGAGACCATCTCCTTCTCCTCCTCCTCCCGCTGTGTCCATAAGCTCCGTGTCACCGACGTACGCGTCCGTCAGAGACGTGACGCGGCCGGTAACCATTCATGGCCTTAAGGGAACGCCCGCTAGTAGAAACAGGCGAAACTCCCCAATGCGGTCGATGTCATTGCTGACAAAGCCGATGCATGGAATGTATATCCGACCCTCTTGTAGGAGTGACGGCAGCACATGAGAGTGCCGCCACCGCAATGTGCGTTCGACTTGTCGATGTATCTGGTATTCTTGCGATTCACATACCGACACGCAGCTTGCTGCGGTCTTCATCGACCCACGAGCCGAATGATCCACCGTTAAGAGTTGTATTTTTGTTTTACGTCGGACGCTGCCGACTCTCATCAGACTTCCGCCGTCTCTGCCTCGGGAGACGATGTGGGAAGACGTAGTGTCTAGGGTTTGACTGTGTGCTTATTCCACCCGGGGAAGGGTTGGTTTAAGGGCCGGTCTTACAGTCACCCGTTTTCGTTCGCTAGCCAGCGAACGAAAGCCTTCCGCGCGCGATCGGGTCTTACAGTCGCTCTTGGCCGCTGCTTTTCGCTCGCTCGCGAACGAAAAATCGGCGTTTTGGTAAGGAGATTTTGGGGAGCGGTTGAGGTGACGAAAACGAGATTTGTAACCAATGCATTCAAAGTAAATGAGTAAATCTGCAATGATATAACATACCTAGCATGCAGAGAGCATATATAAGGCAAATAATTATTCAAAACACCTTTATTTTTGTTGTACAAGCGTTTTATTGGGCAGCGTATCGTACACCGCCAGCACAACAGAGTCTGTCGTCTAAGCCAAAGCAATGGATATTTTCGGTAAGTACATTTAGTGTTTTATTTATCTATTGACATTTCTTTTTGAAAATGTTGTATGTAGTTGTCTTCGTGGTTCATACGAGTGTGCTGATAGGGTTAACAAACTATTGCATACCTGTGGATTTGGTGGCACTCAATCAACATGAATTCTATTATGAAATATTAAGAATATATAAGACAGCCACCCAAAAAACATTCAAGGTATAATGGAACTATTCAAAGTAGTTGGTCCCAGACAGTGGGGAAGAAAAAACAAAAACTATGGAATTACACCCATCACGGGTAGTCACCAGTTTATTTTGAATATATTTTTATGTACTAATCAGTACGACTGTTTGTGTTATGAATAACTAGATAAGAAGTGATAGGCTACTGTCTTACAGTGAAAGGCAACTATTTTAGCTCTGATAGATTCAGACGGCATTAGGGTACTAATTATTAGGTTTGCTCAGTTCCGTGGAATCATATATAATTCTCAATCTATTTAGTCGCCATATTTTATTTTAGCAGCAATAGGTTAATTATTATCCTTAGCAGTGATAGGTTACTATCCTAATGTTGAGCTGCAGCTCTAAGATAGTGTCATTTGCCCTGACAGCTACTTCACAGTGTTTCCACAGCAATAAGATGATTTTTCTCACTTATTTAAAATACTGACTACAATATTAATTTCTTAATAATTTTTGGGAATGGCAGTTAAGGAGATTTTTTTATATTTTCTTGAAATAGCTGTGTTGTTATTCTGTAAATATTTTGCTCCATTGTTCTCGTCATTGTATTCTGGTGCAACAGTTATTTCCATACGATAAAGCATCATAGGTTACCCCAAAAATTGAAGGCAGTCTCTGAAATATACCACTCAGGTCAGGCCAAAATCTTCAGGTAGGTTATGTAGGATTGTGCAGGATAGGTTCGACTCAGCCCCCTTCCTATCTTTCAGTTTAAAAAAATTAAAGTTGGGGGCATATGCTATAGCTGCATTAGCATTACAATTTGTTCTTCCATTCATCACTCTGTCCCTCAGTCACTGTTATAGTGTACTTGTTTAAATTTTCCAGCTTGTTTCTTTCTCAGTTCTCTTGTTTTCTGCACACCCAACATTTATTTATTTTCATCCTAATTTCAACATGACAGCATTTTTTTTTAATAATACTTTATGTACATATGTCTCTCCCACAGGATGTGGAATTCTTCTGAGTCTTAGGATGCTTGTCACAGTGAAATACCTGGTCACAAGCAATTTCCTCTTCACCATAGCTGACTGCATATAAATTGTCGTCATCAGGTAGCAGGGCTATTGGAGATGTCAACTGATATACCTGGTACCCTTTCTACATATTGTTATGCCGGACGTGTTACTTGGGTTCCGTGTCGCCGTCAGGAGACTCCGTGGGAGGGAGATATGTAAATACTTTGCACAGCTTCTGAAGTTTAATATTCTTCCTTAGTAGTACACTTCACTCTGACTCTTCACTTACCACTAGCTTACTATGACTGCAACTCTTTCGCCCTCTTCTCCTAATATATCCAGAACAGTACAGTCTAGAATGTTACAGTATATTTTAGATCACACAAGAACATGTAGCAAAAATATACGCGAGTTGGCAACACTTCCCGCCTGGCGCCTGGCCGCGCCCCGCGGGGAGCGGACGGCTCGCCTTGCTCCCCGCCCCCTTGCTCGTTTCTCCGGGAGCCTTCTAGAGGCCTGTGGTCGCCGGGGGAAGCTTCCAGCACAACAATATAATTTCTCTATCAGAGGAAGCACACCATGTGTCCGAAAAAGTTTATGATGTTGCTGGTATGGCAGGAGTTACAAAGAGTGTCAGGGTCAAGGTTAGACTACACCTAGGATCAGTCCGCTCATTCTCAGTAGTGATGTACAGGCTGACGGATGAGGTCAGGCAGCAGTCTCCGTGGACCATGATATTTGTGGATGACATTGTGATATTTAGTGAAGGCAGGGAAGAAACTGAAAATGAACTAGAGAGGTGGAGGTATGCACTGTATAAGTGGGATGAAAATCAGCAGGAGCAAGACTGAGTACATGTGAGTGAGCCCTACGGAGATGGTACAGTGAGGTTTCAGCGAGTGGAGTTGGCAAAAGTTGATAAGCTCAAATACAAGGGCTTAACAGCCCAAAGCAATGGAACGTGTGCTACAGAAAGGAAGAAAAGAGTACCGTACTGGCCAGATGGAATGTAGGGAGAATGGTGACACGATCATCCAATATTTCTGCTCCAGGACAAAGCCCTGGGGCTGTCCTGTGGTGACTGTGTCCATTTATAGCATCAAAGAGCAGTCAAGTTACAGATATCATAAAAGACCTTTTGGTGTAAGAAAATCTTTATTTGGTAATAAATTTACCTGTATTTTCAACATGGAAAAATAAAATATTAAACTGTGTAATACTTTTTTTCATCACACGTACTAAGGCTAAATAAAGCTATATTATCAATAAAATATTAATATGTAATGATAAATTCTTTACCCCATGCTAAATTAATTAATAAAGGTAAAGTTGGAGGCATATGCTTTAGCGGCATGTGGCCTCATTGCTCATCTCCATCTTATTGGCCCTAGAGCTGGTTGTTGGTAAGAACTAATTATCCTGGGACATGGCTAGTGTGACAGGAGAGTTACCAGTTTATTATCCCCAGGTTATCCCAAATATCCATTTCTTTGAGCGAAGAAACAATTCCCCCTGCTTTATTTCTTAGTATTTTTAGATTAATAATACTCAAAACCATTATAATTTATAGAAAATATACAAATTCAATAGAATAAAGAAAATAACTAATCTAAGAAAACCTAACATAACCGTACCAGAACTGTCAGTGCACTGGACTGTCAGGGCGGCGGCTGCAGTGGTTAGGTTTGTTTAGGTTATGTCTGTTTGGTTGAGGCAGCAGTCTCTGTGGACCATGACATTTATGGATGACATTGTGATGTGTAGTGAAGGCAGGAAAGAAACTGAAAATGAACTAGGAGGAGCAAGCCTGAGTACACGTGAGTGAGCCCTATGGAGATAGTACAGTAAGGTTTCATTAAGTTGGCAAAGGTAGATAAGTTCATTTACTAGGGCTTAACAGTCCAAAGCAATGGAATGTGAGCTACAGAAGAGAAGAAAAGAGAACCGTACAGGCCAGATGAAATGGAGGGAGAATAGTGACAGGATCATCCAATATTTCTGCTCCCTGGGGCTGTCCTGTGGTGACTGTGTCCATTTATAGCATCAAAGAGCAGTCAAGATACAAATATCATAAAAGACCTTTTGCTGTAAGAAAATCTTTACCTGGTAGTAAGTTTACCTGTATTTTCAACATGGAAAAATAAATTATTAGACTGTGTAATCCTTTTTCATCGCACGTACTAAGGCTAAATAAAACTATTTTATCAATAAAATATTAATGTGAAACAACGATAAATTCTTTACCTTTACCCCATGCTAAATAAATAAAGGTAGAGTTGGGGGCATATGCTATAGCTGCATGTGGCCTCATTGCTCATCTCCATCTTGCTGGCCCTAGAGCTGGTTGTTGGTAAAGGCTGGTTTACACGGACGACAGTTTTGCCACGACATGCCACGACAAATGTCGTGACACAAGCTGGGCACGAGAAGGCCACGAGAAAAGTTGTCGCGCATCTATCGTGCCCTTGTCGTGCACGCCCCGTGCAGGTCGCGACAATTGCTTTTACACACACGAAAACGGGCCACGACAAGGGGCACGAGGGGCGTTTCAGGTGGCACGAGGCTGCCACGACAGTTCATCTTCTGCCACGACGGGCCACGGGGCGCCACGAGGTGTCGTGCCCTTGTCGTGAAGGGGCTACGAGGTGGCACGACAGAATGGGCACGACAGATTTAACATTTTTCTCGTGGCACTGTCGTGACCAAATATTGAGCATGTTCAAAAATTTTCGGGTTGTCGCGACAAGGCCGCGGGGTGGCACAACAAAGTCACGAGGAGTCCACGGGCTGCCACGACAGTTGTATTTACACGGACACGAGGTGGCACGACAGTTTGTCGTGGCATATCGTGGCAAAACTGTCGTCCGTGTAAACCAGCCTTAAGAACTAATTATCCTGGGACATGGCTAGTGTGACAGGAGAGTTACCAATTTACTTTCCCCAGGTTTTCCCAAATATCCATTTCTTTGAGTGAAGAAACAATTCCCCCTGCTTTGTTCCTTACTGTTTTCAGATTAATAATACTCAATACCATTATAATTTGAAGAAAATAAACAAACAAGTAGGTAGTTCAATAGAAGTACTAAAGAAGGCTAACTAATCTAAGCAAACCTAACATAACCCTGCCAGTACTGTCAGTGCACTGGACAGTCGGGGCGGTGGCTGCAGTGGTTAGGTGGTGCTACTTTGGCTTGTTATCTACAAGAAAAAAAATATCTACACCGTACTTTGGCTTGTTATCTACAAGGGAAAGTATCTACACCGTAGAAATTTTATTTTGTAAAGATATCTACATGGTAAAACTAATTATAACACTTTTGGTTTTGGTTTGGTTATGTTACATCTGCTTAGGTTAGTTACTTATAATGTACACCTTCATATTATGGTTAAATAGCATTTATTTTTGCCCTTTGCCCACAGTTTGGAAGAGTACATGATATTTTGAAGTGGCAGAGCTAAACTATTTACCAAAGACTGTAAATATTCGTCCTTGGGGTGTTTTATCCTCTACTCCCCCTTTTTTTATCACACTGAAAAGGAGAATGATCAGCTGGGAGGGCCGCACGTCAAAAATGCCCAGGAGAAGATTAAAGAAACACTGGTACATTGGTTAGCAGGTTCAGCAGCAAATCCCTGTGTCCATGTATGAATCTCAGCTTGATTAGTCGACACGCAGCTCACCCAGCTGTTCATGGACCCTTTTGGGCTGACCAACTAATGGGTATCTAGGAAAACTTTGGGAAGATAAACTGTGGGTAGCAGGAATATCACACTGGCCCTGTCATTATTATTATTACCCACCACAGACTCAAGGACAAGTAAGGCGGATAAACACAGAGGCCGCACGCAGCTTTGAGGTATGCCCACAACTTTACCTGGAGACGAGGTAATCCTGAAAACATGATTTATCTCGAGAAAAACGACTTCGGTCGCCGTACAGTTCATGGTACGCGCCGAGAAATCACGTGACTTTGTTTACGTTTTCACGCTCACGCTCGCCAACCTCGCCCGACCGTGTTTGGTTTTGGTCTTTGCCAGCGTCGGGCAAACACGTTAATGATCCTTCCGCAGGTTCACCTACGGAAACCTTGTTACGACTTTTACTTCCTCTAAATGATCAAGTTTGGACATCTTTCCGTCAGCTCGAGGCGCCGAAAGCCCAGCGGCGGAACCGCGTGGGCCCGGCATCCAAGAGCGCCAGTCCGAAGGCCTCACTAAATCATTCAATCGGTAGTAGCGACGGGCGGTGTGTACAAAGGGCAGGGACGTAATCAACGCAAGCTCATGACTTGCGCTTACTGGGAATTCCTCGTTCATGGGAGACAATTGCAAACCCCAATCCCTATCATGAAAGGATTTCAACGGGTTACCCGCTCCTCTCGGAGGGGGAGGACACGTTGATCCCTTCAGTGTAGCGCGCGTGCGGCCCAGAACATCTAAGGGCATCACAGACCTGTTATTGCTCAATCTCGTGCGGCTAAAGTTGCCGCTTATCCCTCTAAGAAGAAGCTGCGAACTGGACACCAATTGCTGGAGATCCGTCGACTAGTTAGTAGGCCAGAGTCTCGTTCGTTATCGGAATTAACCAGACAAATCGCTCCACCAACTAAGAACGGCCATGCACCACCACCCACCGAATCGAGAAAGAGCTCTCAATCTGTCAATCCTTCCGGGGTCTGGGCCTGGTGAGGTTCCCCGTGTTGAGTCAAATTAAGCCGCAGGCTCCACTCCTGGTGGTGCCCTTCCGTCAATTCCTTTAAGTTTCAGCTTTGCAACCATACTTCCCCCGGAACCCAAAGACTTTGGTTTCCCGGAAGCTGCCCGCCGGGTCATGGGAATAACGCCGGCGGATCGCTGGTCAGCATCGTTTATGGTTAGAACTAGGGCGGTATCTGATCGCCTTCGAACCTCTAACTTTCGTTCTTGATTAATGAAAACATCCTTGGCAAATGCTTTCGCAGTAGTTCGTCTTGCGACGGTCCAAGAATTTCACCTCTAGCGTCGCAATACGAATGCCCCCGCCTGTTCCTATTAGTCATTACCTCGGGTTCAGAAAACCGACAAAATAGAACCGAGGTCCTATTCCATTATTCCATGCATAGGCATTCAGGCCGTAAGTGTAGCCTGCTTTGAGCACTCTATTTTTTCAAAGTAAACTCTGCCGGCCACGCGGGACACTCGATGAAGAGCACCCCGTGCGAGCCAGCGGGCTGTTGTGGCTGTTCGGAGCGTGACAGTATGCACCGGGCGGTGAACCGTCAGTCCAGAACTGAAATCCAACTACGAGCTTTTTAACCGCAACAACTTTAATATACGCTATTGGAGCTGGAATTACCGCGGCTGCTGGCACCAGACTTGCCCTCCAATAGATCCTCGTTAAAGGATTTAAAGTGTACTCATTCCGATTGCGAGGCCTCGGATGAGTCTCGCATCGTTATTTTCGTCACTACCTCCCCGTGCCGGGAGTGGGTAATTTGCGTGCCTGCTGCCTTCCTTAGATGTGGTAGCCGTTTCTCAGGCTCCCTCTCCGGAATCGAACCCTGATTCCCCGTTACCCGTTATAGCCATTGTAGGCGCATAACCTACAATCGAAAGCTGATAAGGCAGACACTTGAAAGAGGCGGCGCCGGTGCGGAGACCGTGCGATCAGCGACAAGTTATTCAGATTCAACACGGTGGGGTGACGGACCGAGGCCCGACCGGTTTTGAACTAATAAAAGCGCTCTTCCCTTGCGGTCAGAGACGTGGTGCATGTATTAGCTCTAGAATTACCACAGTTATCCAAGTAAGTGTGGGTACAGATCCAATGAATCATAGCTGATTTAATGAGCCATTCGCGGTTTCGCCTTAAATCGGCTTGTACTTAGACATGCATGGCTTAATCTTTGAGACAAGCATATGACTACTGGCAGGATCAACCAGGTAGCTATGGCGTTAGCTGGCGGCCAAGCGGCGAACGAACACGACGGGCGTGCCGCGCGCTCGCTTAAAGCCTTGTACTAAAGTAGGAGATCGCTCAGCGTCGGACAGCTCTGGTCAGCGACGCCGCGTCCCTGGTTTCAACAGACGGCGGATGATGAGGATGATGATGCGTGGGCTCGAAACTCTGCCGGCCACGCCGTCGTCCTCCTCCTCGTCGTCCGCGCGTCCTTGTCATATAGCAGCAGACTGGTGGTGATGGTGGTGAGACTGTTGCTGCTGCTGATGCTTTTGTGTCGAGGTGCGAGCGAACGCACCACGGACAATACCAGCAGCAGCAGCAGTAGCAGCGCACCGTCACCCGTCGTCGCCTGCGAGAGTGGAGTGCTTCGTTCCAACCGACCGCTCGATAGAAGCTGCGTCAGTGTGAAGACTAGGGTGCCAACCGACGACATTGCGTGCGGCGGCGTCACCCTCGGGATGCGTTATCGCACGGAGAGTGGAGTTACCATCGCCTAGAGAGCGAGAGAGAGAGGGGTCGCTGCATTGAAGGCTGATCGCATTGGCAAACACGGTAAGAACGTGCGCCGCCACGAGGAGCCGCAGCTAATGCCGAGAAGCTTCTCATGAAAGAGAGGGGGCAAGACCTGGCTGTCAACATCAACATCGACCTGAGAAGAATGAGGATTTCCAGGTGGAAGTGAGCGATGCCGAGTCTTGGCCCGCGGGAGGGTGGGCCCGAACTAGGATACAGTTCAACGGCGTTTGTTGAGGTCGGTGCGCGTAACACATCCAAGCTTGCTGGCCCCGGTCTGAGAGGTTGGCAAACGATTAGTCGCTCGGGTAGGTGCAGCGCGCTCCGGCCCCAAACAGCGTTATGGAAGCTCGAGCGGGTTTGTGGAGCGAGTCCGCCGCCGGCTCGCTCAACCCTCGCTTCCTCACGGCACACTAGCGACCGTTCTCTTTGGGACCGTCCCGCACGAGGGTCTCGATCCCCCCGCTGGCCGCGCGAGCGAGAGCCAAGAGCGGGAAGACCGTTACGCTCGGCCCAGCCGCCGACCAGCCGTACCCCACAATCTCACAACTCCGCGCCAGCGGGCCGCTCCCAACGGTCAGTATCGACTGTGGTCGCACTTCCAGGCAGCGGCGTTTAGAAGCTCACGGCAGCTCTAGCGATTCTAGGAGCCGAGTTCTTAGCGGTTATTGGGTTGGGATGGGGTGCAAAGTCTTGTAGGGTTGCTATTTCTGGAGTACGTTGACTGTTTGCGTTGTGTGAGTATGTTTGTGGTCTTGTGTACATAAGTGTAAGTGTGTGTGGCGTCTGTGCAGAGTTTCCATGTTTTTCAGTTGTTTGATCCGTGGTGTTGTGATTCCAGCCGTTCGAGTGTATTAGTTGTTTGTAATGAACCTAGCCGCCTTGGTGTTGATCTGTGCTCACGTATCACTGTTTCTGTGTGTGGATCACGTACTGAGCTGAGCACCCCAAATTGCTCCTTTTCTCCCGAAGCTATTCATTCCTGCACATTACAGCCGAACCCCATTTAACTAGACACTTGCGCAAAAAAAGTATGCGGAAAAGGCACGGGTTGTGGCATAGGAGTGACCTTCCGTCATTAGAGCTTGCCCAAGCAGGCTTAGATCTCGTTATACTACAGTCAGTCAGTAAATGTCTAGCAGCCCTCCCAGTCCTGTTTCCCGCCAGTGCCGCGATTGAAGCTTGCCAGGAAAAGAAAGTTCTGCCTTTTCGTGGAGTGAGCAACATACGGAGTGAGCTGAGCACCACAAATGGCTCCTTTTCTCCCGAAGCTATTCCGAGGGATATCTCATGACTGCGGTAGCGGTGGGTGATATTGTAGAATATTGGTGTAAAGGAATTGGTCAAACGCACACACTAAATTGGACTGTAACGATCATTTCTTAGATAAAGGTATACAGTACTTCATACAGTCTCGTTTCCCTTTCCTCAGTATTATCGTCAAGAACATGACGACCTAAATACTTTTCATTTAGAGTTTCATGACTAAAATCCTTCAGAAATCAGTCAGATTTGCTTATCATTAAAAGTAGTTTTACTGGTGGTAATCTATGAATATATATATATATATATATATATATATATATATATATATATATATATATATATATATATATATATATATATATATATATATATATATATTCTTCATGCTTCCTAAACCACACACACACACACACACACACACACACACACACACACACACAC
>NC_066532.1:11437586-11442586 GCF_024679095.1 Eriocheir sinensis | reverse complement strand
TTTTATAAGAAAGCCTTGGCTGAGAAGAGACCACCACCCTCTCATAAAAATATGAAAATAAAACTTGACCTTTCAGAGAGTGAACTGAAACTTGTGCTCGGTGTATATATAGACTTGACACAACCTACTCTTCTCTCACGATGTTTAAAAGGGAGAACGCAAAACAAAAATGAATCCTTCCATAGCAAACTGCGGAAAAGATGCTTGAAAACCAAGTTTCATGGTGCTCAAACAACTATGTTTGCTTTCCACATGACCGTCTTGGAACATAACAAAGGATACATTGAAAGTTCCTTGCTCCATGAAATCTTTGGAGGGATATCAGAATCTGGAACCGAGGTCAAACTAGAAAAGAAAAGACTCCAAAAGTCAATGGAAATATCCCTTCCAAGGAGGAAAAGATCTAAGATAAGCAAGGATGAAAAAGTGGAGGGATATGGTGGAGGAAAATTTTAAGGAACCGTAGAGTGACCACCAAAGACATCAACATTTACCATATATTTTTTTCGTTTCCAAACAAAACAATGACTGCTTTATGTTCCTTATAAAATTCTGGAAAAAATGTTATATGTGCAAAAAAACTGTAGGATTAATATTTCTATGTGAAATTTACATGTAAAATCTTTAAACGCGATTTTCTCAAAATGTTGTTTTTTAGTGAGTTACTGATATCTGATTGGAAATATCTCATCACCACTTACATCAATTCTTATTTTCTTTTCAGTTCTCAGTTAGTGGGACATAAAAGAATAATTTAATCTTATAAAATGAAGTTTTTTGTTGATCTTCTATAAAGTACATGCGTTTGAAAATAAAGTTTCTTTAAAAATGTGATATTTTTACTTATTTATTCATACTTTTGAAAATAAACAAATTACGGAAAATAAAATAAGATGAAAAGTTTCCATATACATCATACTTTCAGAAAATGCCAAGTAAAATGTTCTGCAAGTATTTAGAAGAGAGATATTAAAACTTAAAAAACCCCAAAAATTTTAACAAAAATATTTATAAAAAAAAAAAACAATTAATCAGATATCTATGAAACTTATGGCAAACCCATTTCTTTTCATGCTCTTCAATACTAGAAAACGGGAAGTTTCTAATGGCAATAATAAAAAAGTTTTTCTGAATCGAGGATCCCCCCTTAAACCAGTGATCAACGAGGCGGGTATGCCCCGCCTTAACCACTCGGCCACGGAGACGCCCTTCTCATGAGGCAAGCTAGGGAAGAGTTGGTCATCAGGGCGGCCG
Source organism: Eriocheir sinensis (assembly GCF_024679095.1). Lineage (NCBI taxonomy): Eukaryota > Metazoa > Arthropoda > Malacostraca > Decapoda > Varunidae > Eriocheir > Eriocheir sinensis. The sequence goes on along the minus strand of NC_066532.1, from coordinate 11,441,332 downwards.
GTCAGCTGCAATACAAAGTATAGCCAGCGCAGAGTAAATAATTATAAGAATTACTAAGCTTTGCAAAGTCCTGTTCGTTAAGGTATGTCCTTAAGATACACCTCTACTTAGAGCAAGAGAGTTTCGATAAACAAGTTTTGGATCACTTACTTAACCGACGCGTCCTTGTCATCTTAAGTATAAACGTGAACGGGCTAAGTCTTTACCGACGCGTCCTTCCCAGCAAACCAGCACCGTCGGCAGAAGGGCGCCCACCGTCAGCAGAATTCCTGACGTCAAATCGACGGAGGGCCTCCGTACTCCAACGACTTTAATTATCGTCTTCTGCAGTGACATGCTGTATGTGCGTGTGTAAAAGACGTTTTTATTTTTTTACTCTTTTTTAAATGTGGCCCTAAGGTATCTATATGATGGATAATGAATCGATCGGTCTTTCGAGAAACTGCAAACGACCATGGGCATATAGTATATACACTTCTGTACACACACACACACACACACACACACACACACACACACACATAGCACAATTAACATTCACCAGTGACGTGAATCCCTCTTCGATTGATTTTTTTGTAAATCAATCATTGTGTTATCATTATTAATGTATGTAAATTAAAATGAACTTGGGTACTTCGTGGAGTTCTATACTCATAATGTGATGCGAAAAAAAAAGTCGGGTGATGTGTTCCCTGCACGCCGCCGCGACACGAGTCAGTGTGCACTGTGACGTGGGCGGTAGGGGTGGGCAAGAATCGCTTTTTTGAGAATCGCCGATTCCGATTCCAGAGGCTGTTGGAATCGCTGGTATCGATTCCGGAATCGCTTCCATCGTTCTGCCTCCCGCGCGGCCGGGAGTTGCCAAACGATTCTGGTATCGTCTCCTTGCGCCATCGATTCCGGTATCGCTTCACGTCCTTGACGAATCTCGTATCGCCTCCTTGCGCCATCGATTCTGGAATCACTCCATGCGTTTCACGATTATGGTATCGACTCATTGCAATCACGATTCCCCATGATATTGTGGCAGTGTGTGAAGCGATTCCATATTATTTTTTACACACACACACACACACACACACCACTCCGTGGTGTAAGTGGTTAGGGCGCCGCATTGCAAGGCTTCACGGCCAAGCAGGCGGCGGTTCGAGTCCTGCTCAGGCCGAATTCATTCCGCTTACTAGGAGTGGTTACTGTCCCCCCTTAAGCAAGGGGGATGGGGTGTGTGGTGTGTGAGGGCTTGGCAGTGCCCATAGATCGACAATAATGAGCATTGCTCGTGGCGAGAGGGTACCTGCTGGCGAGAGCGAGACGACTCGTGATCGGGCCTAGGTGATTTACACTCACACACACACTCTCTCTCTCTCTCTCTCTCTTTCTAATATATATATATATATATATATATATATATATATATATATATATATATATATATATATATATATATATATATATAATATGTAAAACCACTGATCTTATTTAAGGAGGAGGAACAAAAACAAATGATTGAGGTATTCGATATTCATTAAGATGGGAATACATATGCAAGATTGCAATAAATTACAATATTACAAAAATAGTTCAGTGTATAATCACAGCCAATATCTAATCCCAGTTCCGTATCACAGAATAAAAGGGAGATTCCTTTTAAAAGAAAACCAATATATATATATATATATATATATATATATATATATATATATATATATATATATATATATATATATATATATATATATATATATATAACAAAGGAATGGTAAAAAAATATTTCATCCCTAAAGTATGACTGTTGCTACATTCATAAATAAATATTCCTTTACTTCATTTTATCCTGTCGAAGAAAATACATATACAAATATATGTAATATACATATAATAGACTTCTGTATTAAAGATACATATAATATATTTCCTTAAAGTATGACTATGTTTGTTGCTACATTTGTAAATAAATATTCCTTTATTTTACATTATCCTCTCGAAGAAAAATACATATACTTATACAAGTACATATAATCTACATATAATATGTTTATACACTAAAAATACATATAATATATTTCCTTAATGAAATGAGAATTTAAGTTCTCTCCTTATACAGGAGTAGCAGTCCCCTCCTTATCCAGGAGTAGCAGTCCTCTCCTTATTCAGGAGTAGCAGTCCTCTCCTTATTCAGGAGTAGCAGTCCTCTCCTTATTCAGGAGTAGCAGTCCTCTCCTTATTCAGGAGTAGCAGTCCTCTCCTTATTCAGGAGTAGCAGTCCTCTCCTTATTCAGGAGTAGCAGTCCTCTCCTTATTCAGGAGTAGCAGTCCTCTCCTTATTCAGGAGTAGCATTTTTATTGATTTATTTCAAGTTCTTGTTAAGAAATAGAATCATGTTGACATTTTTTTCTTTTAGAGTGCTTCGCCTTTGAGATATTAATTCTCCTGCTTTGGAGAAAAGCCTCTCAGATGGGACTGATGTTGCTGGTACATAAGATTCCCTTTGCTATTTTAGAAAGGTTTGGAAATAAGGGTGCTTTTTTCTTCCACCATGAGAGAGGATCTTCACTTCTCATGACTCTTGGCTCCTCAAAATATCGCCTCAACTCCATTATTGCCTCAGCAGATGGATTTGAGACTATTTGTGAGGTCTTTTCTGCTTTAGCATCAAAGCTATTCCACAGAGACTTTTTCCCTGACTTTATTGTTGATTCAGGGCCAGGGAGGCTCGGCACAGAAGGCGCAGTTGAACTTTCTGAAGCATAATTTGTATACTTAGAGCGTAGTATGTTTTTTAAACGCTCTTCGATGGCCTTGATGTTGGAAGCATCTGCGAAGGGTAGCTTCTTAAATCTGGGGTCTAGAATGGTTGCTGCCCCAACAAGGAAAATCCCTTCCACTGTAGCAAATCTCCGACTCATCTGCTTTTTGAGTTCTTCAGATAATGGAATATTTCTTAATGTCAGTCCATCCATGTCATCATCAATCATTTGCAGGGAATCTTGCAGACCTCTTACAATTGGAATAACTTTAGAGAGTGAAGTAAATTTTTCTGCTGATAATTCTTTGGTTGCTTCATCAAAGTATTCCAGTAGAGGTATGACCTTTTTTATGAGGCTAAGCTCATCATTACTAATGCACAAATGATTTTTTCCGAGCAAGCAAAGCGTAGTGGTGACAAGATTACTTTGCTGCACGAAGCGTTCCAGCATATGATAGGTAGAGTTCCACCTTGTCTCTACATCTTGAATAAGCTTCTTAACTGGAACATTGTGTTGTACTTGAAGCTGGCTAAGTTTATCAGTTGCTTTGACACTATGGTGGAAAAAGGTCACAATTTGCTTTACTTTATCTTTTACTATTTGTAAATCTTTTGTATTCTTCAGTGAATCTTGTACTACTAAATTGAGTGTGTGCGCAAAGCATGGAATATTGCGCAATTTCATATGTGATTTTATTGCTGAGGTCATATTAGCAGCATTATCAGTAATCACACAGCATATTTTACTTAGAATGTTCCATTTATTGCATATACTTGTAAGGTCTTCTGCAATATTCTCTGCTGTATGATTTTTTGTCATCCTTGCAGTCTCTAAAACAGCTGATTTGATATTATAGTCTGAAGAAATGAAGTGTGCCGTGACTGTGATAAATCCTTGTGTTTGTCTGGAAGTCCAGATGTCAGTTGTTAATGCAATGTCCTCAACATTTTCAAGTTCCTTGCTGATTCTTGCTACTTCTTGTTCATACATATTAGGTA
>NC_066532.1:11430086-11432586 GCF_024679095.1 Eriocheir sinensis | reverse complement strand
AACTTGACATCCTGGAACGTGCCAAGACGTGGTATGTTGATGCCACTTTCAAGATCGTCGCCGCCCCATTCCACCAGCTATTCTCCATTCATGCTTTCATCAAAGGAGATGACAGTGACATGAAGCAAGTCCCACTTATATTTGTGCTGATGTCACGCCGTAGGAAAAGGGATTACAAGGCTGTCTTGGAATCTATCCTTAACATGGTTCCAAACAATCACGTCAAGAAAGTTGTTGCTGATTTCGAGCAAGCCATTTGGAGAGCCTTCCGTTACATCTTGCCAAACACCACCATCCAGGGATGCCTATTTCATTGGGCACAGTGTATCTTTAGGAAGGTTCAAGACCTTGGTCTGGCGGTTGCATACCGTGAAAACGGTCCAATGCAGAAGTTTGTCAGGAAACTCTTCGCTCTCCCATGTCTTCCTGTTGAACACATTCGTGCAGCCTTCAACCAGCTCAGCAATGAACCATCGACACCAGCCGTAGCTCCACTTCTAGACTACATCCGAGACACGTGGATTGAAGGAGACCTGTGGCCGCCAACTTCATGGTGCATCTTCAACCAATCAACAAGAACAAATAATGATGCAGAGGGTTACCACCGTTGCATCAATGAGAAAGCCCGCAATCAAGCCCACCAGCTCTACAAACTGATCCCCCTCCTTCATGCAGAGAGCTGCCTTGTTCCTCTTCAGGTCCAGCTTGTGAAGGAGAAGAAACTGAAAAAGTATCACCGCAAACGTGCTCAGACCACCCAAGGACGAATTTTCAGCTACTGGAGGCAGTGCGAAGAGGGAACCCTGACAACATCATCCTTACTCAAGAAGTGTTCCAGGTTAACTGCTCCCAGTTTGTGATTAGGCCTATGTATGAAATTGAGAGAATTATATAAATCATATGTGAGCCTACTTTTGATGTAAAAAGAATATTTTAGTTTTAGGCTACTGCTTTCATTGCATATTTAAATTTAACTGTTTTTTAAATCCTATGTTTATACAAATAAATGGAACCTTGCATCGACTGTTTAATACCCTGTTTTGGAGTATCGAAGGCGAAAAAGGAATAAGAAACGCGTATGGACTTTTTACTTATTTCACTACTTAGAAACCACTACCTTAGAAAGCTCCCCATTGTTTGTCTAACAAAGGGCCGTCCTGGGAGGCCGTCGTAGAGGGCCGTTGTGGTTGAGGGCCGTCCTGACTAGAATTTGGGGCCGTCCTGGGGGGCCGTCGCGGAGGGCCGTCGTGGTTTGGGGCCGTCCTGACTAGAATTCATTCCCACTGGAGGCCAAGCTTGTTTTGGGAGAGAAGCGTAGTGAACCTACCAAACGATGCTCACCTTACCGGTCTGGCGTGGCGCCTTCAGCCAGCTGCATCCACATGAACCACCTACACCACACTCATGCCCTCTCACTACCACCGGTTTTAGTAGGTTGTCACCTCATCGCAAGGTTTCTGTCCTGCTAGTAGAGTCCATGGAACCAAACACGGTGTGTCTTCGTTGTTTATCACTGGTACAAGCAAAACCACTAGCTACCCGTTATCTGTCCAACGTCGCGCCCTAAAGAGTACTATGGGTTCTAGTGCAAATGCAGGCTCTCGAACCTTCTGCCTGAGCTGTTCGAACACATGAATCCCGACTAACTGCATTTCGAGTCTGCTTCAAGGGTTCGTGTTGCCAGTAATTGAAGGTAATTGGCGTACTTAACATCACCATAGCCGATCCAGGATTCAGGACGTTTCCTAAAGGCGGCTTTACACCTGGCAATTCATGGCCGGCAATACAGCCGCCACGATCTAGCGGCTAGACCGGCTGGGTGCCCTTGGGAGCAAGTACGTTCACACGTGGGATGAGCCGCCGGGAGCATCAAGACGTAAACTGCTAGTAAATGCAAGGGCATGAATTCATCCCAGACACCCCAAAAGGCTACTACCATATATTAAAACCACAATGAGTTTGGTCCATTAGCCTAATATTGTAGAAATACTTTAAGTAAATGAGTTTTACCTTCAGTAGTAATCAATCAATCTATAGACTTATTGGTAAGTCTATAGATTGATTGATTGTTCATTGTTGCATTTAACATCAAAGGAGAAGGGAGGAACATGCCATCGCAACCCCTGGGCATTACATAGTGTGATTATATAATACACAAAAATAATTGTTCCTTACCTCCTTCGATATCTCGCAAGGAGATAAACATTTCTCGGATGTTGCTGCCACCCTCTCAAAAGTTGTTTTGCGTAGACTCAGCTTTTTATACAGCTTATCTTGTGGGTACCACAAGTATCTATGCTGCCTCACTTCTAGTAATGCCACCTCAGCCTCGGCTCCAAATCTTGTTGTCTGTATCTGTCATTTCTTGTTTTATTACGCCAACATGTTGTACTCAGCCGCCAGTCGGCAATACAAGACGGACACGCTCAGCTGCAGAAAACTTGCCGCGAGAAGGGCTCCCAGACCCAGACCAAAAATGCAGCCGCACCTGTATTGCCGA